>NC_085857.1:10993030-11053030 GCF_034702125.1 Engraulis encrasicolus | reverse complement strand
TCATATGCAATGCTATATGTGCTGGCCCATTTGAACTACCCTACAGTATGATGGGAAAGAATGTGTCTGAACTTCAACTATTAGCATTTTAGTCATTTTTTTTGATAAATATTTAGTTGGTCCTGCGACTACGTTCCAGATCTTAATTTCGGCCCTCGTCAATTTGAGGTAGACACACCTGCTGTAGGTTAACTTACTGTGGCCGGTTCATCATGTTAACACACCTGCTGTAGGTTAACTTACTGTAGCCGGTTCATCACGTTAACACACCTGCTGTAGGTTAACTTACTGTGGCCGGTTCATCATGTTAACACACCTGCTGTAGGTTAACTTACTGTAGCCGGTTCATCACGTTAACACACCTGCTGTAGGTTAACTTACTGTAGCCGGTTCATCACGTTAACACACCTGCTGTAGGTTAACTTACTGTGGCCGGTTCATCATGTTAACACACCTGCTGTAGGTTAACTTACTGTGGCCGGTTCATCATGTTAACACACCTGCTGTAGGTTAACTTACTGTATCTGGTTCATCATGTTAAGACACCTGCTGTATGTTAACTTACTTTATTATATGGTGTGACGTCATCGGTCGAATGCTCCATTCATTTCAATGGGGCTCCCCTGATATTTGAGATAACGGACGGGTTGGTCTATATCAGACCGCTGTCAATGGCAACAAGACTTTTCACTGCTAAAGCGCCTTTTCAACAAGACTCTAATCAGCTGCTGTGATAGACACCTGTTGTCTAGGCTACCTGTTGCCTAGCGGTGTTCCACAACGGCACTGTTTTGTTTTGCGCAGCAACAATCTTTTGACATGAAAAATTATAATAAACTTAACATTAAGTACATTTAAGTATTTCCATATAATAAGCGGGTTAACGTTCTGCGAGTCGGTCGCTTTGTGGAATAGCAGCACTTCAGAGCAGGGATGGGCAAAGATACAGTTACATGTATTTTCAATACAAATACAAAATACCCAGCAAAAAATGTTACAAATAAGATACAAAATACATAACTGTAACAGTATCTAATATCGAAATACAATATTTTGTATTTTCAACACAAAAAAATACCCACAAAATACAACAAAAACCATTGTGTACAAAAACTAACAATTTGACTTACACAATGAAATTAAATGAATAATTAAATTCTGAGAAATTAAATGATGGTTATAAAACAAACAAAAGCTCAAACAAGAAAGAAAGAGGTCCTGCTGTAGGCTAAGTAAGTATGTATGCCCTTTATCATCCCAGTGGGGAAATTCATGTTGCAGCGATATCGTACATGCATACAACTTTTGCAAAAATAATGACGATGACATACATACACAAGACCAAAAAGTTGAATGATACTTTGTAAGGGAGATATACTGTATGCTGTTATCATAACTAATTTTTCAAACAGCTTCGAATTCCAACGTTGGCTATGGGGCCGGTTTATGACGCCTGCAAATGAGAACATCTCTCAACTGGTCACCCTTCACTCTTGACTTAATTTGTCAATTAACATGTCAGTGCCATAAGAATAGCAATCATTTCTTTGACAAAGTGCTTTAAAAAAAAAGTGCACTATAGGATGGTGGCCAAAGTAGGTATTGCAACTATACTGCTCATTGAAACTGTTCTCCCTATAGCATGGAGGCCAGAGTAGGTATTGCAACTATACTGCTCATTGAAACTGCACTCCCTATAGCATGGTGGCCAGAGTCGGTATTGCAACTATACTGGTTGGCTCTATGAGTGCATTCCAATATGCGACCTTGCTTCCTCCACTTGTGCTTGTGGCCTCGTCCCGCCTCCTGGCCCATCCTCCGTGGAGAAGTTTCCCAGCTGTCAGCCTAGCCACAACAACTTTTACGGGACTGTTTCATTCACCATCCCAATTGCAAATGAGAAAAAGACTTTAAAATTGAGCTTTTGTGAGATATTTAAATATAATGCTGGTGTCAGTGATGTCATCACGACATATTACTTCCTGGTACGAGGCCACAAGCAGAAGTGGAGGACGCAAGGTTGCATATTGGAACGCACTTTGGCTACAGCTAGTTTTAAAACACTCAATTCTACACAAAAGGCCCTAAATGGCAAACTGAAAGCAAGTTTGATTGACATGGGGAAAACATTAACACGTCATTGAGGAATTAATTAAATGATTAGCCACTCACCTTGAACCAAATTGAACTTCCTGTGCAGTCAAAGCTTAAAAAGTCCAAGCATATGCCTCCAATTCAGCTAGGGGCATTCATATACTTTTTGGCCTACAGCCCCATCTTGTGTTCATATTGTGTAATAACATTCTTTAGAACAATTTGTGAAATACACAAAATACTGGAGGAAAGTATTTGGATACCAAATACAAATACATGTAATTCACTTATATGAAATACAAATACAAAATAGTATTTTGTATTTCAAAATGTATTTCAATTAGATGTAATAGCAATACTGCCCATACCTGCTTCAGAGAGAACAAGACCCCTCCACTCCGCGTCGGGGTCTAAAGATTCTCTCTGTCGTGCTGCTATTCCACGGTAGCGACCTTCTCGCCGAACGTTAACCCTTACGTTGCCGGTTCATCATGTTAACACACCTGCTGTAGGTTAACTTACTGTGGCCCGGTTCATCATGTTAACACACCTGCTGTAGGTTAACTTACTGTAGCCGGTTCGTCATGTTAACCATGTGTTCTGAATGTCCCCCAGGCCTCCACAGGGATGTACAAGAGGCAGGTACACGAGGTGCCCAGTGGCAAAGTGGTGACAGAGCAGGCTGTCATGGATAGAATCACCTGGGCCACTTGGACTAGGTAAGGACACACACACACACACACACACACACACACACACACACACACACACACACACACACACACACACACACTGTGGTGGCAGAGCAGGCTGTCATCAATAGACTCACCTCAGCCACCTGGACTAGGTAAGGAGAGAGACACAGTTGAAGACGCTGTTATCCCCCCCCCCCCCCCCCCCCCCCCCCCCCCCACCCCCACACCCCTTCTGAAAGTGGATATCTCTCTTGATTTCTCAATGAGAATGACCATTATTAACTAGTCTCTGTTATTTTGGAAACAAATACCTCTACACTATTGAGATAATGTTCAATAAGTTGAGATAACATTCAATAAGTTTGCTCTTTTTTGTTTTAACAATAACAATGTAACAGTGTAACAATACAAAAAAATCCAAAGATTCTAAAGGTATTACGTAGTTGTTGGCATATGTCAAGGACAAAAATGAAAAGGACAAAATGATTAGCCCCTTGATCATTAATAATCAATACCATACCCTTTCTGAATCAAGATTGATTGCAAATTGTTTTATCTGGCCAGATATTTCAGTTTACCATGAAATGGTTTGGTATTTCTGAAATGCGTATTGTATTGTTTGCTGTGTAAAGCTGCTCTCTGGTAGCTCTTTGAGTGCCATGGACTTGAAAACGAGTCTTTTCAGAATGTATGGCGCAGTGCCAAAGACTTGATATCAAGTCAATTGCGTTTTTGTATGGGGGGTGGGGCCTAACACGTTGATCTGGTATGTTTGTTGTTCACATGGACAAAGATCTCAATTTTTTATGGCTCTTGAAAAATCACTCAAACGTTGAAAAAAGCCTGGCAACCCCCCTGTCTGAATTTGAAAATGAACACTGAATGAGATAAAAGGTTATTTTCTGTGTGTGTGTGTGTGTGTGTGTGTGTGTGTGTGTGTGTGTGTGTGTGTGTGTGTGTGTGTGTGTGTGTGTGTGTGTGTATTTGTGCATGTGTGTGTGTGCGCGCGTGTGTGTTTGTGCTTGCGTGTGTGTCTCCAGTGTGCTGGGCGATGAGGTGGTGGGGGTGTGGCCGCGTAACGCTGAGAAGGCGGACGTGGTGTGTGCCTCCGTGTCCCACGCCGGCCTCAACATCGCCACGGGAGACGACTTCGGCCTCGTCAAGCTCTTCGACTTCCCCTGCACAGAAAAATTTGTAAGCACCAAAGGGCTCGGCTCGTCGTTTTTTTTTGTTGGTTTTTTTTGTACATAACAGCAGAAAAACCAATGTTTCAGCTGTTGCCTTCGTCTGCTGCTATGTACAAAAATGTTTAAAAAATTACTAAGAAAAGATTAGCCAAGTGCGATCAAACTCCTCATTCTACGATTTATGTAGCTGGGAGAACGCGGTGTATTGGAACTACTACTTCTGACACTATTATATGAACATTAGTGTCATAAAATTTAAGGTGCATGTACACCAGAAATGACCAAATGACTAAAGCTACCGAGTAGTCAAGGTCATTAGCTGAATTTAGCTCAATCACGCCCAGAGCGAATACAGCAATCACATAATGGCTCTGACATTCAAATTGTTTTTTTGGCTAATGACTTGTTTGCTTTTCTGTCTCAGGCCAAACACAAGCGCTACCTCGGCCACTCTGCGCACGTCACCAACATCCGTTTCTCCGCCGACGACAAGTATGTCATCAGCGTAGGAGGCAGCGACTGCAGGTGAGTTGACATACCGTCCACAGCACATACGTATTTGTTTATCAGAATCTAGGAGATGTGAAGTGGTTGGACAAATGTTGATTCTAAACGGCGGTAATGTAGTGGGCAATGCAAAAGGGGTTAGACATTACTGGGGAGGGGGGGTGTCAGGATATGGGGAGATACGGGAGAAGATCGAAAAAAGAAATGTGGCCGTGGCCGTGGTTCAAACGGCTAAGGCGGTTATGTTGGGGAGCCGGGATCGATTCCGGCGCCAAGCTCATTTGCTAAATAAACCCCATCTCTCTCTCTCTCTCCCAACCATTTCCTGTCCTCCTCTTCAGCTATGCCATAGTTTTGGGGCGCCGCAGATTTTGGGGCGCCGCAGATGGTGGCAGCCGTTACCCTAAGTTTCCCCTTGCGGGATCAATAAACATAAGTCTAAGTCTAAGAAACTGGATAATACTCCTAGAATCTCTGGCTGAGTTGACATAATAAAGGAGAAAAGAAATACAAGATCTGTGTTATCTCCTCATGTCAAACACTCTTGCCCTTTTTAGTGGAGGCAGAACAGAGTGGACAATGTGTTATTTACATTCCTAACTATCTGTGTAACGTGGTGTAGGTGGTATGACAAGTATTTCCAAGGTATGGTAGGCATGGGTATGAATAGGCTAGCCTGAGGTCAGACTGCGTTTACATCAGCACTTGTTCATTTAGTTGAATTCCTAATATGGTACACACCACACATCAGTATGTGTAAGGGCATGGTGCGTGTGTAGTCTTACAAATTACCTAACTAAACCCCTCTTACTTTCTTCCCCAGTGTTTTTGTTTGGAAATGCCTGTAAAGTGGCGTCGTCACCTTCCAACTCCCTGATGTGATGTGACAGAGCCACCAAGTGTCATGAAGTGTGTGTGCGTGTGCGTGCGTGTGCGTGCGTGTGTGTGCGTGTGTGTGTGTGTGTGTGTGTGTGTGTGTGTGTGTGTGGCCGTCTCACTGCCTCTCCAATGCTGCTGCTGCTGCTGCTGCTGCTGCAATCCCCTTACCTGAGATGCTGCATTACATTCACCTGAGGTTACACCTGACCTCGCACCGGAGACACACCTGGACCATATCATATACACCTGGACCTACATCAGATATACACCTGGACCACATCATATATACACCTGGACCACATCAGAAATATACCTGGACCACATCATATATACACCTGGACCACATCATATATACACCTGGACCACATCAGATATACACCTGGACCACATCAGATATACACCTGGACCACATCAGATACAGTATAGCCCTGGACTATATCAGATATACCCCTGGACATACATCAGAAATACACCTGAACGCCATTTGACACACATCAGAATTATGAGTGCGTTGCAATATGCGACCTTGCCTCCTCCACTTGCGCTTGTCTCCTCGTCCCGCCTCCTGGCCCCTCCTCCGTGGAGAAAACGATAAAGTCTCCCAGCTGTCAGCCCAGCCACAGCAACTTTTGAGGGACTGTTTTTCTTTCACCATCCCAATAGCAAATGGGGAAAAGACTCAATTATAATTGAGCTTTTGCAAGATATTGAAATATAATGCTGTTGTCAGTGATGTCATCATGACATATTACTTCCTGGTACGAGGAGAGAAGCAAGTGGAGGAGACAAGTGGAGGAGGCATGGTCGCATATTGCAGCGCACTCTATACCTGAAATTAATCAGAAATTCACCTGTACCGCCTCAGAAATACAACTCTCAAACACGTCAGAAATGCACCCGATATTCATGTGAAACACATCAGAAATGCATCTGAACATCATCTAATACACATCAGAAACACACCTGAAACACATACTGTACAGTTACTGTACTTCACCAGAACTGTATCTGAACTTTCACCTTAAAGGGCAACTCCTGCCAATTTCAATGTGCTGTTGTATTGCTCACGCTACCCTTGACTTGTCATTACCCAGTGACGCCGCATTTTTTGGCTCAGCCCTTTCCTATATAGGAG
Source organism: Engraulis encrasicolus (assembly GCF_034702125.1). Taxonomy (NCBI): domain Eukaryota; kingdom Metazoa; phylum Chordata; class Actinopteri; order Clupeiformes; family Engraulidae; genus Engraulis; species Engraulis encrasicolus. The sequence continues at coordinate 11,046,533 of NC_085857.1, read as the reverse complement.
CTATTCTAATGGGGGCAACTTTTGTTTACATTTCAAAAAAACATTTTTATTTATTCCCAAAAACATCCAAAAGGTTATGCAACATCAGCAGACAGCTAACAAACAGCAATACCTTTTGGGAAAATATTTGGAGTAGGCCTATGCTCATTTTTTTTAAAAATGTAAACAAAAGTTGCCCCCATTAGAATAGCTCATATCTCGGAAAGGGCTGGGCCAAAAACTGCGGCGTCACCGGGTACTGACAAGTCAAGGGTAGCGTGAGCAATACAACAGTACATTGAAATTGGCAGGAGTTGCCCTTTAACAGCATTTCAGCTACTGTAGGGCTGAACTCCACCAGAACTACATTTGATCTTCACCTTAACAGCATTTCTACTACATGTGAACTACTGTACATTTCAACTACGCTTGACCTTCATCTAAACTACAACAACACTCCACGGGGACACATCATCTCATCCATCCCTCTCTCCTCCTCCTCCTCCTCCTCTCTCACACACAGTGACCGGGGTCAGCTGCAGGCCTGCCCCCCTGAGACCTTTAGTGCTTAAATGGTTCTTTCTTTGGCTCGTTTTGCCAAAGAAAACAGACATAATCTGTGGTTCTACTCCGAACTGTTTTGGAAATGGACTCTACAGGGTTCTTCTTTTGAAGCCTTCTGAGGAGGTTGAGGTTGGAAGCCTTTTGAGGAGTTTTTTTAGGAGCACTGGCGTACTATCTCAGCCTTCACAGGATGCTTCCCTGCCAACAGAGGGGTACTTTATATGCAAAAGGTTCTCCTTTTAACCTTGTGCTTTTTAGAGAATCCATGACAAAACGCTTATGGAACATTAAGGGAATTGTGGAGTACGAAAAGGAGGAGGGGCAGACCCTTAACTTTCTGCCACTCTTTTTAAACCTTGAGCTTTTTTTTTAATAGGAAGACGATTTCTGGAACATTTGTGGATAATAAAGAGAGTTAAGTGGAAAAGAGTGTTTAGAGACTAACTCTACCTTTGAGACATTTCATTCACACAAATTAGATTACTGCATAACAGAAAGAGTATTACAGTACATGATGGTATCAGGGACGTTCAAAAGACATAGAGTATATAGATATAGATATAGTAATTGTGCACAGGATTTTTGTGATATAGTTTTATAGAGGATGAAGTCAGCTGGAATGATGCAAAGAGAAAAAAAAATACCTCTTTGGACTTTTCTGATTTTTGTGATGTATCACTGCTGGTGGCAAATCTGTCTGCACTTGACAACTTAAATTTGAAAGACGGGGAAAGATGGTGAAGGTTACAAAAGAAAAAAATAGACAAAAATCTTGAGCTGAGAATTTAGCAGGACATTTGACATTGGAATTTGGTCTGTTTCTCTCAAGAGCAAGATGACAGTTTGAAAAAAATAAAAAAGGAAAACAAAGTAACTGATTGACAAGATGAGAGAGAGAGAGAGACAAAAAGGACTGAGATCTCCAAAAAAAAAGAGCTTTCGAGACAATGCTAGCAAGACATTTTTTAGAGACAAGAAAGTTCTAGTTGGATCTGAATCCCTCTTTCCAAATGAGAACAGGAGAACTACGCCCTACAACAGTATGCTCTCTCCTTGATTACTTTAGGCCGAAGTGAATGGAATGCTCCGCAATGCTTCCATCCAAGGTCTGGAGTTCTTATCTTTCATATCTGTTCATGTCATGGTGGATGGGTGTTCTTGCCATTCCATGAAGTGCAATGTTTACTTTCTCATGTACATGTAAAACGTGTAAAGTGGCAAATTCACCACGCTCATGCCAAGACAGTGCAAGATGGTGGACAGAGTATCAAAGGGATCATGTGATATTCATAAGGTTGTTTAATGTATTGTTTTGTTTTTTTGTTTTTCTCCTTTAATGTGTGAAGTGCCTTAAACGCATCATAAAAAGGGAAATACAACATATTTTCTTTAATTCTCTTCCATGGTGCTACTCCAAAAAAAAACAAAAAACAAGACAAATAGATTCTAGGGCTTTTCGAAGAGTTCTTTATCAAAGTGATATGCAAAGGATTATTAAAAAGACGAGTATTTATTGACATGGATATGGTGTGAGGAGACATAGTATCACCCAGTTAGTACCAAAGGAGGACGTACTGGTTTTGGCAAAGTTCCATGTCTTGCCATGTATTTATCTTTGCCTATGCTCTTAACACATCGTCACATTCCCATGCACATTAACCATGTTCATCATCACCTTGCATTTTTTATTTTATTTACTGTATACATGCGCAATCACAAAGTGGAATCTAATGAAACCTAATCTGAAAGATGACTTGAATTATCTTATCTACCTGACTGTCCATAGCATTCAGGATATTACAATCAGTCGGGTAGGTCATTCAATTAGTTTCAGCAAATCCCGTACATGGCATGACTTTATACTGGTACAGTACTTTCTCAACCCAAGTGTGTCCTCCACTGGATATTGCCACCAAAGATGGTAGAAAAACCGCAAGATAACTTCATAGTAGTCCACATCTATGGGCGCTAAGTGGGGATGTGGCACCTGGACTGCTTCGGGGGCGGGGTGGGTGGGATACCATTGACTGGTGATTAAAATTAGCATTTACTGCCCAGGTAGTACATTAGGCGGACATGACATCACACTACACTAAACTTAGCTGACACTTTTATCCAGACTGACTCAGTTATTTAGGCACAGGGTATTGGTTACAGCCCCTAGAGCCACGTGGGGTTAGGTGCCTTGCTCAAGGGCACTTCAGTCATGAAGCCTGGTGTGGATGCAAACCTGCAACCTTTCTGATTTCCAAAACGGTTAGACCACTACGTTAGACCCCAACTCTCTCTTTACTCCCAATACACATCCAACATAAAACATTCACCAGTGATTCTACACCTCTTGACTTTGGGTTCTGGTCCTTGACTTGGAGAAAATGGGGTGGTATGGAGGTACTAGTCCCCTCCACCGATCTCAAGATCAAAAGCAGTCTGGAGTAGATCCCCATTATGCTTGGGCTGCATGAAGTAGTAAGCCAGACAAGTTTAGTCTGTGTTTGCACCATTTTCTACACAAATTCAAGACCATACAGTGCGTGGCAACTGGAAGACAGAGCCAGGCCAGATTCATGGCCCAGCAATGGTTATTCCTATGGTGTGAGGCTAGACCAACCCATCTGGCACTAAACTTACTCTGCCTGTATAGATGGTACGGTTGGTCTAGTTTACTAGGCTAAGAAAGCAGCGCTCACTCACCGTTTCCCAATGTCAAGTGTTCTAGCCTTGGTAGTGTGTGCAACACCCATTTATTGGATAGCTTTTGGTGAACACTGCGAAGTATCCAATCAGGCATTTGATGCACTACCAAGGCTAGAACACTTGACATTGGGAAATGGTGACTATGAAGTATCTTATTGGCAAATCCACCATCTTTGTTGTGATCAATCACCACTAACCACCTCATTGACCCTTTGACCTTCTTTCCAAATACGACAACAGTGGACTCAGGTGCCATGGCTGGCAGAAGTACTGTAAACATTACTGTTTGTAGAGGTGTTTATATTTTTGTTAAAATGACTTTATTTTTAAATGTATGTATGTGTATGTATGTATGTATGTAAAGTATGTACGATGTGTAGGACGTGACCGTTTATGTTGTGAGGGTTTTTTTTGTCTTAAATAGAAGGCATGCATTGCAGACATAGCAACAAGTCTTACTCTGGTGTTAAAGGGGTATGCCACTATTTTGGGGCTTAATACAGTTAAAATCGTTGGCTGGGGTTTATAAAGGTGGTAAAGTGTCTTATTTTTCATGTTAAGCGTTGTCTTGCTTTAAGACAAGTTAAAACAGGGAATATGTCGCTAAGCTAGTGAAAGTCAATGTATCCGTGTAGCATTGTAGCATGCTACACGGATACATTGACTTTCACTAGCTTAGCGACATATTCCCTCTTTTAACCTGTCTTAAAGCAAGACAACGGCTTACATGAAAAATAAGACACTTTACCACCTTTATAAACCCCAGCCAACGATTTTAACTGTATTAAGCCCCAAAATAGTGGCATACCCCTTTAAAGAAGAAGAAAAAAAAGATCAACATTGCTGCTCTGACCGAGCTGTGAAGTTTAATATATTAGCCTATGTTTTATGTTTATAGCCAATTATGTGCGACTGCAAAACAAAAGTTTGTGAGCAGAGGTGACAATTATACTTTTGGGGAGTAAAAAAAAACCCTGCTTCAAGGTTGACCATGCCAGCTCTAATTCACCTTAAGGAGGTCGGATTACTAAAACAGTACAAGTCTTGTGGAATGGACAGTGCGAGTGACTTTCATTGTATTTGAATGGTATTACTAGTAGGGCAGTATCCAACACACCTATTCGACTACAGAGGTGTGTGAAAGAACTTTTTTCAGCTGTATCCAAACGGACCTGAATCACAATGGCAGTTTCCCAATGTCCAGTGTTCTAGCCTTGCTAGGACGTGAAACGCCCAGTGATTGGATACTTCAGGGAGTTCACCAAAGAGTATCCAATCACTGGGCGTTTCACGTCCTAGCAAGGCGAGAACACTGGACATTGGGAAACGGCCAATGTCATACTGGGCACTCAAGACACATAGATCAACAGGTATATCAATCAACTACAGAAAAGATGATCGACTTAGATCAACTCAACCCGTGTTTAAAGAAAAACATGGCAGGTTTTTTTTTACTCTCTGAATGCAGGATTGGCACTTTTGTCTGTGAGTGTGTAGTCACATTTTGTAACCTGTCTAGATATTTAAATAGCTTATTAAATTGAGAAGAGACGAAAAACACTCACCTTGCATGAAAATGCTCACACACACACAAAAAAATCTGTAACGAGGTCTCCTTTCCAGGATACTGTGTTCTCCAAGGTGGAGAAATGTGCGTTACTGACAGTGAGAGGTAAAGATTTTATATATAAAATGAATCGCTTCAAAACCATTTGTCTGCGCTTTTTTTACTTCAGCATTTTAATGCAGCATTTTCCATCTGGCAACACTTCAGTATGTTCCACAATTTTTTTCCTGCAATGTACACTCACCGGCCACTTCATTAGGAACACCTGTTACAACTGTTCATTGAGGCAAATTTCTCATCAGCCAATCACATGTTGGCAACTATGCATTTGTGCATGTAGAGATGATCTCATGCAGTTCAAAGCGGACATCATAATGGGGAAGAAAGGCTATTTAAATGGCTTTGAACATGGCATGGCTGTTGGTGCCGAAAGGCTTGATTTGAATATTTCAGGAAAGACTGATCTACTGGGATATTCACACGTTACCATCTCTAGGGTTTACAAAGAATGGTGCGGAAAAAAAAATAGGCTACAGTGAGCAGCGATTCTGTGGGCAAAAATGCGTTGTTGATGGCAGAGGTCTGAGGATAATAAGCCCATACGACTTTGTTGCTGTCGACCAACGTTGACGGAACCATGTGAGCGAGAACTTGTTGTCACGATGTGGGTGTTATTAAATACAGCGCATTTGCAGTCGGCCACAAATATGAACGAGACGATGAGCTCGCACCGGTTTGCTCTACTAACACACCACGTGTGAGAAGTGGGGGGACAGGCAGTGAGGAGGAGCTGAAGTGGGGACCTGCGCACACTTGTGTAGAGGTGTGAGACACCCATATACACACGTGAGTGAGTTGTTGACCAACCAGTTTATGGGCGCGTGACCTCGGAGGCAGTCCGCCGACGAGCGTTGAAGGGGATAAGCAACTGCAGAGGTTGCAAGATCTGACTGCAGCCGCATTCATCCCGCGATAGTTTTACACCATGTGACATGTCACCTCGTCAACGCAACGTCGACGAAATTTCGAAGTTTGACAGGAAATCTAACCGTCATGCAGCATTTTCCATCCAGGGTGCATTGCGGTCTAAATGCGCATGCATGCGTTGACACATCTCGAATGCACCTAATGACCAGACTGGTTGGAGCTGATACAAAGGCAACATTAGGTCAGATAACCACTCATTACAACCCGAGGTAAATGCCAGATTACACAGCACATCAAATCTTGAGGCAAATGGGCTATAGCAGCAGAAAACCACATTTGGTGCCACTCCTGTCACCTAAAACCAGGAAAATGAGGCAACAATTTGGCCAGGCTCACCATAAACGACGCTAGAGGTAGGGATGCACCGATACACATTTTTCCACTTCAGATTCTGATATCTAAATTTGTATAGCCTATCTGCTGATACCGATACTACTCCGATCCAGTACCAAACCATGGATTTCATGGATGTATGGATTTCAACTTAAGGTAGGCCCAAGATGACTGTTTGGTCAGAAAAGGAAGTCAGAAGAACAGAAAACCAATTAATAAGTCAAAAGTAACAAGTAAAAAAAAGTAACAATCCCATCCTGAAAACTAATATGCAAGTGTTGTCTTCAAATTAACATTACACCTGGCTCAATGTCAATACTGGGAAAATTCCGATACGATCTCTGAATTGTGTCGATATCTCAACCCGATACCGATACACCGACACCAATATCCCATCCCTACTAGCTAGAGGTTCGGAAAAATATTGCCTGGTCTGATGAGTCTTGATATTTAATGCAACACTCGGGTGGAATGGTCTGAATTTGGCCTCAACAGCATGAACACATACGTCAACCCTGCCTTACATCAACATTTCAGGCTGGAGATCTAATGGCATGAGGATATTTTCTGAGCACAATTTCGACCAATTACTACCAATTTATCTTTGTTGGAATGCAACAGCCTACCTGAGTATTGTTGCAGACAGTTCAGGCAGTTCTGAAGGCAAAAGGGGGTCCAACCCAGCAGTAGAGAGGTGTTCCTAATGAAGTGGCCGGTGAGTGTAGGCCAGGGACGTCAAACTCAGGCCCGGGGGCCAAATTTGGCCCGCGGAACCATTTTATTTGGCCCGCGAGATCATTGCAAATGTGTATTACGGTGGGCCCCCACATCCACCATTAATATATAGAAAATATGAAGGCAAAATTTTGTGCATCACAGGAATTATGAGTGGTCCAGATAGTGTTGGCACATACTAGGACATAGAAGTATACGATAGTATGAGTATAATACGGTGGGAACGTTTTATTTGCCTAGCTTTAAGTCTGCTCTATGCACAATTTCAGTGTATTTTAAATACTGTTTTCGACTTCATCCCAGAGTTTGATTTGGCCCACTTTGAATGTGTGTTTGACACCCCTGGTGTAGGCCTATATCGCAGTGATGCTACCCACTGGTGGTAACCCATGTTACAGTGCCAAACTACATGTTTAGGCTCCTTAATTGGAATTCATAATAGCCTATTCACCACACGAAGGCTGGGAACATGTTTCCTGCGTGCCAACAACTAGGCATGCAACCGCGTGCACATAGGCTACTTGGGAGCGTACCTATGTTCCCGCGCCCCATTGGTCCCACGTCACCAAGACTTCTTTTCATTTTTTAGGCCCATTGGTCTCACAGTCCATTGGTCCCACATTGCTATTTTATTTGAATTTTTAGGCCCATTGGTCCCACAGCCCATTGAAGTGTTTGTGATGTGGGACCAATGGACTGTGAGACCAACGGACCTAAAAAATAAATAAAAAAATCTTAGTGATGTGGGACCAATGGGCTGTGGGACCATTGGGTAGCCTGGGAACTCCCATACTGCCTTTAGTTCTACACAATCGTTTCGATCTGAAAGACTAATCTCACTTGTGATTAGGTCTGGTGTTAACCAGGCAAACCATTGGGCCTAACTTTGAAAAAAACGCAAAAGTCTTAGCAATGTGGGACCAATGTGCTGTGGGACCAATGGTCCGTGGGAACATAGAGCTGACCCCGGCTACTTGCTTCAGGACGACTGGGGCACTTTGCCTCCTAGATCAGTGTTTCCCAACCTTTTTTGTCTCGCGTACCTCCTAAATCTCTTAGTTGTGCCATGAGTACCCCCTAATTCATGTTCTATATCACTTTCTCTGTCCTGATGTGACTGCTCCATACATTTGTATAATAATATCTTTCCAAGTACCCCCTGCAGTGTGCTCGCGTACCCCTAGTGGTACACGTACCCCTGGTTGGGAAACATTGTCCTAGATGATGCCTCCAGTATTGTGCAGATGGCCAAAGGGTCTCACATGTGTTTTGTAACATTTCAATGGAATTCAGTGTTTTTTCCCCCAATACTGGGTTTGGGAACTCCTTTGGTGTCAGCTGGAACTTAAATAGGGTCGCCTGAAATGTCTGAAAGTGTGTGAGAAAAACACTGATAAATATTACTAATTAATATAACATAACTTTTCAATCGTTTTTGAAACACCATTAACAATCTTGGACGGTCATAAATATCTACAGGTTTAATACCCTACAACGTGTGTAGCTCAGTAATGTTTTACATTTTGTCATGAAAAAATGTGTATGGGATCCCAAAAGGTTGGGAACCACCGAGTTAACTGGACCGTTGATTCCTTTCTCAGCCTCAAAACACAACACACACCAAGGCTAGGAAATATTACAATAAAACCCCTTACAAAACACTGTACATCTTAGTTGCTGTATTAACCACAAGACAAGACAGGGCAAGACAGAAATACACATAGACCACAGAGTGAGGTGTCTGCCTATGCGTTTATTGGTTCTTGTTTACATTTTTTTTTTTTACTTTTACAGAAGCGCTTTTCACAGATACAGCACCCCCCACCCCCTCCCTACCAATCCCTAAGAATGTGGGGCAGAGACTCCGCCCACAATATATGACATCACTGGTGATGTGACAGCAAACAGGAAGTGTTGGTTAAGACGAGTAGGGAGGAGTGAAGAGAAATCCACAGCTTAGAGGGATGGGATGGAAGACGATGACATTTAAAAACACAAAAGGAAACTAGGAAACTTAAAAAAAGAGAGAGAAACAAGCAATGCCGCCATGCTTTTGTAAACTTTTTTCTCCTTTTTTTCCCTCAATGGTTTTCATTGTTTCTTCCACTCGTTTCTAGATCAGCTGCAATAGGGTCACAGGAAGAAGTGGAAGGCTTCACTTTTTAATTTTTTGTGCAGTTCAGCCACGCAAAGGAAATCAAAACAAATAATACAAAAAACTAGAATGTTTCTTAAATTTAATGACAGCAACAACCAGAAGAAAGTGGGCAACTGACTGAAAGACTTTTTAAAAAATGACACCATCAAACACTCAAGTGCTGGAAACTACAGCCAGTTTTTCGTCTTGCGTGGACTCACTTACTAAAATGGCAAATGTGATGGAGGAAAAAAAACAAGCACCGTGTCAATTGCATTCCGCCACCCTCATAGACAATAGAAAAAAAAATATGACTTTTGCACATTAAGCCTCGTTATCCCCTGTATGCCTTTTCAGTCCCTTTAAGAACAAAATGATAACTTCGCTAACGCTTATGTGAAACCAATAACTATGCACCTGGGATAACCGCAAAAAGAAAAGAAAAAAACAAAAACAAACAACTTTCATCTCAGATGAACATTTCCCTTGTGACAAAGTGTGGTGAAAGCAGGTTTGAGATAAAACACGCCTTACTGGTGTTACAAAGACAGAAAACAAAGAGCTGCTATTTCTTTATTATTATTTTTTGTAAGTTTTATTTCCTTATTTATTTTAAGTTACGGTGAAGCATGACGTCTTGAGCTGGCATTGACAGAAACAGACTGATCATCAGACAGACTAGAGCATGGGGGGGTAATCTCATCTCATCATGGGACTGGAGGAGGTAAAGAAACATCTAGAAACAGAACAAACAGAAATACAGGTTTTGTTTTGCTTTTTACATTACAATGTCGAAAGGCCTTGCTGTTCTTCTCCCTCTTTCAAATCGCACCAACTTGCTACGTTTCGATCTTTCTCTCCCCTCCATCTCAAACACACACACACACACACAATGCCTCCATCACTCTCACACACGCACACACTTCCCAAAACAGGGACAGAGACAAGTCACAGACACTCATGTGCACGCACACAGACACACACACACACGCGCGCGCACACCAGCTCAAGTTCCATCTTCTCATTCTGCCTTCGCCTTCGCCATTCCAGGGACTTTGGCCTGAATCCTGAAAAGGGAGGGAAGAGGAGACGAACAGGACGTCAGCCTGGACACTTAACTAGAGTACAGTCAGAGAGAGTAGAGAGAGAGAGGTTCCATTGGCCCATTGTTTCCGGGTTCTACTGTTGCAAGGGGGAGGGGGGTGTAAGGACTGTTCTATTCAATGCTAGGAGTATTATGACACACCCCTTTAGGCAGACCGGAACCTGGTCATGTTAGGTGCCCATAGCAACCTATTACATTGGCATATCTCTATACTTAAAGAATCTCTGGTACAGTACTTGAGATAGGCTAGGGCTGCACCATTATGGAAGATAAATGATAATCACGATTATTTAGGCCAAAAATGGAAATCCTGATTATCAAGAACGTTTAAGGGATGAACGAAATAAAACTGAATTGTAATAATTATGTAAGGGACAATAGCATGAAGCAGATGATTTGGAGGAAACGTCCATCCCCATCCAAGACCCTGAGGAGGGCTGCTAAAAGACCTTTTGGGCATCGTTGTCCTCCTAGCCCTGCATCAGCAGTCAACGGTTACTTCACAGGAAGTCATACTCACTTTCCGACGACATCCTTGACTTGACTGGTCACCATCCCGTAGTAATGGTCAATCTGGGTCTGAGGGGTAGACGAAAGAGACTCAATTGTTATGCCGCCTGGCAGGACATGTACAAGATGGCCAAACAGAAGAAACATGAGCATTCATCGCTTCACATCACGAGCATGTAATATCCCCACCTCCCCTACAGCACATCTCCTAATGAATTGAACGTCTGCAGCTAAAAACTGCCAACCAAAACCAAAAAGATCCTTTCAGTTGGAGTTCCACTGTGTGTCCGTTATTTGTGTGTGTGTGTGTGTGTGTGTGTGTGTGTACTTTACATACCTGATGCTTCTCGTAGATGATTGGCCAGCTGAACACTCCAACCAGACCTAGAAAATGAAATGACAACGGGAGTCAGGACAGAGACAAAAAGGATGTGGCCACTATTTTTATTTACTAAATAATAAACCAATATTTACCACCATGACCAAGGTACAGCAAGCTTTGCAGCGTAAAATGTATATTGATGGAAATTCAAAATGGCGGACCATGGAGAAGATCCACCTTTTCATGTATGAAGTGCAATTTTCCCAATCATAATGAATACTTGGAATTTGATGGTGGTGGTAAATATTTGTTAAAAAGTTAACACTTGTGAATGGGCAGCATGGATTCTGGAAATGAACACCTTAAAATATTACACAGTGCACCTTCAAGGTGCTGGCTATGTCAACATTTAAACAAATCTGCATTTAAAATTTGCATACGTGTCATCATATGTGGATAAAAATGAAGTCCATTGTGACAAGTGCGTTTTAGCACCCTAAACGACATGTTTCTAAAACCAGTTTTGAAATGCACACTCCAACACATTATGTGTAAACGAGAGGGCAAAACCAATGCCTTTCCAAAATCCATATGTGTGTGAGGGATAAATCAAAAAGACATCATTCAATCCATACACAACACAGTTGAGAGCCCTTTTGAAAAACAGCCACGTCTGCTTATTGCCTCATCCCTTGACACTTGAATGCAGCACATTAGAAACACATGAGGGCCATTACATGACTAACTTGGACGGTGCGCACAAGTGCAAAACTGAAGACAGAGCTGCACGAGAGGGCTGCCAACAACCATTTATTAGTCTACGTAACATTACGACGCTAGCCGTTTCTCCTCCATTACCATGTCTGGGACACAGCCAAAGGAATGCTTTCATGAGAGAGAGAGAGAGAGAGAGAGAGAGAGAGAGAGAGAGAGAGAGAGAGAGAGAGAGAGAGAGAGAGAGAGAGAGAGAGAATATGAGAAGCAGGTGGTGATACATGTTTGATGCAAGTAACATCACTGTGCAATAATGTATGCCTTCTGGCTGTGTGTGTGTGTGTGTGTGTGTGTGTGTGTGTGTGTGTGTGTGTGTGTGTGTGTGTGTGTGTGTGTGTGTGAGTGTGAGAGTGTGAGTGTGAGAGTATTCACCCATGATGAGGAGAGTGAGGCCGTTGAACAAGGCACCGATGTAGGTGAGAATCCACATCAGGATGGCAAACTGCAAAAGACACACACAAACACCAAATGAATACACACATTAATAACAGCTCAGAAGAAAACAACCCAACATCAACCCAACATTTTCATTTCATTTTTCAGAATATCAAGCAGATCCTAGATACGTATGTTTCATGCCTGTTAAGGTGTTATTAGATTTGGTTGAAAATCAGGCATATATACAGAGCACATGGTGTTATACGTTTTTTGATGCATTTTTTCAGGTTGGAAAATCACAACATTCCAAACAAATCAGGAAAATAATCTCATGTATTCTGAATGATGTAGAGATCTAACCACCAGAAATAGATTGACACTGAACCAAATAATATACTCTGACCGGTCAAACAGGACTTGTTCTGCTAGCCTGGCTGCTGATAGTCATTTTAAAAGGTGCAATAGAATCCACCAATCGTCCAGTAAAGAATGCACGTCAGATTTTATCTGCAAAATAATGACTGGTTGAATCACTGCATTTCAACTAGTAATCCTGAATTTTCAAGCAATACAAGGTTGTGGCATTCTACACTCAGCTTGTTGGATTAAATGTGGAATTTTCCAATTTTGTTGTCTGGGCATTTTCAAACTCGATCATTTCTGCAAGAGTGTGTTTGGAAATGCCCCAAAGTTTATGAGGAAATGTCTCAAATGTGTCGAGCAACCCAATAGCAGGAACTGGTTTCTTCCCCCAATGGAGTACAGTATAAGTAGTAGGCCAGGGCAGTTAGTATTAGGTTACATCAGTGCCAAGAGTGGGAAGGCCAGGTAATGAGAAGGGGAAACCCCAACGCACGCGCACGCAAGCACACACACACAGCAGGGCTAGTGTGTAGTCCCACTCATGCCAAGCTCTCCCTCTCCAAACAAAACACACACACACACACACACACACACACACACACACACACACACACACACACACACACACACACACACTATACAATTATGCTACTCCCACAGCACAGGGTCTCATAGACCTCATTGCTCCACAACCACATGTGCATTGCCAAATACTTAAAATCATCAAACAAGTCCGACAGGCGCGCGACAAAGATGTGTCCGTCGATGCACCGCCGCCTTGTGGACACAGGAGGGGATGACAATTCCAAGAAAGCATTTCAGATGGAAAAATGCGTTTGAGACATACCGTCTTATAGAGATGCTGGGATACATCTAAAAATGCATAATATTTACATCATCCTTCACATTAGGGAATCTAAAGCAATTACAAAAGATGGAGAAAAATGATTTAGGGGATAAGATTTTGGGGACATAAATTATTTTTTGGTTTCGGCCACAAATATTCATTTCAGTGCATCTCTACCTTTTTTAATCACTTGGCCGAATACCGAAACCGATTATTACAGTTCAGTCAAAAGTGATCAAAAGTTAGGTTTTTCACTATTTTTGAATATTGCTGAAATCTACGGTTTACAATAAATGTTTTGACATGTTTTTGAAAGAAAATAAATGTATATTTGATGTCTTCAAATGTTAGAGTAGAACTGAAATTAGTTTATTTAATGGCCATTTTCAATTCATTTTCAATTCGGCCTCCTATTCGGCCGCTCAATTGGCTTTCAGCCGAAAACCGAAAGTGTCTTTTTTGCGTTTTCGGACGAATATTTTCTGCGGCCGAATTTTCGGTGCACCTCTAAAAAAAGGGCATTCCACAGACGGAGGAATACTAATAACCAGCCCATCAGTCAACACTTGTGCTTGTGTCCACAAACCCCCACCTCCCCTTGCCTGTAAATGACCAGAGAGCTGTTAGAAGTGCAGCCTGAGCTCTGGCCGTGTGAAAGGGCAGAGGCTGCAGGGGAAACCTTACCCTCTCTGACCACCCCTTACCCCCCAACGCTCCCTCCCTTCCTACCCCTGGCGACAGTCTCATATCCACCAGTCTCTATCTGTCCTCCCTTTCCTCTCCCAGCTATGTACCAAAGAAGGTCAATTGGGGGGAAAAAAACTATGTATGCATTGGCCACGGTGTAGTACGGGGACGTAGCCTGGGGACACAGTGCGCATGGACAGTGGATGCGACACCATGATGGATTACAAAATGTGACTCCGGAAAATCACTCTGGATGTCTGGAATTTGAATAGCATTGTGGGTGCGAGCGGCTGCTGCGAGTTCCGGCCCCGGTCAAGTGATGACATCCGGTTGTCAATGTTCAGTTTGCGGCCAAATGAACAACAGCCGTCGGTCATCGTTAATTGCGGGGAATAATTAATGACAGCTGTCGAAAATTAACGGTATCCTGTCCCGCCAGGGCTTGAGTGTGGAACAGGGCAGTGGCATTGCACTTTACCATGCTACCAGTACTGACAGCAGAAGAACGAAGTGCCTCCGCTTGCGGTCATGCCGCACTACTCCCTTCTCTCTAGTGTCTTTGCTACATCCTCACTACTCTTCAACCAGCTCTTCAAACACTTCTCTACTCCTTCCTCCCTCCTGCCAGACGGTATCTTCACACCCCATACACGGAGGCATTTCACTGCCCCAGAGGCCTGGCTGGCTGCATGACCGAGCTGGTCAGCTGGTCCGTCTGAGCCCTCCAGTCCCCTATCGTGTGTGTGTGTGTGTGTGTGTGTGTGTGTGTGTGTGTGTGTGTTGTGCGTGTGTGAGTGGGAGAGAGAGATATGACTTTGTGAATATATGCATGTATGGTAAATAAATACATGTATGTATGGTAAATGAATACATATGCAATATGTGTAATGTCTGTGTCTTTTCCTGTATTTGGTACATGCTACTGGACACCTTCATTTCCCTCTGGATTAATAAATGATACTCTACTATTCTCGACGCCCATGCATGCACACACTGCGGCCGTACGTACGTAGGCTCGTCCCGCCTAATTTGAGGCGCCTGTGGGGGATGGGGTGGTCTTGGGCCATAGGCCAGGCTGCTGATGGCAAGCGGGGCTCCGTGAATGCTGCTGACCAGACAAGTCACAGCTGAGCAGTCGGCCAATGCACACACACACACCTAGCTCTTAATACAAGTGTGTGTGGGGGGAGAAATACTGTTGAGTAGCAGTCTCAAGGACACTCAATGGTCACTCGAGGAAGGCGGGCGGCGCCACTAATAGCGCATTCAGGCCGACTGAGAACCGTGCTGGAGCCCGTTCCCGCACCTAATCGCGAACCGGCCGTCGTGTTCACGCCACAGATATTTGCGTTCGCGAACCGGAAAATTGGTTCGCAAGGCGAACCGCAAAATACTAGGTTTTTCTCTGCGAACCGTGACGACAGTGTGGTCGTCAGCAGGTTCATCCGGGTCACGTGCGGGAAAAGTTCAGAGCCCGGTATGAACACGGGCGGTTCGCAGATAAACACTTTAGTGCTGAACGTAACTGGTGCGGGCACCGGCTCCAGCTCCGTTCTGGTCGGCCTGAAAGCCCTAAAAGAGGAGTGAACCATTGGCAGTAGAATGTCACTCGGCAGGGTTGTGGACACCAAGTCAAGCGATGCACACTTAGTAGGCAGGAAGAAGGTGGTAGGAGACACTTAGTATGGAGGAATTGGACACTTAGTAGGATGGTAGAAGCTGGTAGTGGACACTTGGTGTTCAATGTCATCAGTGCAAACCATGAAGGTCCTGCTTAAATGGTCACCACTTGCAAGATATGAAATACTGCTCAAACCTTTGGACTGAGTAGAAAAACACAAGTTTCTCAAGCCTGTATATGGCTTTTAACAGGTGATTTGGGATATTTTGTTTTAGAAAAAAGCTTGATGATATTGTCCAGCAATATATAAAACTAAATATAATAATAATATAAACTAGTGCACTTGGTGGCACTCATATTAGAATGAATGGGTTGGTATTGAATCAGTGCAATTTGCAAGTTGACTGAACAAAAACAAGGAGTGATATACACCACACAGGGATCGCTGCCAGTCAGTCACCATATAAAAATGACTGGCATACTGTGCCAGGTCAAAGCCATAAACCATCTCAGCTGATCAAAACACACAGGGGTGGGGGGGAGTGGGGTTTGGTGAAATCCGATCAACCATCCAGCTAAAATATCAAGCCTTCACAAATAAAATAAAGATTCCAAAGTGAAATCCAGTCTCAATTTTCAGAGTTGGTACTTCCCTTTGGGTGTTGGATAAGCACACTGCCCAATAAAAGGCTCAATGAGTTTTAACTGAAAATGGTCTTAATGACTCCTCCTTTATCTTGTGACAAAGCCTTACGGTCCAAATGTGTCCCGTTTAAGCATGGCTCAAACTACACAACTATCGCGCCGATTCTCGGCTGAAAAACCTCCNTACGACAATCGGTGGAACGTTACCCCCCAGGACCATCGCAAGCGATTGTCGGGAAAGATTTCCTCGTCGTGAGCGACGTTCTAAGATAGAACTTCTCAAATCGTAGAAATCAAACAGTGTTTGATATTTGCGACTAGAAGAGAATCGCAATTGTCAATCTTGTCGCTGCTCGCAGCCACCGAGACAATGCCCGACGTTCTATTTCCAGTGTGCGGTGCACCCCGAAGCCAAAATCGGACACACAATCGCTAGTTGTGTAGTTTGAGCCTGACTTTAGAGATATTGCCATGTCAAGACCTTTATGTCAGTTTCCATGTTGGTGTAGTTAGTTACTGCTCTTCGCCTTTAGGGCAGCACAGCCAGCACACTTAAAGGGATATGCCACTATTTTTTACTTAATACAGTTAAAATCGTTGGTCAGGGTTTATAAAGGTGGTACAGTGTCTTATTTTTCATGTAAGCTGTTGTCTTGCTTTAAGACAAGTTAAAAGAGAGAATATGTCGCTAAGCTAGTGAAAGTCAATGGCTCCTTGTAGCATTGTAGCATGCTACACGGATCCATTGACTTTCACTAGCTTAACGACATGCTCCCTCTTTTAACTTGTCTTAAAACAAGACAATGGCTTACATGAAAAATAAGACACTTTACCACCTTTATAAGCCCTGGCCAACGGTTTTAACTGTATTAAGCCCCAAAATAGTGGCACACCCCTTTAATCCATTGATGCCTAAAGCACCTGGGGAAAAAATGCTTGCTGAATGCCTAAGCCATTGTTGGGAAAGTTGCCCTCAGCCTATAAAAAACGAAATATCCTAGCCTCTGATGCACATAAAAACATGAAATAAGTTCATCTAAACCCCAAGGCCCCCCATCTTGCATTAGAACGTGTTCATTCAGCTGTAACATACCCAGCAGCGTATGCGTGTCTCCAGGTGCCAAAGGTCAAACAACATATAGGCAGCTTGAAGGACAACAGCGGAGCAGCACAGATGTAATTCTTTGTGTTTTTTATTCAAGTGCACAACATGACTAACGTTTCGATGGTTAGACCATCTTCCTGCCTCTCTCCCGTCGATGCACCAGATGATAAAGCAGAAGCGCGAGGAACTACCCTTTTGTTTGAACATATAAGGGTCATCAGGCTGAAATGGGTTAAACAGAATAAGGCTTCCTTTGCCTTGGTAGGGCAGCACAGCCAAGAGTTTAAAACACTTCAACAGAACGAGGCTCCCTACAAATGTGAGTGACAGCAGCACACTGGCCACAATGTGACCCTCTGCCATTCGATCCAGCTATGCAGCCGTCACTGACACACAATGAAAGCAGTCTTACGCAGTCTGTCATGAGTTCAAGATGATTCAATCAAGTGCCATTGGTGCTTAATGTTACTTGTTTCTTATTGCAAATCCACAAGGCTGTAGTTCAGAGGTGGGCATACTCAGGCCCGTGGGCCACATGCGGCCTGCTGAGCCATTTCTTGTGGCCCGCAGAGCCATTACAAGACAGACAACTTTTAAATACAAAGCTCACACAACACTCATGAGATGATTATCCAAGCTAGAGGTCTTTTAGGTTGTACAGTAAGCTACTGTACTAAACCTACACTTCAGTACAATTTTCAGGAATTAAATGGCTACAAAGTTATACCGGCCTACACTTTTACATATTTATTGACAGGCAAGTTGCCTGTGAAATCTGGCCCTTAGACCAATATTCTAAACATTCCAGACATGCTATGGACTTGCTAGAAAAATGCTAGTCAACACTTTGGGTCTACCACCATAAACCATAAGGGTACATGTTTCAGAAAGACTTTCAATAGTTTGTTGGGCTGATTAGTGTTGTACCATCCCATTTTAAATCCAACCTCTTGACACAGCCCTTCATCGTACACAGTCTCATTTTGATGCAGTTCTAGCGCAGCTAGCCTGACCAGATCAATTCACCACCGGAAGATTCTGTACCACAGCGCAGGCTGCGGCCACAGCAACCAACCACAGAGCGCCCTTGTAAATGTCCACAATTGGCAACCTGCTGAAACAGCAAGACATCAAGCCCTGAGCAGCAAAGCCCCAAATGGCAAGGTGTCAAAATAAAAGTCCTGTGTACTGCTGCACAGACTCATAGGGGGGAAACGGAGAACAGTGGAGGCATTGTTCCAACAACCATCAGAACAAATTAAAGAAAAAAGTGAGGAAAAGGTGGAGGTGGCAGAGTGGAAGAGAGAAAGAACGAGAGACAAAGACAAATTGAGAGAGAGGAAGACACAGGCAGACGAAGACAGAGCGCAAGAAAAACAGACAGACAAGACAGACAGACAGATAGAAACAGACAGGCTAAAAGAGAGCAAGTGCAAAAGAGACATGGGGGTATAGGACAATTAAAAAGTCAGGGGCAGAAAAGAGGAGGGAGAAATAGTGTGTCAGAGGGGAAAAGGCAGGTTGGCCTGGTGACAAAAATGTCTATTTTTACATTCAAAGGCAGCCAAATGAGCCTTAAAAAAAAGCGCACACAGCTTGGACTCATGACCAGTGTTGCATAATAGCCAGCGGGAGTGGAGGAAAGTGTGAGCACACCAGCATCAGGAATGAGGCCATATCCAATTTGAGCAGATTTATAGTCAAACAGCATCACACTGGCCATAGTATCACTCACAATTTTCTGCAAGAAGTTGCCTACGCTGCCTACAGATTTTGACCAGGGGGTTGTAGTAAGAACATGGTTAAGTGATTAACTAGGCTTAGTTAACCTACTGGAAGGGGTACACCTGCTAATAGATGTACACGCAGGCATCATATAGTTAAGAAAATGAGGACTCCAGGCTCTTCTATTAGTTGATTTACCTCTACTTCGTGGCCAACTGAACCTGGTTTACTACTCAACAAGCTTCTTGGTGCACCTCCTGCACTACGAAATCCCCCTCCACTCAACCGTGCCCCTGGCAGAGTACAGCCAGAGAGAGTAGAGAGAGAGAGAGGTTCCATTGGCCCATTGTTTCCGGGTTCTACTGTTGCAAGGGGGAGGGGGGGGGATCCCCCTTTAGGCAGACCTAAGGACTGTTCTATTCATTGTAGGAGCATTATGACGCCCCTTTAGGCAGACCGGAACCTGCTCACGTTAGGTGCCCGTAGAAACCTATTATGTTGGCATATCTCTATATACTTCAAGAATCTCTGGTACAGCCTGTCCAGACACCCCCCCTCCCAACCGCTCTACTGCTCTACTGATTCCCTGCCAACAGCACCCTCCACACCTGACCCCCTCTACCTGTTGTGTGGGAAATGCTAGCATGTGTCCGGTGTGCGTACAGAGAGATTGAAGAGACGAAACAAGCCCATACTTCTCCAGGATCCATGTGGTGTCATGTGAACAGACATTTAGGAGACTTTGGGTTGAGAATAAATGTCCAAAAAGAGAAAAAAACCTATGTGGCAGAAAATACTGTATTTGCTGCCTGGCAGGCAGATTTGAACTGGCCTCACACACACACCATGGAGATAATCAAACATTTGGTTGCATCCGCAACCATCAGCTTGGCTTACTGTGATGCGAGACCATTTCGTGGTCACCCCTCAGTGTCCCCCCACCTACCCCAAAAAGCCTGTGTGTGTGTGCTGGCATCGGGCTGTGCTCATCAGACATGGGCCTAAACACCGCCTCACCCCTGGCGTCCCCCCCATCCAGCCCAAAAACCCTTCACAATGAGCCCCTTGTGGAGCCTGGATCTTAGAATGCCCCCTGCCCCTGCCCCGGCCGCCCCCGTCCCTCAGCCCCACTATACACACACGCACAAGAGGCCCGCTGGCAGCTTTGCCCGGGCCAGGGACACAGTCATATGAAGGCCCAGCCACCCAATACATACAATGTAATGAGGACCCAATTCTGGGCTCCCCTCCTACTCTCCCTGGGCCTGGGCCAACTGACCCCTTTGTCCCCCCCAACCCCCCACCCCCCACCACCACCACCACTGTTCGTTTCCCTGAGTGCACACACTGCCTCGACACGCATGAGTTTCCCCTCTTTATATCGTCCAGGCTTGGACGCTTGGATAAGATTTGCAGGAGGGAGGGAATTAAGCTGCCGGTCACACTAGGCTGTGGTCACCTAACTGTCTGTGCTCTATTCCATGTCACTATGGCAACTCGCAACGTGAGAGAAAGCAGCTAAAGCATCAGGCTATACGGTGAAGCTATACAGCAGTGGGAACAGAATGTTACGGAACGGAACGCTCCGACTTCCACAATGAATTCTAGAACGTCACCAAAAAAAATTGTGTACATAAGCTAAAGCTTTTCGCCGATCCTTCTGCAACAGAAATGCCCCTCCCGTCCTGCACAGTACCTGGCCAAACTAACCACCAAAAAATGTGCCTCGCCTCGGAATGTGAAAATGAGGCACTCTAGGGGTCAGAGTACATTTGACTTGAACTGCTGTAATGCTGCTACAATAAAACCGCATGACAGTAGAGAGTAGAGCCATACAGAAGGGAGAGTTACGCGATTGGAGGACCAGGAATTAAATGGCAGCTCCGCCTTTCAGCGAGATAAGGGTGTTCCTAAAGCGGCTGTCTTTCCATAGACTCAACATAGAACCACCACATTAACAGCCAAAAATAAGGACTAACGAACTATACTGCGGGGTAATCACCACAAATATGTAAACCATCAACTGTCTCGGTGGTGATAATCCCAACAGTTTTGTATCTGTGATGTTAATCTGAAGTTATTACTACGAACAGCAAGTCTTGTCATATTCCCTGCATTGCATCGCATTGCATTTGCTGTGTGCTACGCCCACTACTAGGAACTAACACTCGCAACGCTGAGCAGTACTGAGAAGCTAAAACAGCTAATTTTGCTAATGAGGAAGTCGGCCTAAGCACACAGCGGAGATTGCCCGACTCTCCCCTCTGTATGGCTCTGGTAGAGAGTAGAGCATGTCATATACAGTACAACACTAAACCCTGTTGATCGTCTAACTCCTCTGCCACTGGATTTGGGCCACTACTGGACAGTGACTGTACATCCTGCTCTAGCTGTCCTCTTCAATTAAATTATATAAACTTTCTGTGTGTGTGTGTGTGTGTGTGTGTGTGTGTGTGTGTGTGTGTGTGTGTGTGTGTGTCCACACAAAAGTCTTTCCGTGGCTAAACCAGTCTGTTCACACACAGACAGCTCAAAGGGCGTTTTAATCGCACCCACGCAAACGTCTGAGCGGGACAGCAGCAAATCTCATGCTGGCGTTTCTGAGAGAGGCAGAGGCTGAAATGCATCTCTGTTCCACAGCATAGATAACAATCCAGTAGGCCCACATGCCACAAAAACAATCACCTAGGCCAATGTGCTCCTTTTGCCAGCTCTGACCAGCAGCACTCACAGTTGGTCTAAGTCAGAGGTGCTCAACCCTTTTTTTTAAACAAATGCCCCCTGTTATTTTAACGAAAACCCCCTGTTAAATCATAAACGCCCCCAACCCGACATCCACCCTGGGCCTCCCCTCTCAGCTATCTTCTTCCCGCCAACACAGATGAATTGACAGAGGAACTAGTCTAAGCATTTAGAGCACATATTATGTGATTGTGGCAAGATTTTTACTTTCTGAACCCAGGACTGACATCTCCGGCACTGACCACTGGTTTATTTAATTATGGGTCAATGGTGTTTTAGTAGTAGCACATACCAGGTTGGTGGAACCACAGCTAATACAAATATTGTAAGGATTCTTTTTCTTTTGCTTTCAGTGAATCGTCTAAGAAACATTCATTGCAGTACATTAATTACCAATTACTGAGAATTCATTTATGGGAACTAGCGACGTCTGAGCCTCAAAAAAAAATTAAAAAAATAAAAACAAAGGCATTCACCCATTTATACCAAACGGCGCATGGTGTCGAACTGGACTGACCTTGAGGGAGTCGATGAGGTCCTCGACGAGGAAGAGGCGTCGCAGCTCCTTGATGCCGGTGTTGAGGTGGCGCAGCGCCCCCTCGCTGTACTTGTGCACCAGGTCACTCGGCACGCTCACGTCCTGCTCCAGGTACATCCTGAAGGAGGAAGAGCAGGACACATTACGTTACGGTACAGCTAGATCAGTGATTCTCAAAGTGTGGTCCAGGGACCACTAGTGGTCCTCGACAGAGCTCAGGTGATCCGCGAGGGTATTTCTACTTTTCAAAGACAAGTTAGCATTAGCCTACATTAGTAATATTATTACAAAGCTAAACATAGCTACGGTCATATTTTCACCACAGTAAGACAGGCTTGTAATGTGAAAAAAGTAAGTGATCTAGTCTACATCAAAAGCAGTGTCAAATTAAATTCCAGCAACCTACAACTGTCAATTCAGTTGACAGGTGGTCCCTGAACATTTTTGGGGGGGACAAAGGGGTCCTTGGTCTGAAAAAGTTTGAGAAACACTGAGCTAGATGAAGCTTTAGTGTACAATAACAACCCTGCTGATGGTATTATGAGGACATATTAAAATCATTGCCAGTGCATCCACACTTTAATCATTATGCTTGAGATGCATCCTGCAGGGAGAAGGACAATAACACACCTTCAGTACCAACACCATGTGGAGAGAGTCACCACTTCTTTTGATGCCTTTACAGAGCATGCCACGTCGACTCGTTTTTCCTCAGTGAGCAGATTAATTGAGCTTTTCCATCAATGTTTTTTTCATAAATGCTGACGGCAGGCACTGGTGCCCTTCAGTTAACCTTGTGCTCCAAATGAACCGTTTGAGGCTTCAGGCAATTAAACGAGGTCATGAAAACAGGGACACTGGTGAGGGGGGAGGGGTCTCCAGTTTTAAAGAATTTTGCGTCTGAATGGGTATGCAAGACCACATGAAGGGGGCTTAGCACGCTGTTCCACAGTAACACCACCCCCCACCCCCCGTGGATAATCGTGAGTTTAAAAAGAAAGAAAGAAATGCAGTTAACTCTCATGTCATATCACTCAGTAGGACTGAATAGATGTAAAGCTGGAGCTGGGTGCAAAGACAGGTGGTTGGCAATGGAGGGCAAATACAAAATCATCTAATGATTAGCTAATCCTCTCTGGGCATGTGCTAGACATGTGCTGAGCGACAGCAACTCCAGTGGCCTATTAACACCACTTTGGAAGCCACAGGGCCCTGATTGGCCAAGGCCAAAAATGCAGGATGACACACAGACCCCATTGTGTGTTCATCATGCGATCATATCTCATAAGGCAGAGGTGGGCAGCAAATCTTTGCCTTTTATAGGTCGCATACTTAATAAAACTACGCTTGCACTGGGCCGATGTAAAAAGAACATCACTTGTTTCTAACTTTTGAAGGCTGGGGGCACCTTATCCCAAAAAGGGCTTAGGCATTCGCTAGGCGTTTTTTGCAGCTGTTGAAAAATATGGCACGTCAGTACTGAAACCATGTTGTGCAATGTATACATGGGTTCTAAATTTTTGTTTTCTCCTGGCTGCGCGACCCTAGCTGCGCACAACTCAACCTCTGATTGTTGGAAACCATTGTCGGTCAAAAAAATAGCTCAGGAAATCCTTTTTACATCATGGCGGGCCACGTGGAACAAAGCAGGGGGTCGTCTTTGACCCCCTAACCTCAGTTTGCCCACCCCTTGCCTAATGGTGACAGTCCTTTTTAAGATGCGTCAGGGGTGGAACACCAGACATCTCTGACTAATCAGGAAAGGAAATCACAAGAGAGAAGACATTGCATAAACACAATGACGTTTCTCAACCTGAAACCGAACGTTTGCATTGCAACATCATTTCGTTGACTCATCAACTTGAATCTGGGTGAAAGGCTTTTCAGTGTGTGTCACCTCCCTTCGTCGGCTATCGTAACCACACTAAGCCAAGTTTGAAGCAGGAAAACTCTGTATTTTTTCCCGATTCCACTTCCCTCTGAGGGTCCACCGTTCTGACTCCAACCGGTAAACTGCTTAGAGTTTCTTTAAAGACTTTGGTGGTTAATTGCCTCTTAGCGGTCTCAGACTAAGACCAGTCTATTGCCTGGATAAACTCTCAAATGCTCAGCTGCGGTTTAAGAAAGGAATTAGAGACATTTCATTAGATGAGATTAGTGGGCGAGTGTGAAAAATACTATGGCTACGCAAGGCCATATTTGGCTGTCTACGCTTGTCACGCAGACAAAACACCAGTTCATCCTGAATTAAGGATGTGCAGCATTGACTTATTTTTCTTATAGAAGACGAGATTCTGTCTCTGATGTTAAAAATGTGTCAACTTCTAGCATATGGTGCTCATTAACAATGAACGGTTGGCGAGGGAGGTTTTACCAACACAGCACAGTAACCTGTGTAAACTGAATTCAATTTTACATCTAGGACTACACATTCCTTCAGGGTTACGCTTAAACATGATGCTCTAACATGACTAGTTGTCTGACCTCAGGCTGGTTTTAAAACTTCAACTAAATGAAACAAAAAAAGCCGGTCTCTTAAAAATGTACAACCCACCTGAAAGGATGTCCCTCCCCAGTCTTCTGAAGGGCCATCTCTCTTTACCAAACTTCAAAACCCCCTAAATTTCAATGAAATCATCCTGGAAAGCCCTGAAACTAACCCCATCCAAGGCCGCATTACTGCACAGGCCTACTGGGCCCAAGGGGACCCTGAGGCCCAAGACTCTGCGCTGCAAGGAAACACTTCTTTATTGGTCTACATGTATGTTCCCAGTGTTAAAATTGCACTTTTCACTACCGAATTGCCATTTTTTTTCCTAGAGAGAAACCCTCAAGCTCCCATCAACAAAGGCTCTCCTCCCAACACCTAGTACAACCACTAAACTGGGATGTACTCACTTGAAGGGGTGCTAAACTGGGATGTACTCACTTGAAGGGGTGTCCCTCCTCGGACTTCTGCACCGCCTGCAGGATGCCCTTGTAGATGCGGAAGGTGATGGTGACGGAGAGCAGGGCCAGCGCCACGTAGGCCAGCACGCTGACGATGCTGCACACCGACAGGGACAGCAGCAGGAACAGGCTGGCCCCAAACACCACCCCCGACCTCTGGGTGTCACGCCAGTACAGTAGGTCCACCACTAGAGATGAGAGAGAGAGAGAGAGAGAGAGAGAGAGAGAGAGAGAGAGAGAGAGAGAGAGAGAGAGAGAGAGAGAGAGAGAGAGAGAGAGAGAGAGCGAGCGAGCGAGCGAGCGAGAGGAAAAGAAAAGAAAAGAAGTGGGGCAGGGAGGGGGGGGGAGATGAAATACAACACTTTAATGTCTGTTTAGAAATTTGTCCTGCATTACACTTTTCCATATCCTCATTAAAACATAAACACAGTCCTGAAGAGTGCCATCATACATCCAAGTCCCTAATCAGTGAGGGCAGAGGAGCATAGTCCAATACATTGAGAGGAGTACATGTGTGGATTTAATTGATAGAGGGCAGGTTAATGAGATGAGAACATTTACATACAAAGTTAAGGGCTTTAAATGAGATTCCCTTTATCATACTTTCCAGAAAAAAAAAGTTTGAAGTCTGGCACGTCATGTGCCCGTGCTCAAGGTGTCATTTGTCCCTTCAAATGTGGGACAGCGGGATACTTAAAGGTGATGCATGGATACCGCCACGAGATCTACAAATAGACAAGCAAGCACCCTCGGAATGCAATTTCAGCCCACAACGACGCAGCCCCCCACCTCTGCTCTCTATTAATATATACGGAAACACTGCGGAGGAGAGAGAGAGAGAAGCACACCGAGAAGATTTGAGGACACAGCCCACTGCTCAACCACCAATATCCTGCGTACGTTTTTCGCACACTAGGTATGCGATGCAGTGCATGGACTTCTGCGTTGAGTGAAGGGGCTTTAAACTGTGGTTGATGCAAGAAGAAAAGGGGTAGACCTAGTTCTAATGGAACGCAATGACTGCCAAAGCCTACACGCCGTCAAGTGTGTACGGTGTTCAAAAGAGTTACAGTGCTGCAGATTGAACAAAAAATGGTCTTGGTTAGTGTTCACGCCACATATCCATGCGGGACACATTCAGCATGTTATTACAAAGAGCATGACACGTCCATCAAATGAGGATATTCCCCATCGTGTTTAGTATTATGCCACGCCGCAATGTGGATGTCTGACCCTCTATCATGGACTGACAGCCTGCCAGCCACGCTGAAGATAAGGGGGAAAGGTGCCTCAATAGCTAATGCTAGCAAGTTAACCATCAAGCGGTATCCCTCTCCCTAGTTCCCACAAACGTCTCTCAAAGATGGATGAGCAAACGTTTACGGCACAAAGTATACAACAATTGATAGTTATTTGTACGAAACCACGTCGGCAGTGGCTGCACATCGTTTGAATATCGACTTTGATTGTTGGCAAAGTGATAACCGACATCGTTTTCATTTGGCTAGTAACGCTCGATTTGTCCTCAAAATAGCAACCGATTCATTCTGCTAGCATAACACGAACAGTGAGACATGTTACACAACTGGGAAGCAAAATTATGAAAGACAAAGGGGAAATTTAATTCTTAAAAATCACAACGTTGGCTTTATTATATACTTGGTTACGAAGGAAACCAAGGGAGTGTCATTTGTAACAGTCGTGCTGAAAACAAAAAATCACGAAGGTTTTATGAGTAGCTCTAAGTTTAATTAAAAACAAGCCTGAATGTAGGAGCTACTGAAATCATGAAACCCATGAGTCTGCGTTGTCTAGCTGCTTCCGAATGGGCAGACATTACAGTAACATCCAAGCAGCACAGAGGGCACGCCAATCGTCAGAACAATTGCTGTCAGAACAAATGTCCCTCACCAAGGGCCAATACCAATAAATACTATGCTGAGTTTTACAAGATGTCAGCAAATAAAAAAATAAACAACACCACTCATAACACAAATGCTAGTTGCGATAATTGGCCCTGAGACAAAAGAATAATTGTCAAACCTTGTTTGGAGTCCATCTTGTTCCTGCTAGCGTGCAGCGTTCACCACCCACCACAGAGTGAACTGAATTTCACTGACAAATTCTACTTCCGCCTCTTTATCAGGCCCAGCTATTTAATTTCAAAACAAAAGCCCATATCACATTTCAACAATTGTCAGCATGTCCATTTTCCATTGACGGCATACACCGAGATAAGTTTCAATGAACAAGAGACTCATAATTTGACAATTTTTAACCTTCATAAAGCTTTCAAGAAAAAAATAGCCAAAAATACTCCAAATACACTACTGAATACACATATTCCACAAAATACATAAAGCTGTGACATTTACACCTGTCACAATGCCTGATGATATTCACCAGCAATATATTCAACATTATGGGTGCTTTCATAAATGTTCTTGTTGCCAATCAATCAAAAACAGTCTATCCATCATGTACATAGCAGAGGAGGAGGAGGAGGGCAGGTGATGCCAAAAGTCTTCACAGGCAGTGCATCGCGTTGCATAGATAGCACTGCACTACCAGCTGAGCATAGCTTGCTTGTGCGAACCCTCCATCTCCCTCCCACCCCCCTCTAGGAGTAAAGAAGACACCGCCGACAAACTGCACCGTCAACACACGCACCCCAGAACTTTCCGATCACCCTGGCCTGAGCTCACCCTTCAGAGCCATCGGAGGACACCAGCATGAATTCTAGCCCCTCAAAATAGTCTGTCTGACTGTCTGACCGACTGACTGTTCAACTCATACAACCTTCATGCACCACTACATATAATATCCCAATCAAAAGAAAAGTATAGGAGAAGGCAAAAAGACAAAGAGTGCCCTTCATAAATGGTCCATCTTGGTCAAGACTTCTAGACTCATTTACGTGCAATTTTACTCCTACTTATAAAAAGGTATGGAGACTGCAAGACAATAAAAGCACCTTAGCATACAGTAGTTGGTCTGTTCTGGTGCAATCACCACGCAGGTGTGTGTCAGCAAGCATATCTGTACAAATCATGCAAGGTAAGAGAGAACACAAACGAGAAAACACAAGCCATCGTTACCCTGTTCTTTGTACGGTTTTGAATCCATTGCTTTTTGTTGTTGTTGTTGTTGTTGATGTGAAAACGTTTAAAGACCCAGTTATAGAATTGGTGTAGAATCCCAAATAAGTTTTATTTTGACGCAGAAGCTGTGTTCTTTCGGTTGCCTTTGCTATGGGGGTGTCGGTCCGTTATTCTCAGGTTATTCTCTTTAAGGCCAGTTGTGCTGTCCAAGGGAAGGCCCAGGCAATTATCAACGCTGAGGAAAAGACAGCAGCTGTAGAACAGTTGGCCGGAGAGCCTCTTTTTCACACTCTCTCGCTCTCCTTTTCCTTTGCTTTCTTCTTCTCGTTCTTTTTTCTAGCCCTCTGTCTCTGTCTTTCGCTCTCGGCCGTGGAAGAACAGGAGGTGGTGGTAGGGGTGGCGGTGGCCGGTGCCTGTGGTGTGGTGACCCGTGTGCGTGACGGGGCTCGACTGTGTGTGTGACTGTGTGTGTGTGACAATGTGTGGTGGCGTGTCCAGGGGACACTGCAGAGAGGGGGGTGGGGGTCACCTCTTGCACCCTTTAGGCACAGCAGCTGCCAATCAGTTGACAAGATGACATCAAATAACTTCACACACACACACACACACACACACACACACACACACACACACACACACGCACGCACGCACGCACGCACGCACGCACGCACGCACGCACGCACACACACACACACACACGCACACACACACACACACACACACACACACACACACACACACACACGCACACACACACACACGTCCGCCCGCCCGCCCCAAGCCGACACCCAAGCGCATCCTGAGTCGACCCCCTTTAGCGTATCCATTACCACCCCTCCCCACACACGCACTCACAGCACATTCTGTCTAACCACATAAACCACAATGGTGTACAGTAGGAGGAGGGGTGTGTGTGTGTGTGTGTCTGTGTGTGTGTGTGTGTGTGTGTGTGTGTGTGTGTTTCAGTCTGCTAGTTGACCCCATTCAAAAAAGTGCCTGAGGTAGGCCTTAAAAAAGGGTTAACCTAAGTCTTTTACACTATTTGCTGAAACATCATAACAACGCTGCTGTGACATTCCAGAGAAGCTCAAGTAACAGATTAAGACTTGGTCATTGCCATTTCAGCTGAAATTAAGGTTATTACACAGGCATGAATTTAAGGGTTAAGGCTAGTCTGTCCTTGCTATCCGTAAACCTCCGATCAGTTCACATTTCCCTTCACACCACTTCTGGATCGGTTCTTCTGGGAGGACACAGAGCCATGGAAGTAATCAGTGGTGTAGGCTACTTTTTTATGGTGGGTATACTGTATATTTGAACATTTTTTGAAGTGGGTATACTGTATATGTTTGTGCTATTCAAAATAATGGATCAATCAATTTTAAGTGGGTATAATGAAATCCCTGAAATTTGGAAGTGGGTATACTCCGTATACCCGCGTTCTACGTAGACTACACCACTGGAATTAATGTGGTTATGTGTTAGTCTAGCAAAAAGCAAGCCGCCGCCTAGAACTATTTGAATCCATGTTAATCATGTCTCACCAGCCGACTTCCTGTACCCCGATTGTCACAACTCTTACTTCCATGGCTCTGGCGGGACATTACTCAGGTCACCAGGCAACATGACTAATCAGTGAACTGGGGTGGGACAGGGCAGGCGGGGGCAAACGATGACGCATTGCATACGGGCATCATGTTCAAACATTAAGCTTAAGAGATTTGTAAATCAAATGTACATTTCACACCTCAACAGAGTTCAGCCCTCCTTAAAGAAGATAAAGAATTCATGTTGCGAATGCCATTTCTTCAGTTCCATTACATTATTACATTTCGCTTACCTAATGTCATTATCCAAAGCGACTTAGTTATTTACAGGGCAGTGTTTCCCCCAGAATTTTTGTTAGTCAAGGTGGTGGGGCGTTAAAAGTATATATATACGGTGAAGCAACTTAAGAAATTACATTCACAACATGAAATCTTGATCTTTTCAGGGGACCTAGTCAAGGTGGTAGGTGTTTCTTGTCAAGGTGGCCGCCTTAGCAATAAAGTGCTGGGTGAAACCCTGCAGGTTATTTGGTTACAGTCCCTGGAGCAATCGCTGAAGAGCACTTCAGCCATTGATGAAGGTGTAGGGAGAGGTCAGGTGGGATTCGAGCCTACAACCCGTGGATTGAAAGAGCAACTCTCTAACCACTAGGCCACGGCTACCCACACCGTGTAGTCAGGTCAAAAGGTCAAAGTGGCAGTGGAGTGTGGTGAGTGACTCGCCAACGTGGAGGACCACGTGGTATTTGACACTGTGCTAAGGGAACTATGCAAAGAAACAGAGATACTGAATATGAAAAAGAAGAAACGTTACACGTGATGTGGTTTCAGTATTAGAACATCTCGTTTCTTTCATTTTGGGTCTATCTAGTCGCATGCTCTGCTGTGACGGCACCCCTGAGGACAATAAAGGCTATCTATCTTGACTTGTTAGCTAACAAGGTAGCACACGCTCGCTCACACTCATCACCATTCGTGTTTTCTTCACTGGGGGCGTCGTATCCAAACTTAAAAATACTGTACTTTTCTTCAGGGTGTAAAATGAGAGCATAATATTCCCAAATCTGAGTAATTAATTATTTATTTGAAATGATTAATGTTTCTCAGCAAGTGAGCAGCTCTATATTAACACGCGATGCACAGTTATTAAAGTCAAGCTGAAGGCTGATCGGACAAAGATATTACACTCAGGAAATTGAAGAGGAGAAGACTAGTACATGTAGACCCCATACAGCTATATTGTGTTGCATCGGTGTCTTTTCTTAACTGTTCATGAATGATGCGTGTGTGCTTTCAAATTATGTTGCCTGCTATGAGTAGGTGGCTGTGAATTTACTCCTAAAATGTGCTCTGCAATTTAACTGAATGTCCTCCTATTTCAACTAGAATCCCCGTCCCTATTTTTCTATCCAATACTTCTTTTTCTTTGTTTCTCTTGTTTTAACTTGATTTGATTTGCACTTGTGTATGAAATGTGTTATAGAAATAAATTTGACTTTGACTATGTATGTCACAAATGAATGTCATTGAATGCATCAAGTGTGCCTTTACATTTCATGTGTTCCTTGAAGTAGTAACAACTCCAGTATTTTTCTTTCCGTCACAACGCCATATCATTCAAAGAAACCACAAAGAAAAGTTGAAAATGCTGACGCAGGTATCTTTCTCAAGAAACTACGGCTGTATAGAATAGAAGAAATGCACACAAAGCGATTAAATGCCATTAAAAGCTCAAAAACTATGCAACACTTTTTGAAAGATCCAATGTGAATGAAGAATGATTATTTCACTTAAAACAGTGATGATTTCATTTGAGAAATATCAACCGTCTGCACAGTTTAAATGTATTATGTAAATCAGAATCCAACTTGTACCATGTGTGTTGCACAACATGTACTCGACATGCTGTGCTTGAACATTTTGTACAGTTCAAACTCTAAAGCAAGCTCTCAGAAGCATCGTCGCACACTATAGAAGAACTGATGTGAATTTGTGTGAGTGCACACACAGGAGGGTGAAACGGAAGACCACATCATATGCTACACAGTCAGTGACAACATTATGATGACATTCATATGCAGAACTGTTTCATGTTGATCTGTATGTCACTACAGTCGTGCTGCTGCACCCCTATCCGTCCACAAGGTGTCAGGCGTGTGCAAAAAATGGCATGCATATAAACTATTAAGGGGGTTAAATTACTTGCTTCTTTGGCCATTCTCCCTGTTCAGTTTTACGTCAAAACTATGGCTACTTGAGACTGGCTGGAATAGCCCTGCTCTTGCTGTCCTGTTCTTTGTAACTGTTGCTTCAACAAAGCCTAGACTTTAGTACGCCCCTTGACATAGAGAAACACAACACAAAGGGGTATAATAACGCATGTGGACATGGTGATTATTAAACCTGTGTCTGCATCTTTCCTCATAATCTCCGCTGGATTTAACACACAATTAGTTGACGTCATTGTCTGTATATTGTTTCATGTTAGTGTAAGATGCAAACAATTACCATGCCCAGTGGTTTGTGATTGTGAACAATTATGAAATGGAGTATTCAATTGTAAAGGATCAAGATTATACATTTATTTACAAACATCTTTGCATTTACCACCTGCTTTGAAGCTGAGGGGTGAAGCTGCGGGCTGAAGGGTGGATACAAGCCCCTGTCGTGCCGAAAAGTGAGTGCCTGCCAGAACACGAGTGCCCTCATTGAAACCAATGACATTTTTTGAGAGAAAATTATACACATTTTTGCAGAATGAATTACATAATTTATGAACTAAAATATGCTTATGAAACATTACTCGTCCTCCACTTAATATGAGCTATTTGAATGAAACTGTAACATTTGTTATGACAATTCTTCGATTCTTTTATGGAAATAATACTGAAATTGTAACCAGTTCTTTGTAATACTTCCAGAAGGAATGTAGATTCTTTATTGATAGGCTTTCCATCTTAAATTGTGTCGGATTTATCTGCAAAAATGGGTAACAAATGTCTGAAAAATTGGTCATTGGTTTCCATTGGTTTCAATGAGGGCACTCGTATTCTGGCAGGCACTCACTTTTCGGCANGACACCCCCTTTGTGTGTCAAACCAACAGTAGGCTGTCTGGTCACTGTCAGTAGGCTAGCATGGCGCTAACTGACTGTGTGCTACACACATCACTGACGCTCAAGTTGAAAGTCGTCTGCACAATGCTACGGACAACTAAATTAACACAACTTCTTGCAAAACAGAAATTAGTTTAGAAATTACTTACATGGGCCTGATTTCTTTGTGGACGTTGGTGTTACAACGGCGGCGGCGGGGCTTTCTTCTTTTTTGGGCGCATCTTCCGCTTTTGAAAGTTTACTGGCATCACCTAAGCCACTGATCAGTTCGTGTGCCGGGGGTTCAGGCTCGGGTTCTGGCACTGTGGACTCTGGCTCTAGTTCTGGCTCTGGTTCAGGCTCTGGCTCCGGTTCCGGCTCCGGACTTGGGTCCGAAAACGACTCTGCAACAGGCTCCGCTTCGCGCGGTAACGTGGACATGTGCCTCTCGAGAGCATCTTGCGCGCCGCCAGCCAGATCCAAAATGTCGTCGTCGTAATTGTATTCTTTCGGCGTGGCCTCCTCTTCTCTTGTGTCTATCAAGTAGTCTGCAGCATCGTCAAACAGTTTAGAAGTGGCCTCGTCGGTGGTTCCGTACTCGTGCCCTGGCTGAAGTAGCTCATCCACTGACGGCGTCGTGGAGCTTATTCCTGTGAAGTCAGAATCCTCCATCCTCGCTCTTTCCTGGAAAGTGAAGTATTAAAGTTGATCAAAAGTATACAAAGCCAATTAACAATGCGAAATAAAGACGGATTTCCCCCCAAGAAGTCCACAGAAGGCCTGTTCAAAGAGCTTACGTTAAAACGGCCAGGGATGACTCAGTTTCAGCCACACAGAGAAAGTAGGAACTGGGAGTTGTCAGCGGAGAGGCAGACACAGCGCGCTGGACAAAAAAAAAGTTCATTCTCAGCGTTTCAATTGGCTGCTTAGTGAACAGTGTGTTAGGCTATAGGTCACGCCCCCAAGTGTAACAGACCTGTCAGCAGGGATCGATGATTACTAGTCTAGAGTCTAGGCTGCATATCATACGGTATGCTACAAGCTAGGTGAGAAATATCACTGGAAAGCTGTTTGTGCCAATGCCAACCAAGCTCGCATATCTCGCAGAGTAGATTTGGCAGAGACCTTTGTTCCTTGTACTCTGTTAAATGTAAAGGCTGAGGCTAATGTAGTTCAGTTAGGCCCCTATATGCCTATAGACCGGTCCGAGCCGGGACATAATCGCAACGTTTTCCTGTCAAGGTTTTCTCAATGGATTCTTGTACTTTGGACCATACCGATCAAAATAAGCTTTTGCGCCGTCAAAAAAGTTGTCCGGAATCCAAGATGGCCGCCAGAAATTAAATATGGCCACCAGAATACCTAAAACCAGTCCTATGTTGGAGGAAATTGTTCAAAGATCATTTTCTTTGGCCTAAGTTGGAGATTTATGGTGACTGAAATAATATTCTGTGGCTTAGAGATCATTATCTCATTGTGCAAATCCAAGATGGCTGCCAAAAGAGGT
Source organism: Engraulis encrasicolus (assembly GCF_034702125.1). Classification (NCBI taxonomy): domain Eukaryota; kingdom Metazoa; phylum Chordata; class Actinopteri; order Clupeiformes; family Engraulidae; genus Engraulis; species Engraulis encrasicolus. The sequence continues at coordinate 11,011,974 of NC_085857.1, read as the reverse complement.
CCCCTATACTAAACTGTCATATCTCCTGATTGAAAAGGGCTACAACCATAATTATGGGGTCTATTCATATGTTTCCATGGTCTGTGAATCCATTTCTGCATGTATTTTGTGAATCTGACCATTTGTTCAATTTTGCAAATCCAAGATGGCCGCCAAATGTGTTCCCCTCAACCACAAACTGTCTTATGTTTGGATCTAGAAGGGCCATAACTATAATTCCGGTGCTTATTCATGTTTCCAATGTCTATAAATGTATTTATGCAGGTGGGCTGCAAATTGAATCATTAAGTCTGTTAGAAAATCCAAAATGGCCGACAATTCCAGTACCTCTGCTGTGGTGAAACAGTCAAAGACTTGACACAGTATGACATTTCATTTGTAGTCTAGAAACATAGATGCATTTTACAAATATTCTGTTGCTATCAAATTATTAACCAGCATACTCTGGTCTACTCATAGGTTTCCATGGTCTATGAATCCATATAGATGAATGAATTCAGAGGCAATTTATGAATATTCTGTGGCTATCAAATCATTTGGCATGACTGTATATTTTGTTGCCTCCGCTGTGGGGAAACTGTCAAGACTTGTTACACAGCAATTTTGGTTTGATTTGATTTGTAATCTATAGGGTACAGATGAATGATTACATTTTATATGTCACACTTGTTGTTGTTTTTTCTCTCTTAAAGTGATACTGTCCCATTTTTGGAAATAAGCTTATTTTACACCTCCCCTTGAGTTAAATAATAGGCTTTTACCTTTCTCCTGTATTCACAACCGTTTTCTAGTTATGGCAGTGCACATTTTACCTCCAAGCTAACAGTTAACATTGAGTCCTATGAGACCAGTTAGCCGCGAACTGGTCTCATAGGACTCAATGTTAACTGCTAGCATGGGGGTAAAATTTGCAATGCCATACCCAGAGAACGGTCGAAAGTACAGAAGAACGGTAAAAGCCTATTATTTAACTCAAGGGGAGGTGTAAAATAAGCTTATTTCCAAAAATGGGACAGTATCCCTTTAAGGCTTTGAATGTTTGGAGCCAAAGTCTCTAAATTTCAGTTATGCTCAAAACAGCACTGTCTTTGGAAACTCCAAAATGTTCTGTACAATAATATATTTTTGATAACTGAACTTTGCTGTGCATCCTAAATTAATATTTTACTGCTCAACCATGGTTTCTGAAAACAGCTTTGCACATATGGTGCATGGAGTCAACCAAAGTCTAACAACAGTCAACAGGTACTGCAGCCCAGGTACTAGATTCCAGAATCCCTCCGCATTTCTTGGTTTTGCCATATGAACAGCTGTGAACAGTTTTCTATGAGATTTAGGTCCGGGAAATGTGCTGCCCCTCAGTTGGATGCTGTTTGTCTGGAACCATGATTTTGGTCGCTTGCTGGTGTATTTAGGGTCATTGTCTTGTTGGGCATCCACTTCAAAGGCCTTTCCTCATTAGTATAAGGAAACATTACTTCTTCCAGTATCCTGTTGTACTCAAACTGATCCATGATCCTGCTACGCAGTACACAGGACCAACATAGAACAAAAACATCCCCATCATGATACTTGCACCATTATTAGATAAGATTAGATTAGATTGTTCTTTTGAGGTCTAAGGGTCATAGACAGTTTGTCGGACATCCTGCAAACCATAGTACACAGTGAAGACGGTTAAGCATGATTGTGCAAGCATCATGACAGGGGGATTTTTTCACTCTGTGGTGTTGGTCCTATTTACCACATGCCAGGAATCATGGATCAGTTTGAATGCATCTAGACCAGCACCATGTACAAGAGCAAGTGCAAGGACAAGCACACTCTCTGTGTCTGTCACTGGTCCTTTTCCATCAGTTTTTTATTCTTTAATTTATTGTTTATTATTTCAGTTGTGCAAAATAAACTGTCATCAGGAGTTTGAGCAAACATGAGTCTCATCAACTGGTGGAACTCTTGAGCCAGGTCCAGTCATAGCTTCTGTGCCTGTGTGGATTTCCTATAGGCCTACCGCTTCAAACCATTTTCATCAACTATGTATTGAAACAACCTTCCTCCTGCCGAATAAAACCGTCGCTACAACACTAGCTGTTTTTCCGTCATGTGTCGCACAATCTTCTCGATGCGTATCATATTATGCAATCATCTTTTTTAATGGAAAATGCATGTCTCTTTCTCTTGCACAGTCTCTCTCTCTGTCTTACTGTACCTACAGAATGGACATCCAGGGTTCAAATACTAAAGCCCCCATCACATACTCTATTTGCTCCAGTCAATTTAAAGCACCAGCTGATCCTAATTACATTACCCCTTCAGTCAGGTTGATGAGCTATTTAGTGACATAACCTTTGTCAGCAGCACAAGCAGGGTATTCTGGCAGGATCTTCTCACTTTCTCAATCCAGATTGCCTGTCCCTGCTTACTCGGACCAGTATCACTCACTCGCTCACACACACACACACACACACACACACACACACACACACACACACACACACACACACACACACACACACACACACACACACACACACACACACACACACACACAAATCAAATATCATACTTGCTACATAGCGTGCATATGGCCATTCCTCAAAGTTGAGGTGGTGGCGCTGTCTGCCATTTAGAATTTTCTTTCAGGAGTCGGATTCACAAAATACCTACAGAAATTGATTCAGGGACCACGAAAATATATTGAAAACGCACTAGAATTCCAAACACTATTCGTAGAACAGGAGATATCCTACTTCATAGGGCCACGTCTGGCAGTCATCTTGGATTCGGACGATGAAAGTACTGGTTAATGATTTACGAGTCACAGAATATTAATAAAATGCATTATTTTTTTCTGAATTCACTCATCTACAGTATATCACTTGACTACAATGCATATTTCATTCTTGCTGTGTAGCCAATCTTTCACAGTTTCCCTGAAGTGGAGGTGGCTGCATTGTTGGCCATTTTGGATTTTCTGATAGAACAAATGGCGAGATTCACAAAATACATGCAGAAATGGATTCACAGACCATGGAAACATGAATAGACACCAGAATTATAGTTTTGGCCCTTCTAGATCAGGACATAATACAGTTTGTGGTTGAGGGGAACACATTTGGCGGCCATCTTGGATTTGCACAATTAAACAAAATTAAACACAATTAAACAAATTGATTCACAGACCATGGAAACATATGAATAGACACCAGAATTATAGTTGTAGCCCTTTTCGATCAGGAGATATGAAAATTTTTAGTATAGGGGACCACTTTGGCAGCCATCTTGGATTTGCAACATGAGATAATGATCTCTAAGCCACAGAATATTATTTCAGTCACCATAAATCTCCAACTTAGGCCAAAGAAAGTGATCTTTGAACAATTTCCTCCAACATAGGACTGGTTTTAGGCATTCTGGTGGCCATATTTAATTGCTGGCGGCCATCTTGGATTCCGGACAACTTTTTTGACGGCGCAAAAGCTTATTTTGATCGGTATGGTCCAACGTACAAGAATCCATTGAGAAAACCTTGACAGGAAAACGTTGCGATTATGTCCCGGCTCGGACCGGTCTACTAGGCCTACTGCATGTCAGTCAGCTTGGGGCTTAGTGGAGAGATAACTTCTTGGCCCTACTATTTTCAGAATCAGATAGGCCTATGTTCAGCAAGTTGTAATAAATCTTGTGGCATAGGCCAGCCTATTCTTACTCGACAGTCATTTGGCTAACTCAAATATTGGGCTATGCTATCAACGTCACAAATAACTAAGTCTATGTGTCCATATAGGCCGACCCTACATAATTGCATTTTAATATTTTAAAGTTGATTTGATTATTTCATTATGCATTTCATAGAATATATCCTGTTGCACTCAAAGTCCACCACATCAGGACAGACTGATGAACTAAGGCAGGCAATATATTCTGGATCCAAATGCCACATGGGTGTCTACTTCGATATTTGGCCCAAAATCATCCTCATCGTCTCATCCACAAATTGACTGCAGTGCTAAACATATTATTTCAAACAAGCTTGTTGTCTTCCATTATTGTAGGCTATCGTGTGGAGTAGGCTAATTTTGCTTCACACTGTCTGGATAGGTTCGCATCAGTCTGTTGTCAAGTCCAGTCAAGCCACCTTTATTACCAGTTTGCTTTAGCCTATATAACACAGGTCATACAAGGAACTTGAATTTACATTTCTCTCTATCTCATGCAAAGACATAGACCTAGACATAGGAATGACATTAACAGACAGACATTAAAGTGCAGGACAGGGCCAATAACCGTGTAAGTTATGAGTAATAATAAAGTAATGACGTAATAAATAACAATTAAGCATTTAACATTTGAAGCATTTAACATACAGTTAGGCCTATAGTGTGTGTGTGTGTGTGTGTGTGTGTGTGTGTGTGTGTGTGTGTGTGTGTGTGTGTGTGTGTGTGTGTGTGTGTGTGTGTGTGTGTGTGTGTGTGTGTGTGTTTTCAGAGCACTGTCGAACTTGTACATAGTAGCTTGATACAACGCGTTATACATACAGTAGGTTAATGGTGACTTATAAAGAAGATACTGCAAATAGGTCTTAAAACGCAGCCAGGCCGTGCCCTCCTGGTGACGCAACACCTTCAGCGTGAAAGTCGATGATAATCAGGCTATTTAAAACACACAATAAAGGTGCTTTTGGAAACTCACAGCATATAGCTGCCTTTCCTGTTTTGCATGCGTATGATATTGGCTGTCCCAGGGCCAATATGTGGCAACTGCAGCCTGTATTGACTCAGCCTACTTGGCTTATCTGCAGGGAGGGTAACCAGAGAGAGTAGAGAGAGAGAGGTTCCATTGGCCCATTGTTTCCTGGTTCTATTATTGCAGGGGGGGGGGGGGTCCCCCTTTAGGCAGACCTAGGCAGACCTAAGGACTGTTCTATTCAATGCTAGGAGTATTATGACACGCCCCTTTAGGCAGACCGGAACCTGGTCATGTTGCCCATAGAAACCTATTACATTGGCATATCTCTATACTTAAAGAATCTCTGGGGTAACCAGGGAGGCCGACAAGGGGGGAGAGCAAACAGGTCAGCTGTCCCAGGCCCAGTGAGAGATTGGGTCCTCATGTCATTGTTTGTATTGCGTGTGGGACTCTTTTGGATGACATTGTCCCTGGCCTGGCCAAAACCCGTACCGTAAGCGGCCCTTAAGGTAACTACATACACTGAGAACATCCTCACTGTGGCCTTCCAGCTTGTGCAATATAAAACATTTGCATTCCATATGGTGCAGAACGCGGCGGCACGTCTGGTATTCACTCCACCTTTTGTCAATTTGCATTGGCTATCATTGGCCATGTGTCTGCTCAAAGAAAGCATTAAGCCCTGACCCTGCTGAAAGGATACCTCAGGTTCTGCTCCGGCTTATCTGATGTTCCCTTCAAGATGTTGTGTTCTTCCAGAACCATCCATCTAGCCTTGCCTCCTAATCACGAGACATTTTTAAATCATGTGCATTCGATATGTAATTGCCACCACTATGTGTGGAAAGTGTGGAGAGAATTAACGTTTTGAGGTTTGCAGCCCATGGAACTGAAATGCCAAAAAAATAATCTAGTGTTATGCTATGCGGCGATGAAGAAGTATTATCATATTTGGCGTTTGTCCAATTTGCTCAGCTGAAGTGGTTCAAGAAGAACAACCACTGACAGACTGATGATGCAGCGATCATGATTCTGTGGTTGTCATGACTTCCTTTAATTCCACCACCAAGCAAAGAATTGATCATGTGGGCCAAAGGTCAAGTAGAAAATCTTAGTCTCGAGAAAGGAAATTATTTTGGGGGCCCCACCCAGCCACATATCTGTATGACCATCTGACTCATCCTTTAAATCCTCTAAGCAAATAAGGATTAAAGGACCACTTCTGCCAATTTCTGGCTTGTCGGCACCCGGTGATGCTGCATTTTTCGGCTCGGCCTTTTCCGAGATCAGAGCTATTCTAATGGGGGCAACTTTTGTTTACATTTTAAAAATTCTTAACATAGGCCTACTCCAAATACTACTCCCAAAAAGTATTGCTGTTTGCCAGTTTTCTGCATAACCTTTTGGATGTTTTTGGGAATAAATCAAGATGTTTTTTTGAAATGTTAACAAACACCCGCCCCCATTACAATGACCAGGATCTCGGAAAAGGCTGGGGGAAAAAACCCTCTCAGATACTGACAAGTCTAGTAGTGAAAAATCTGAAGAAAAAAAGCAGAATTCTCTTGTTCATCTATAGGCTATAAATGTTATTATTCAAATTACACAAAGTACTGGTGTGTGTGTGTGTGTGTGTGTGTGTGTGTGTGTGTGTGTGTGTGTGTGTGTGTGTGTGTGTGTGTGTGTGTGTGTGTGTGTGTGTGTGTGTGTGTGTGTGTGTGTGTGTGTCCTAATGCATATAATGCACTGTATGTATCCAGATATTATATTTGGTGTTATTGGTGTGGTTGTTGTTGTTGTTGTTGGTGGTGGCGGCATTGTAATTGGGAGGTGGGGGGTACTCACTCTTGGTGGTGGTGGTGCCATTGTAATTGGGAGGTGGGGGTGGGGGATGTGGGTACTCACTGTTGGATAGACGGAACACACAGCAGTGCATTACCTAACGCGAAGTGGTTTACATGACTCATTGGCAGCGTGAATAAGCAATCGGAAAATGCACAAAGAATTCCTTTCAGAAGCGTGGCCATTTCAAGCCCACTAAAAGAAAACATTTGTACAGTCCCCCAGCCCTCTTACCGGATATATTTCAGCAGACCCTCATTACAGCCTACAGACACAGAAACACTCACAAACAAATGTGTGCACAGACGCACACACTTACACACACACACACTTACACACACAGGCACGCACACGCACACACAATCATTTGCACACAGATACACACATACATACACACACACACAAAGAAACAGACACATGCATGCCATGCACGCACAAGCATGAGCGCATGCGCACACATACACACACTACACAGAGAGAGATGGACAGACAGAGACAGAAACAGACACAAAGAAACAAACAGTCTCTCTTGCTCTCTCTGTTGCTCTTTCTCCTCTCCCTCTCTCCCTCCCTCTCTCTCTCTCCCTCCCCAGCCGGCCAGCCAGTTCTGTGAGCTCTATCTGTCTGTCATTATGCTGCTCCTCTGATGCTAATCTGTGTCCAGTCATAATGCCTCGCCTGTTGGTTCAGTCCGCGTCGTCCCAGAGACAAACTCAGGCAGGGCACAGGGCCGGATTAAGATGGCCTGGGAGCCCTAGGCTACAGGTTACTGTGGGGGCCCCTAGAAGGCAGATTCCACAACAAATGTACATGGACAGTATCATAAGTATAAGCCAGGGATTGAGGATAACATGTCTACCAACTGTACTGAACGAAAAAAATATATATTCTTCAATATTTCATCTTGTCACAATTCTGCTTTTTTTCACTTTTTGCCAATCAGGGGCCCCCTGGCAGGTGGGGGCCCTAGGCTGCAGCCATATCTAGCCTGTGGGGGCCCCCTGGCAGGTGGGGGCCCCTAGGCTGCAGCCATATCTAGCCTGTGGGGGCCTCCTGGCAGGTGGGAGCCCCTAGGCTGCAGCCATATTTAGCCTGTGCATTAGTCCGGTCCTGGCTGGGCAGAACAAGAGACAGCCAGCTAGCAAACCAGCCAGCCAACTCTGCCGCACCACACAGAGACATGCCTGTCTATCAGTAGCCACCAAACCCTCCCCATCCTCTCAGCCTCCTCCACCCTAACATTATCACCCTTGGCTACCACCATCCCTCCATCCAGCCATCCATCCATCCATCCATCCATCCACCCATCTATCCATCCATCCTCTTGTCCTCCTCCACACATCACTGCTACCGTCACAGACAGACTGAGAATCACACCCAAATAAACATAGGCTACTATACAAAGACCCCCCTCTCTCTCTCACACACACACACACACATCACATAAACTCACTCTCTCTCTCTCTCTCTTTCACACACACACACACACACACACACACACACACACACACACACACACACACACACACACACACACACACACACCACACACACACACACACACACACACACACACACAACACACACAACACACACACACACACACACACACACACACACACACACACACACACACACACACACACACACACACACACACACACCCCACCACACCACCACCCCCTCTATCTATCCTCTCACATATTTATTCATCATTCTTTACTACCACCACCATCCACTACCGCTGTAGTAGCCACCAACCAAAACACACCCATCAACACCCTACGTCCCCACCAGTGCTGTCCTCTCATCCTCCTCCACCCATCAACACCCTACACGTCCCCACCAGTGCTGTCCTCTCATTCTCCTCTCATGGTAAGGACACATAGGAGGCGAAACGAGCGAGGCGAAGAGAGGCGAAATTCAGTGACAGCTCAACCGTCATCAGGTCGTTGCGGCGAATCAAATGGAATGGGACAGTTATATTGTTGATTTGATTGGACCGCCGCAGGCAAATTCGCTCCTCATTTGCATAATATTAAACTTTGTTTAATGATTTCGCTTCACTTCGCTCTTGTTCGCTTGCTTTCGCTTGCCTTCGCCTCTCTCATAGGAATGAATGGCGAAGTTCGCTTCGCTTGGCCAGAGTCGCGTCAATTTGCCTACCCTTATCCCCCTTCCTTCTCCCTCCAACTCCCAGCCCTACCATGTCTCTACCCAACCCAAGCCTTGCACTTACCACCACCCCTTCCATACCGTCCAATAATCTGCCATTGGCAAATGTAAACCACACGGTCCGGTCTTAACCAGACAACCCCACCCCCTACTGAGCATTGAAGGATGAAGCACACCACTCTTCCCCAACCACCACCACCACCACCAGCCCTCCCCTACCACTCCACCCCAACCACCACCACCACCACCACCTCCCCTATGATGACACACACCATCCCACCCCCTGCCCTACCCCTCTACCCTTCCCGAACTCCTCCCCTCCTCCACCCCCACCTCCACCCCTCTACCCCCTCCCCCATGTACTCCCCCCTCACTACCACTTCCTCCCCTTCCTCACTCTTCTCCTCCACCCCCTCCCTACCCCTCTATACTCCTCGACCCCTCACCACCCCTCCCCTCTCATACCCCACTACCCCCCCTCCCCCTCCCTATCAGGCCTTGAAGGATGAGACTGGAGCCTTCTTTGTGTGTGGCAGCAAGGCACCAGGCGAACAAAGCCACAGGCGGGCCAAGAGAAGAGAGAAGGGACCAGTTCTGCAAGCTCTCCTTTGTGTTGACAGCAAGGAGCCGTATAGCATGGCCGTCCGTCACCGGATAGGAAGACAGGCAGATGGGATATAGGACGGGGTCAGAGATTCTTTAAGTATATAGAGATATGCCAACATAATAGGTTTCTATGGGCACCTAACGTCAGAGGCGGCTTAAATGCCGATTAGATATAGAGAATCTTTGCTAACGTGACCAGGTTCCGGTCTGTGTAAAGGGGCGTGTCATAATACTCCTAGAATTAATAGAACACTCCTTAGGTCTGCCTAGGTCTGCCTAAAGAGGGATTTCCGCCCCCTCCCCCTTGCAATAATAGAACCCGGAAACAATGGGCCAATGGAACCTCTCTCTCTCTACTCTCTCTGACGGGGTGGCAACACATTTTGGGTCTGATTGTGTCACTGTACTGCGACAAGTAAAGTAGGACATGCTGTTGGAGCCCGAGTTCTGTCTTGGTGGTGCCCTACTCCAGTGTATCCCAACCTTTTTTGTCTTACGTACCCCCTAAGAATCTTAGTTGTGCCATGAGTACCCCCTAATTTATGTTACATATCGTTTTCTCTGTCCTAATATGACTTCTCCATTCATTTGTTACAATAATAAACATTTTCCAAGTACCCCCTGCAGTGTGCTCGCGTACCCCTAGTGGTACACGTACCCCTGGTTGGGAAACACTGCCCTACTCATCTGAAATAGTCTTGTAAATACAATACCGGTACATTACGTTACCCTTAGATGACGCTTTCATCCAAAGTGACAAACAGTTATTAACATATAATATAGACATAGAGCGAACCTGCTGAAGCATTGGGTGAAACGCGTTTTTCTCTCCGAAAAATAAAGTAAAGAAAAGTAAGCAGTGTGCGGTGTCTCTTGAATTCTGTCCATTGACAAACAGTTATTGTTTGATTACTGCACAGGCCTAGGGTCCCACGCCCAGGGGCCCAAGAGTCAAGCCCACACGGCAGGGTTGCCAGATGAGGCTGATGATTTCCAGCCCAAAAAATGCCCAAAACCTGCCTAGAAGCACAAAATCTTGCCCAATTCTATTGATTTCTATGGCAAAAAGTGGGCGGGTTTTTCTGCTAAATGCCATTTTTTCCCGCACACCGCCATCCTAAGCAGCCCAATTGGGCGGGAAACAGCCCAATCTGGCAACACTAGCCCACAGTTGCCTGATGCAAATAAACAAAAAAGCCAGAAAAACAACAAACAAATAAATCAATGAATAGCTGCAGATTCTGACATCTGAGTGAAGCCTCTTAGCATAGGGACCAATAATTCCATAGCTGACATTGGATTGTGAATGTGACTGTACGATTGCACAGGATGCACAGTATTTTGCCGTAAGCCATTGTTTTGGATCTAGTTTCCTTGTTATCCCTTGTGTCTATCGGCGAAACTAAAACAACCAAATGCTGCAGGCCTAAAAGCAGAAACATGTCCTCCCCAGAATCTATTCAAAAGGACTACCAACACAACCATGACGGACATTCAGGTGAACATACAGTACATGTGAGGGAATAGCCCTATGTTCATGTAAACAGTGATTTGTCTTCCTGGCTCGTTGTCCATTGAGTGCATCTTAATATGTGACCTTGCCTCCTCCACTTGCGCTTGTCTCCTCGCCCCGCCTCCTGGCCCCTCCTCCGTGGAGAAAACGATAAAGTTTCCCAGCTGTCAGCCTAGCCACAACAACTTTTGAGGGACTGTTTTTCATTCACCATAAAAATTGCAAACGAGAAAAAGACTCTACAATTGAGCTTTTGCAAGATATTGAAATATAATGCTGTTGTCAGTGATGTCATCATGACAAGAAGCGAGTGTAGGAGGCAAGTGGAGGAGGCAAGGTCCCATATTAAGATGCACTCATTGTGTCAATCCTTGGTGTCTGAAGTGAGTGACTTTAATCTGATCCACTCCCTGAAACAGGCTTGTCCACATACTTGAGGAATGCTTTTTTTTCTTTTTTTTTAGGCATTGTGGATTGATACGTCTCCTAAGATTTGAATACAATACTATTCGAATACAACTATTCTCCACATGCCAGCAAATCACCCTGATAAGACAAATATTTAACTCATAAAAATATGACAAGGAAAAACATTTGCACAAGAAAAGCTTTGGTAGTAAAAAAAAAACCCTGGTATGCAAGACCAAATGACCAAATAAAGTCAAAGGCTGGGCTCCTGGGCCAAGAGTAACTCTTACTTTTATGACTACTTGAGAACAAATCCAAACCACAGTCAGCCAAGATTGTTCCTAAACAAAGCAAAGTTTCTTAAAAAAAAAAGCACACACATAGAAACGTGAACAAGTTAGCAATAACAGACTAAAGTTAAGAAGTAACTTTGCTTCGCTTCTTGATAACTAATAATCAAACCACAGTGAGTCACAAAAACAAAGATTGATAACAGATTCTTATCAAAAAATAAACCTGAAAAGCGGGAGAATACGGTACATCTGTCTACACTAAACGTAAAAAAGTTATCTGTTCGTCTCCTATGAGAAAGGGAAACGAATGTGTGCAGGCAGATACATGTATAGCCTGGTCCTTGCCCACAGGCTTCCCCTGCTAGAACATCACAGGGATTCCCTCAACAAGCAGAGAACATAAAGAGATGTAGAAAGGTCAAAGACATGTAAGTGCAGTCGATGCCACAGGCAAAAATGTACCTTTTGGGTGTGACAGACCAAACCCCTGTGGTTGCTTTAACCGCACGATTGTTGGTTTAGAGTCTATTTGTTGCTTCACGAGTGAAGAAAATCAAGTTTTAATTCAACATGTGAGAGGAGAGAATGCAAACTATGTGCCATATGTTCTGCTTCAGAAAGATCACACTTATGTTGATTGTTTGTTCATTTTTTATTTTACCTTTCTTTATCCAGGAAAGTCGCACTATAGTCTACAATACAGCTGATTTCTCATGTAGTTCTGGCCTGCATGGTCTTTGTAGTATCCAACTATTCAACGATGGAACAAGTGACTGTCTATTTAGGATATAGCCTTTTTAGGGATTTGTATGCAATGTTGCTACCCACCCCAGTATGACTGTACCACCGGATATACAGTAGGCTACTCTACTGTGTTCTATCAGTCACTCTGTAGCCATGACTGCAGACTGATGAGTCATAGAACCCTTCATGGAAAACTACTCCCTGTACTGAAGAACCCTCACACATTCTAGAACATACTCTGGTTCCCATGTACTCTGGCCAGAGAGAGAGAGAGAGACAGAGACAGAGACAGAGACAGAGACAGAGACAGAGAGAGAGATTCCACAGGTTATGTTTGCTTGACTGTTACATCAGGCGGCCTCATCTTGAAAGCATGCAGTGACGCTCTGCTCAGTTTAGTAAGAGAAGACATATCCAAGGGTGTCTTGACTTTGGCTTTTTACGTATGATTTTTTTTTCTTTTTCTGTCTATCTTGGCTGCATTTTCTTATGCTGTACCTGTTTATTGTGACATAGAACTCACATATTGATTTTGACAGTAGGCCTACTTAGTACTTAAGTCTAAGTAGTAGGCCTACTTAAATATGAGATGCCCCTTAGCCAAATATCAGAAATAGGTCTCACATTAAAGCTTATACATACATTGTATCTCACACATCATTTTGCATGTGTGAGAAACCTTTAGGCTATATAAGGCTGTAGTAATGTGTGTTTGCCTCTGTTTGGCGGGCGCCCCTTCAAGATGACGACAGACATCATGGGCCGACACACACAGAGGAGCAGACAGACAGGCAGGCAGGCAGACGGACAGACACAATACAATACCTGGAACAACCCCCTCTGCGAGGCTACTCAGGCCAGGTAATGAGAAAACAAATCCGGCTACCTATGACCTAGTGACCTGATGAATCACAGCAAGTCAAGTAAGGCATAGCCATAATAAAATGTCGAGTAACAACAAATGTCAAGTTACAACAGTTTCGAGGCATCTGGTTTATTGCGAGGGTTTTTAAAGATGTTTGACTGGCAAATGCTAACATGTTGCGTCAGTCTGCAGATTACAGACCTGGGGTGCGTTTCTCGAAAGTATAGTTGTTAGCCAGTTAGCAACTTTGGTAGTGGCCAGTGGGAAATTGTATTGCAAACAACGAAGCAGCTAATGTATTTAGCGACTATGGATTCGAGAAATACAGACTGGGTTGAAAGAATCCCAATATTTAGCTGTCTCTATTTGAGTTTCTGTTTCTGTACAGGGCAAGGCAATGAGTCACCTTGTACACATTTTAAAAGTATTTGACTTTATTCGGCACGCACGCACGCACGCACACACACACACACGCACAGCCTTTTAACATCTCTTTGGACCAGAATCAATATCATACCCCATGCACTCAGTCAGTCAGTGCTCTCCACTCATGTGAACTTGTCTATGTCATATACACGCACGCACGCACGCGCGCACGCACGCGTGCACGCACACGTGTGCACACGCACACACACACACACACACGCACGCACACACGCATGCATGCACGCACACACACACACACACACACACACACACACTGGTTTGGATAAGTAAAGGACACACAGACACACAGACACAGACACACACACACAGCTTGTCGACTGAGGTACTCGTTCCTTTTAATTGCTCCCAAAAGTCTCTGAGCAGCTAGCTCCCTGACTCCCAGATGGTGTAAGCAGCTAATCCTGGGTGATGGTAATACCCTCATTCCAAACACGGGAACGTCAACAGGGATTTACAATCCTGACTGGAGTGGGGATGAGGATAAGTGAGTGGAATTGTAGTGGTGTTCAAAATGGGTATTTCATGTATTATTACAATCCAATTGCTGTGTATGTAATGACAACTTTATTTACGTACAATTTATTTACAATTTATTACGTACAAGTACAATCCATTCAATTTATTTACAATTTATTTACAATTTATCACGTACAAGTACAATCCGTTCAGTTGTCACAGGGGTGGAGAGGGTAAGAGATTGTGGGGAGTTGGGGGTTGGGGGGAGTTTGTCTACTGTGTTTGTTTTGAGGGGCCCTTTTGGGCCTGACACGCTGCGTGCACACACACACAGACAGACGCAGACACAGACGCAGACACAGACACATACAGTACACATACAGTACACACACACGCACGCACACGCACACGCACACAGCCCTGGAGCTTCAACCACACTTGGTCCAGTTAAGGCCCAGATGTGGGGTCTGCTTCTGGGTCAGTCCTCCTGGCAGGGAGCCAGTGGCACATCAGTTGGAGTTTTGGAGCCTGTCTGCTAAAGCCCATTGGTGCCAAGCCCTCAACACATACTTTAGATATCCAATCAGTGTCCTGAAAATAGATGTTGACATGATGGGTCTGTGTGTGTGTGTGTGTGTGTGTGTGTGTGTGTGTGTGTGTGTGTGTGTGTGTGTGTGTGTGTGTGTGTGTGTGTGTGTGTGTGTGTGTGTGTGTGTGTGTGTGTGTGAGAGAGAGAGAGAGAGAGAGAGAGAGAGAGAGAGAGAACAGACAGACAGACAAGGGAGAGAGAGATTATGTACTGTGTGTGTGAGGGTGTGTGTGTGTGTCTGTGTGTGTGTGTGTGTGTGTGTGATACAAAGAGGACCAGCATGCATGTCCACCAGCAAGCATGTCTATGTTAAATGGTGTTGCTGCCGCATTCAGTGCGTAATCCTGCTTAGAAAAAAAAGATTTGATGAAAAGATAACATCAAAAAGAGGCTTTGCAAAACCTACTAAAAACAAATTCATTTGGATTCTGGCTATGTGACAATGAATGCAAAACCACACATCTTTTTCTTACCTTAAAATAATGTTCCCACAATTGTTTCAGTGGTACATCCTCTTGTAAATGCAGATTCAGATGCTGCATCGACGGGTGCGGAGGTGGTAAAAAGCCACTCGAGTTCTATTTCAAAGTCACCTCCAGCCATCAGGCTGTTGGTGTAGAACAGCTAGCCTGATTATCATCGACTTTCAAATCTCTTCGAGACTTGATCTGATCAAGAGCATAACAATTAACATTTCCCAAACAGCATTTCCCAAATGGCCTCCCTTGGTTTGCTAATGATTGTTTGCTTCCCAACAAAGTGGGAGGAGTTCCCGTATTTGCAGGAACTCAGAAAGTACATGCATTGACTCTTGACCTGACTGGTAGCAACGCTGAAGCTGTTGCGTCATGAGGAGAGCATGGCCTGGCTATAGCCGTGGGACTGTCTTTGTGTATTTGGACTTTATGTTTGTTAAATGTCTATGTCTATTACAAGAATAAAATCCCACTGGTTGGGCTGTATGTTAAAAAGGTGTTGTCTGTAGTCTTTTAAAGGTTAAGTTTGGTTCTGTGTTAGCCCCATAGGGCCATTTCAGTGTTGGGGCGTAACAGTTCTGCACAACCGTTTACGTGTGATTAGTTCTGGTGGTAACCAGGCAAGTAGTACAGTGGTTCTCAACTTTTTGAAAAAATAAACGCCCCCTGGACATCGTCATAAGCCTGCCAACGGCCCCCTTGACCTGATCATAAGCCTGCTAGCACTTAGGCCTCTTAAAAAATAAAAGACTAATGCCCCCCGATGGCAACCTAGAGTCTACTCTACCTGGCATTGCTTGAACGAGATGGGCAGACCCCATTGTCATGAAAGCCCATATACCACAGAGCCCCACACACATATTAAAATATATACAGTCACAGTGCGTGTGTGTGTGTGTGTGTGTACGAAAACAACCTCAGACAGGAATCAAACCCGAACCCGGGTCTCTGGCGTAATGGCACATGACGGCAGACAATCCCACTGAGTCACGTAGCCGCCCTGTAACTCACTCTTTAACTAACAGTTAACCAGCTGGGAGTGAATGCTGACTGATAGGTCTTAATTTTGTTCCTTCCGGCCACTCTTGGCTTCCGTATACCAAGATGTTTCACATTTTCCATTGCACACAAGGGTGTGTGTAGAGAGAACAAACACAACTCTAAGGTAATAAAAAAAACCCATACATGTTTGAAAGGGCAAACTGGTTTGGAAAATCCATACCCCGAGACACCACCTGCTTGTAAAGCTATGCAGCTCTGACCTGAGCTGAACAGTTAAACCCTTCCAGCCTCTACTCTCTTGCGGATGATATATTAACTGGCAATGTAAGTGAGAGCCAGAAATGTTTGGGCTCCCTCAGTCTCTATCTCTCCACACTGATGCACATATAAAATAGTAACACTTGGAAGAGGATCTGCTGCTCTCCACATTTAGTTTCTTGTTATCAAAGGTGTAGATTTAGTTTGGAAAGTGGTGGGGACATTACAATGACACATTGTCCAAGTGCTGTTTTTGCATTATACTTGTGAAAGAGTGGTGGGGATAAGCTAGGTTTATCTCAAATGTGGTATGGACATATCCCCACCATCCATACCTAAAATTACGCCCATGCTTGTTATCCAGCTGCTATAATTCTCTCTCTCGCCCTCATAGACAAATGCAGTCCATAACTGACGTAAATGCATTATCTAATACTGGTAATAAGTAATGTTGCTAATGGTAACAGAGTATCCATGGCAATAGTCTGAGGACACAGCACACTTGTAGAACATTTTCCTTCCTCTCCTTACTTTTATTTCTGCCTCTCTGTCTCTGTCTCTCTTTAACTCCCCCCCCCCAACCGCACTATCATTCTCCAATTCTAACATCCTCCCTGTCCCCACACATTCCTTCAGAGTTCAGCGGTGTACAATGAGTTTGCACTCCCCACATTTTCACTGACTAATCTTGTATTTTTATCCCCACACTACACTACACTACACCACTAAGCCTTGGGGGCCGATACGGTACACATACTTCCAGCCTGCCGCACCCACAGCCACAATCGGGGCGTTAAAGCCACACAGAGTAGGCCTAATTGTTTTGACCTTAAAATAATGTTTCTGAGACCAGATCAGATTAACCTACACATTGACTACACTGACATCTGTGGTGCACGTTTTTGTGATCAGTGGAGTCAAAGGAACATTTCTACTCCCACAAAGACTGTCTGTCTGCGTGGAGTCTCTCTCTCTCTCTCTCTCTCTCTCTCTCTCTCTCTCTCTCTCTCTCTCTCTCTCTCTCTCTCTGAGAAAACAATGATAATTTTAATGGAAGAGGAATGTAACACAACGAGGACTGCAGATCTGTTGCCTTGTGTTTTCCTTTGATCGCTCTCTCTCTCTCTCTGTGTCTGTCTGTCTCTCTCTCTCTCTCTCTGTGTCTGTCTGTCTGTCTGTCTCTCTCTCTCTGTGTGTCTGTCTGTCTCTCTGTCTGTCTCTCTCTCTCTCTCTGTCTGTCTGTCTGTCTCTCTCTCTCTGTGTCTGTCTGTCTGTCTGTCTCTCTCTCTGTGTCTGTCTGTCTGTCTGTCTGTCTGTCTCTCTCTCTCTCTCTCTCTCTGCACATCTACAATAGTAATAACACATTGAAGACTGCAGCTCTGTTGCCCTCTGTTTTCTTCTCTCGCTCAGCAAAAATTATAATCTCTCTCTCTCTCTCTCTCTCTCTCTCTCCCTCTCCTCCAGTGTCTGATTCACTCCTCCTCGAGGGCCGGGCTATCAGGAGGAGGGGAGCAGAGACAGGGCGAGCAGCCGCTTGTGTTGTGCACGTACAGTACATGTGTGTGGGAGTCAGGGCATGCAGACAGGCAGGCGTGTGTGTGCGTGTGTGTATGTGTGTGAGAGATGTGTGTGTATGTGAGTGTGTGTGTGTGAAAGGAGGGAAGGCAGGGCAGGGCTGGGAGGCGTGTGTGCATGTGTGTGTATTTATGCGCGTACATGTGTGTATTTGTGCGTGTGTGTACATTCATGTGAGTGTGCATGTTTGTGTGAGTATATGCACGTGTGTGTGTGTGTGTGTATGAAGGGAGGCAGTGCAATGTGCAATGCGAGCACAGGGACACCGTGTGCCGTGCAGGAGCCAAGGGGCAGGCAGCCTTCCACCACATTCACTCCCTGCTCCCTCCACAGTGTGTGTGTGTGTGTGTGTGTGTGTGTGTGTGTGTGTGTGTGTGTGTGTGTGTGTGTGTGTGTGTGTGTGTGTGTGTGTGTGTGTGTGTGTGTGTGTGTGTGTGTGTGTGTGTGTGTGTGTGTGGTTAGCAGCGTTGTTCCAAAGTGGGTCGTAGTACTGTACTGCAGTTCTGAACTGACTGCACTCTCTACTACCATGACAATAATCTACAACAAATTCCGACAGCAAAAGCTGTGTTTTCCTTTTCCATTCTTAGTTTTACTTTGTTAAGAAAAAGATTTTTTATCATCAGACCACAGGCCTAATTGCACAGGATTCCTCAGCAGGGCAGTGTTTATGGAAGTGCTTTCCAGGACCTTAGAGACAATAGAGGGACCCTAACCAGTAACCATTACCACCACCACAAGGCATTTACTGCTTTGACACGTGTCAAACAGAAACGTTGACTGAAGTAAACAGTATGGCTTGAAAGGGGAAAGGGACACGGACACCCCACACATCAGCCTTAAAGGGACACTGTGCAGGAAATGGTCAAAAAAGGTACTGCAACTATGCTGCTCATTGAAAATGGGCTGCCTATTGCCAAATGTGATCTTTACATGAAAGTTTACTAAGTAATAAACAAATATTTTCTAGTATGGTCCAAGTAGTCATTTTTGCAGCTAAAAATGG
>NC_085857.1:10980530-10988030 GCF_034702125.1 Engraulis encrasicolus | reverse complement strand
TTCAATATGGCAATTCTTTGAATTGATGAAGCGATTCGTCAGATAGAAAGTCATTTTGAAAGTCCTTGAAGTTTTTACAGTTGATGATGAGTCAGTCGATGAGCTGCCTTGCTGATTGTAAGCAGCTGGTTTTGGTATGAGTGAGAGAAGATATTTGAGGCGTTTTTGACTTTCTCTGTCCTTTACTGTATCTACTTTTTTAAAAATAGTGCGAAGTCGCTCTGAAGAGTCTTAAGGCTTGTTCAGGCCGACAGAGAACTGTCCCAGTGCTCATTCCCGAACCCAATCCTGCGCTCACCAACCTGTTTGCATTGTGTTTCAATCTAGGTTGACCATGATGACCACGGAGACAGCAGCACGGTCAATGCAGGGATGTGTTTCTCAATAGTGTCGTTGCTAACCAAATTAGTTGACCAGGGTCCTCCGATCAGTGTTTAGTCCATGGGCCCTTTGTGCAATTGTTCCGTCACTGATTGCAGCCAATTAAGTTGCTAACTTAGTTGCAGTAGCTAACGACGCTGTTGAGAAACGTACCCCTGACCGGCCTAAAAAAACTCTCTTTTAGGATCCCAAACATAACTCTGGTGCGGGGCTCTGTTCTGGCCGGGCGGCCTGAAACCGGTCTCTCTTTAAAAGCCGGGGTCCCACGATATCTTCTGCTCCACCTCCGTCTCCTCGTAACAGACGATCTCGTCTCCCGGCTGGAACTCGATGTCGCCGTCCAGGGAGAGGCCGCACTCCATGCCCGTCTTCACCGACTGCACGTCGTCCTTGTGGTGCTTCAGGGCCGTAAGGGAGCCTGCCAGGGACATATAGAGTTTCAGGGTTTCAGATTACAGGAGGAAACAGAAACTGTGCAGAAGATAGAGATAGGTTTCTAGGAAAGGCCCGTCAGAGAGAGTAGAGAGAGAGAGAGGTTCCATTGGCTCATTGTTTCCGGGTTCTATTATTGCAAGGGGAAGGGGTGGGAAATCCCCCTTTAGGCAGACTTAAGGACTGTTCTATTCAATGCTAGGAGTATTATGACACGCCCCTTTAGGCAGACCGGAACCTGGTCATGTTAGGTGCCCATAGCAACCTATTACATTGGCATATCTCTATACTTAAAGAATCTCTGGGCCCGTTGTGTCAGGGAAGTATGTTTCGAAGGTTAGCGGAGTAGACACATCTCACTCACGCACGCACGCACGCACGCACACGCACACACACACACACACCTCAACATCCCTACCCATTGCCATGTAATCTGGCCAATAGACCTGGTTTCAGAGAGTTACCTAGGGTGTATTATTACCGATTAGATCACCATAGACAGACACAGGCACACACGCATACACAGACTCCACTTAAGAGTGTGTACACAGTGCATACCAGAGGTAAAATTTAACAGATTGTGTGTGTGTGTGTGTGTGTGTGTGTGTGTGTGTGTGTGTGTGTGTGTGTGTGTGTGTGTGTGTGTGTGTGTGTGTGCGGCATATTCCATACACCCCTCAACCAGCTATACAGCCCTCCACGTTTGAGTCTAAACTACATCCATTCATTCATCCATCCATCCATCTATCCATCCATTTATTCCATCTGTTCATCCACCGCTCAACATCCCATCCATCCATCCATCCATCCATCCATCCATCCATCCATCCATCCATCCATCCCATCCGACCAGCCATCCATCCCTCACCTTCCCACAACACGTCTCGTCCTCTGTTGAGTCTGAACTTCAGCTAGTCTATACAGTATGTTTTTAAATCACGTTTTAAATCATATTTGATAGGAAACTGCAGAACATCTCTGACACCTGCATACCCCACACACCACCTTTACTAACAGCTGTCCTGTGGAAAACACTGCCATCCATTCCTTCCTAAAGGCACCAATAGACCAAGCGCGTCATGAGCGATTCTAGCGACGGAAGTAATTGACTTCCTATTGAGTCGTGCGAGACATAAGAGACAAAAGCGATGCGGGGCGTCTAGAGCGACAGTTTGTAGTTGAACTCCAGTGTATATTATGCAAATTAGCTATGATGCAGTTCAGCGACAGTCGCCACAGCCAATGGGAATATTGTAATTCTTGCATTCTGCATTCTGCTTTTAACGAACATACTCAGTCGCCTCTATCGCTGGTATCGCTCTTGCTGCCCAGTCCAGTGATTCTCTGTCACTTGATCTTGTCGCTGCGTGACTCTGAGTATTCGCCCGGTGACACCCCTCACCTTCCCACAGTACGTCTCGTCCTCTGTGGAGTCTGAACTTCAGCTAGTTTATACAGTATGTATTTGGGAAACACGGCCATCCAATAATTACCAACACCCCTCACCTTCCCACAGTACGTCTCGTCCTCTGTGGAGTCTGAACTTCAGCTAGTTTATACAGTATGTATTTGGGAAACACGGCCATCCAATAATTACCAACACCCCTCACCTTCCCACAGTACGTCTTGTCCTCTGTTGAGTCTGAACTTCAGCTAGTTTATACAGTATGTATGTGGGAAACACGGCCATCCAGTAACTCCCAACACCCCTCACCTTCCCACAGTACGTGGCTAGTTTATACAGTATGTATGTGGGAAACACTGCCATCCAGTAACTCCCAACACCCCTCACCTTCCCACAGTACGTCTCGTCCTCTGTTGAGTCTGAACTTCAGCTTCCTGTCCATGAGACCCTTCTGGACCCTGCAGCCGGCCACCGGAACCTTCTTCTTGCCCACCGTCACCGAGAACACGGCCAGGACCGACGCCTCGCCTTAGAGACACACACACACGCACGCACACACACAGTCACACACACGCACACACACACACACACACACACACACACACACACACATGCACGCACACATGAACACGACCACACAAATGTGAATAAATGACAGCAGCACATCAAGATTTCATCACATCCTTTCACAGCCAAGAAGTGCATAGAGATTCAGGGAGAGGCGTGGATGCGTCCAATGACTGGAAAATGTTTAGGGTGGGTTGTGTTGTGGGTTGTGTGGCAAGCGCAAGTGTGGGGGGCTTAGCGCGCTGCGCCACACACCCCCCACTGACGTTTTAATAGTAGCACGTGTCAGGGGGGTGCAACCCACAGCTAATAGAGCTTGAAAGTGACGTCACTTCCCCCGATTTCATGGGACCTCAACAGCGTTTTTAGCCAAAAATCGTAGCATGTAATCCAATGGCGGTATTAAAATGATATTTCGATCCCCTCCGAGTTGTGCCACGAGCTCCACATATGTTGTTTCTGATATTTTTGTTTAATTTTTCGTACGAACCCCTAAACTTTTTAGAAAGCTGTGTTTATTCACATTTTCCATGCAGACGACCTCAGAACAAAACATTGATACTTCTGTATGAATTATGTTTAACTAGCCTCTCAAACAGCATATTTGTAGCCCAGCGCATATAATCACTGAGATCGGAAGATATTTACTCGCTACCATGTTGTTAGATGGTCAGCTAAGGTCCCGTGAAATGCGGAACTAAGGGGCGGGACTTTCAAGCTCTATGTATGGATTCCTTTTTTTGTAATTTTGATTATCTACAAAGCATAGTCATTGCAGTACATTACCAATTACGAATTAGCTGTGGTTGTAGTCTGAGCCCATTGACCCGTATAAAAGTGTAATAAGTAATGACAATAAACAAATGTAATGGCAAACGATGGCATTCATGACTCTTGGTCACACACATACAAAAACACAACAATTCCCATCTATCTTTATGAATACACCACAGACAGTACACACAACCCACCACTGCATGTGTAATTATGAGTAATGACAATAAACAAATGTAATCAAAAGACGACCAACATTTAGTAATTCATTAGTTTATGGACATTAGTTGTGGTTGTAGTCGGAGCCCATTGACCCGTTACATGTGTAAATAGTAACGAGGATGAACGAAATGTAATCAAATGGCGGTTTACCGACGACGTTCTCCTGGATGGTGGGGGGCAGTTTGCTGCTGAGCTCCTCCTTGAGGTCGTCGATGAGCTTGTAGATGACCCGGTGGAGCTTCAGGGGGACGGCCTTCTTGGCGGCCATTTGCTCCACGGCCTTGGTCGCCCCCACGTTAAAGCCGTAGATTACACCTACACGTAGAGTACACACAGACACACACACACACACACACACATGTAGATTACACACAGAGACACAGACACAAACACACACACACACACACACACAAACACAGACACACAAACAAGTAGATTACACACACAGACACACACAGACAGAGACACACACACACACAGAGAGAGAGACACACAGAGACACAGAGAGACAGACACACACACACAGAGACACACACAGACAGACACACACACACACAGACACACACACACAGACACACACAGACACACACAGACACACACACACACAGACACACAGACACACAGACACACACACACACACACACACACACACACACACACACACACACACACACACACACACACACACACACACACACACACACACACACACACACACAGACACAGACACAGAGGTATGCTTTGTAAGAGATTGTAATGACAAGGTTTCTGCATGTTGTGCAGTCTCTCTGCATGCCTTTTCGGGGAATTATTATTAAGAGTACCGGTATATACTGTTACCACCAAACACCAGACAGCGAAAAGGGAAGCAATACAAAGAAAGAGAGAGAAAGAAACAGATGAATGTGTGTGTGTGTGTGTGTGTGTGTGTGTGTGTGTGTGTGTGTGTGTGTGTGTGTGTGTGTGTGTGCGTGTGTGTGTGTGCGTGCACGCGCACGAGAGAGAGAGAGCAAGAGAAAAAGAATGAATAAAAGATAAAAGACTGTTACGGTCAGAGGACAGGGACAGAGAGAGAGAGAGAGAGAGATAGATAGAGACAGAGTGTCAATACGAAAGAGGCAGAGAGGAAAAGAGTGGCACAGATATTCATTGGTTCTACGAATTTCCTCTGTGATTAAGGCCGCGATCACACTGGACACGGATTTCTGCTTACAATCAGCACTGCTTCCAGTTGATTTTTCGGTAGCGATCAGACCGAACGCATATCCACTGAGATAGTTCGAATGCCGTCAGTAGAATCCTTAGCTGTATCCAGGCAACGTTGTAACGGCTGAGCTGTCAGTCGCAACGTAATATATGATGATGTTTTATTTCAGTGTTGTGAAAACATACACAAAAAAACGTTATACAAATGGGTAGAAGACGAGTTCTTGCTCTATCTCTCCAGATCGTGAATCTGATAAGAATGTTGACAACGGTGTCTTAATAGAACATCGGGAAATCCGCAGGTAAAGTCAAGAGAATTCCGCCTTGTGTTGAACCTTTTTTCTACTCAAATCCCCCTAGCACTGTAAAATTCGCGTCAAGTGTGATCGTGGCCTAATATAATATCTCTTCTCTACTCCTGCCCCTACCACCAACCTGAGAACGTCTCTGCCATGGTGATGTCATTCTCTGAGATGTCACCGACCCCAAAGTGCACAATGTCCAGCTGACACTGGTCATTAGCATCGTAGGTTGCTAGGATACTCAAGATGGCTTCCACAGACCCGTCAACGTCACCTAGGTAATAAAAAAACAAGAGAGAGAGAGAGAGAGAGATAGAGAGAGATGACAGAGAGAGAGAGAGAGCGGGAGAGATAGAGAGAGATGACAGAGAGAGAGAGAGAGAGAGAGAGAGAGAGAGAGAGAGAGAGAGAGAGAGAGAGAGAGCGGTTGGCAAAATGTACAGATACAGAATGACTCCATGGCAGGGGCAGAGGAAACTAGGCCTATGCAGTTGCCTCCGACTGCTTAAAGGGACACTGTGCAGAAAATGGTCAAAAAAGGTACTGCAACTATGTTGCTCATTGAAACTGGGCTGCCTATTGCCAAATTTGATCTTTACATGAAAGTTTACTAAGTAATTCACAAATATTTTCTAGTATGGTCCAAGTGGTGTAATTTTTGTTGCTAAAAATGGCTATTTTTGGAAATTCAAAATGGCGGACATGGAGAAGATCCACCTTTTCATTCATGACAAGTGCAATCTTCAGTCATGAATACTTAGAATTTGGTGGTGGTGGTAAGTATTCATGAAAAAAGGTAACATTAGTGAATGGGCAGCATGAATTCTGGGAATAAACAACTAAAAATCTCACACAGTGTCCCTTTAAAGGTACAAGTATATCCCCGTAACACGATGCTTCCAGTCCCCCATCATTCCCTAGCCAGGCCGTGGCCTCCTGATGCAACACCTTCAGCGTTGCTGCTAGTCAGGTCAGGAGCTAATGCATGTACTTTCTGAGTTCCCTGAAAAACGGGAACTCCTCTCACTTTGTCAGGAAGCAAACAACCATTAGCAAACCAAGGAAGGCGGGTCAACCATGCCATTTGGGAAATGTTAATTGTTATGCTCTTGGTTGGCTTATGCTCTTCAGACCAAGTCTTGAAGAGATTTGAAAGTCGATGATAATCAGGCCAATCATTCCCACCCTTCCCGTCCACCTATTTATAAACTAACTTGTACATTAAAAATGGCTTTGCTTGACTTGACAGATGATACACTTTTTTTGTAAAACTCACTTGTTTACCACCACACATGCTTGTTTACCATCTAAAGCTAATTTGTTTATCTTGGTCTCAAGAGACATGAACAGACCAAGGATATGCATGACTGGAATCATATTGTGTGGTCTGATGAGACCAAGATAAACAAATTTAATTTCGATGGTGTGAGGATGGACTAATGAAATGGTGGCCTTCCTGTAGTCCATTCTCTCGTACACAAACACACTAACATACAGTGAAAGTGAAAGCCCACTGGGAAACTCCAACTCCCATTGTCATTGTGACACAGCACTCCACAGCACACAAGTGAACACTGCACACTGCACACAACGAAATTGCATTTATGCCTCACCCGTGCAAGGGGGCAGCCCTTGTGGCGCCCTCAGTGGCGCCCCATGGGGAGCAGTGCGGTGGGACGGTACCATGCTCAGGGTACCTCAGTCATGGAGGAGGATGGGGGAGAGCACTGGTTGATTACTCCCCCCAACCTGGCGGGTCGGGAGTCGAACCGGCAACCTCTGGGATGCAAGTCTGACGCCCTAACCGCTCACCCATGACTGCCCTACCTACTGTACCTTGAAGTGAAGTTATTGAGCTGTTCGCATATGATGGTATTAAGAGATACACATACGCACTCTCTCCACCCTCACAAACAAACACACACACCAACCTTTAACGATGAGTGGCACGGTGAGCTGTTCGCTGTCGGTCCTCTCGCTGGGCCGGTTGGCCATGCGGTGCTTGTGTGCGCGGTACATGGCGGCTTTCCTCTGCTTCCAGCTGAGGTGTGCCACGCTCTCCCTCTCCCGCCGGTAGCTCTCCTGGTGCTCCCGCTGCTTGGCCTCGATCACCTGCTGCTCCTCCAGCAGCCGCTCCTGCTCTCCCGCGTACACGCGCCACTCCACCACCTCACGCGCCCTTTGCTGGGGGAACAGAAGGAGGAAAAGAAA
>NC_085857.1:10850530-10975530 GCF_034702125.1 Engraulis encrasicolus | reverse complement strand
ACCCTGGAAGGCCCATCGTGTTGTGTGATGCCCTCTGCCGCCATGGCAACCAACTGGGTCTTGACTTGATTATCATATTAATTAGCCTATTAAACTGCTTCTACACAAATAAACTTGCCCTGCCAATACTGCATCACCTATAATGTACAATTCCAGGCCACTTTATTAGAATAGCATGAAAAAGTTGATTTATTTCCATAATTCCATCAATAATGTTAAACTGTCATGGATTGTAGATGCATGGCCCAGTTGTTTAACTATTCCAATCATTCAAGTTTTTCTTTTTACATAATTTGGCCTTCCAGCTCAAAAAACCCATGAATTGGGAAATTCGCATTATTAGAGTATTGTAATAAAATCACAATTTTCTTCATCAAAATTCGTTTCACATCAGTGCACATCAAATCAGTTGAAATTTGGTACTTTCTACATAACATGCAATGTTCAATACTTGGTTAGGACTCTCTCTGTCTTAATAACGGCCATGATGCGTTTAACATTGAAGTCAATGGCAAAAACAGTGCATGGGAGTAATGAAGGCCAGATATCCTTGATGCTTTGCCGTCAGCTGTTCTTGTTTGTTGACCTGGTGTCCCACACTTCACTCTTCAATATACCCGTAGATACCCATGCTACGTTTTGGTGTTAACTCACCAGTTTAATTCTAACTCACCAGAAATAAAACCCCATTCCTTTTCAATGGGGTTTCATTTCTGGTGATTTAGAATTAAACCGGTGAGTTAGCGACAAAACGTGGCATGGAAATCTACAGGGTATATTGAAGAGTGAAGTGTGGGACACCAGGTCAGCTATACAAAAACAGCTGACGGCAAAGCATCAAGGATATCTGGCCTTCCATTACTCCCATGCACTGTTTCTGCCATTGACTTCAATGTTAAACGCATCATGGCCGTTATTATTAATAATATTAAGACAGAGAGAGTCCTAACCAAGTATTGAACATTGCATGTTGTGTAGAAAGTACCACATTTCAACTGATTTGATGTGCACTGATGTGAAACAAATTTTGATGAAGAAAATTGTGATTTTATTACAATATTCTAATGATGCGAATTCCCCAATTCATGGTTTTTTTGAGCTGGAAGACCAAAATGTGTAAAAATAAACAATTTAATGATTGGAATAGTTAAAAAACTGGGCCATGAATCTATAATCCATGACAGTTTAACATTATTGATGGAATTATGGAAATAAATCAACTTTTTCATGCTATTCTAATAAAGTGGCCTGGAGCTGTAATGTGTTGTGTAAGGTAAACGTGTCTAGTTTCTCCTTGCCTTGCCATATAATGTAACACAATGCAATATGATACTAAGTAAATGATTAGCCCCTATTGGCAGTTCTCTATTCCCTATAATGTGTAATGTGATGAGTAATAATGACTAACCAGGAATGGCCCCTATGTGCTGCGTGATACTGGGTGATGTGTTGTGTTGGCCACAGAGGTCTTTCCTTTTACTTTATTGCTGATGTACTGTAACCGAATGCCATGAGTATAATGTGCATGATTACCCAGGAAGGCCCCTATGTGCTGCGTGATACTGGGTGATGTGTTGTGATATTGCTGATGTACTGTAACCGAATGCCATGAGTATAATGTGCATGATTACCCAGGAAGGCCCCTATGTGCTGCGTGATGCCCCCGGCCTCGGAGGCGGCCACCTGGGTCTTGCGCAGGCTGTCCAGCAGGGTGGTCTTGCCGTGGTCCACGTGGCCCATGATGGTCACCACCGGCGGACGACTCACCAGCACCGCCGGGTCCGCCGGGGGCCTGCAGACGGACAGCAAGACGTAACAACGTACAATGACATAGGTGACAAAAGCTACGTTTCCACCAAGCAGTACGGCACAGTACGGTTCAGTATCTGCCAGTTTGGTTCGGAATGCTTTTGGTACGGTTCGGTACAGTTGTGTCTCCACCACAAAAGGGACTATAGTAACCTCATCAGGTACAATGCAGTAAATGAAGTTAACAGCTCAGTTAGCAACAGCTCAGTTAGCAACGATGCTGTCGAGAAACACACCACAAACAGACAGGCAGACAGACCTCTTTTGCAAGTTGCTTTTGAATAAAGTATCTGCTAAATATAATAGTGTGTTTGTGTGTATGTTTATGTGTATGTGTACGCACTAGGGCTGTAATGATACACCCAACTCACAATTTGGTTCGTCTTTGCAAAACACAGCACCCAAACAATAACGTAAAAATAAAGGATATTACTTCACCACGGAGAAACAGGCTATCATATCATGCTGAGATGCTGATCACAACATTGGCCATATCGGACAAGAAACACATTCTTTCAATGAAGAATACACGTGCGCTCCAACCTCCCACTCACTGTGTCTGTAATTTAGTTAGCAACGATGCTGTCAAGAAACACACCAGACAGACAGACAGACCTCTTTTGCAACTTGCTTTTGATGAAAATATCTGCTAAGTATAATAGTGTGTATATGTGTACCAGGGTACATTAACTTTTTCCCTCACCGGCCACTGTGGCTAGTGTTTTTACCAATTCACTAGCCATTCACCTATTCTACTAGCCACAATTTTGAAATTAGTTTTTTTATCATGATGATACTGTACATCTAACTTCAGAAGATGGGTTGCTAATGCAAGAGGATGAGTGCATAGCTTTCTAGATGGAAATAAATCAAACAAATAGGCCTACCAACAGAGTAACTGAGCATTTTCTTTAAATTAAATAGAAACAATTGATACAAAGGGGGTCAAATACTGTAGATTATGAGCCACATTGGCTAGTGACACTGAAATTGTTACTAGCCACAGCCAAGTTTTACCAGCATTTGGCCGGTTGGCAGGTGCCAGTGTCAAGCCCTGATGTGTACATGTGTATGTGCTCCACCACGTCCCACTCACTGTCTGTGGACGTCTTTGTTCTCGCGGACCTTGACCTCGGCCAGTTGCCTGTACTTGTACTTCATGCCCGAGCGTTTCACCGCCTCCTTTACCCACTTCTCCTCCAGGTAGGAGTCGGGCTCCAGCTCGTCGATGTCGGCGTCCGTGGTCAGCAGCGCCTCGTACACATGATCTGGGGAGGGATCAGAATCAAAAGAATCAGAAGTCAGGGTTTCCAACAGCACTATATATGCTAAGGTGCCCACCTTGGCAACAAACACTTACCACCTTGACCAAGTCCCCTGAAAACAAAGATTTTGGGTTGTGAATGACATTAGGTTTTTCCTATACATTATATTTCTTGTAAAACTGCACAGCGCAGCCTTTACAATGATGCTAGTATCAAGTGTCTCTGATACCAGCTAACCTCACCACCACCTCGATTTACATTACATTACACTGATGTTAGGTTAGCTCTGCCTTGCTCAAGGACACTTCAGCCATGGATTGGATGATATTCACACCTATAAACTTCCAAATTCAAGACCGATATGACGCCCGCCTTATACATTATGCCACGGCTGCCCCCTGCACATACATTTTTTTCCTGATCAGGCAGTCATGGACTAACAGTTAGACTGAGTTATTAACCAATAACAGTAATTAATAATAGTAAGTCACCTTGAATTGAAGCGTTAAAGAAAAGTTTAGCAGCTAATGTAGTATAGCCAGGCCGCGCCCTCCTTACGTCGTAACACCTTCGGCGTTGCTACTAGTCAGGCCAAGAGCAATGCAAGTACTTTCCGAGCACCGGAGAACTCGGGAACTCCATCCACTTTGTAGGGAACCAATAAAATTTGAGCAGCCCCAACGTCCTTGGATAGAGGCGTGTTCAAAGCAGTGACGTGGTTTCAGCAGAAACGCTCTATTGGGACTAAGAGAATGTTTGTTTTCAACTACGGTACAGCCTTTTCTCGTTCTCTTTCTTTTCTCGACCAATAGCAAACCAAGGGAGGTGGTTCAACCATGCCGTTTGGGAAACATTAATTCTTATGCTCTAGGTCAAGCCAAGTCTCGAAGTCATTTGAAAGTCAATGATAATCAGGTTAAATGTAGTGGTGTGGTGTCGAGATGTACTGATGTCATACCAATGTCTTTATTCATGGCCTGGGCCAGCTCAGACACAGTCATGCGCTGCTTGATCTCCACTTCATGCTTCTCCTGTTTGTCCATTTTAGTTGCTTTGGATTTGGGACTGTACTTCTTGCCTTTACCACCTGATGATTTGCCCTAGGATGACACACACACACACACACACGCACACCTGTAAAATGTGCAAAAAGACAACACACAACGCCACTGTTTCCTGTTCCATAACAAATTAGCATGGCAGTTTTACCCTTTCATGCCACTGTCAATCCAGCTGATTAGGCCTACCTGTTTTGCTGCCAGAAAGCGGGCCTGCAAGTACGTGAGTGGAGGTGGAGAGGGGACGTTGTTGTAGACCGCATAGTAGAGCGGATGTGGTCGGGAGGAGAGGGCTACCTCCGCGGCTGTGCGAGGAGCGGTGATCGCCCTCCTCATCAGGACCGCCATCCTCTTCATCCTCCTGAACTGCAGGAATAACAGAGGAGGTTCAGCCAAACGTGTTGAGGCTGAGATAGCGATATTGTCTTAGCCTGGAAGCGGATTGAGTTCAACTGGAGACGTGTTAACTGTATTGTTTGTTGACTAACAACAACATGCATCGTTGTGCCTGTATTCTGTACACAGGAAGGATGAATGGCCACTTTACAGGCTCAGCCAAGCTCAAATGGTGTGTGAGAGGGATGTGTCATCATAATAGGCAGATAACTGGTATGAATTGTAATTTGAGGCAAGTTCTACCATTCAAACGATTCCTTCCGATCAAGACAATATTAGATTGTGTAAAATTATCCTTACTGATATGACAGCCCGTCAAGTCAACCACATCATGCCATATGTGCAAGAGCGTAGACTGCTGCAACCCACGTTTTATTCATCCTGGGATTTATTATACAGAACCCAACTCACCTGAGTCGTGTTTCGCTTACAACAAAGTATCAGTCCATGTTCCGAGGCCTCTGAAGTTGTAAATACGTACATAAAATTATGTGAAGTACAAATCCCCCGGCTTCAGATGTCATCATAAGGGCGCCGCCATGACACATGCCCCCCATAATGCTGTTCGGTGTTACGGAACGTCACAAGTGACGTACGCTCCCGTCAGTTCAGCTGGTTTGCTTGTTTTCATTTCATGCAGCTGTGATACATGTTTGATTAAAAGCCGCGTGTCCCCCAAACTGGAAATTTATTTCCGAAGGATGAAGCAACATTGTGGAAATTCCGAAACGGTAAGCATTTTCTTTCTTCTGCTGTTGCTGCCAATCGCCATTATGAAAAAAGTAACGAGGCTACATGCAAGCTAATTGCTAAATAGCATCACTACCAAATCTGCTTTAGTTTCTAGCTCTGTAGTTTCGGTTTACACATGTAAATAAATGTGCTTCATTTCGGAGGCTAGTTTCTACGCTGCACTGCTTGACTCAGTTGGCTATTCTCTTTTATGTCGCTGTGGTATGTCTAACTCTTTCATGCGATGATCAGCTATCTGTACCTTCGTGCTGTGCATTTTGACATCTATCAGTCAACCAAAATGACAAAATAATTGAAACACCTGTCATTTTAGTGTGGGAAGTTTCAGAGGACCAGCCTGTTGGCCAATCTTCATCAATTGCACAATGCCCCAGTAAAGTGATGTGTATGTTCAATTAGCAGGGTAAGAGCTTAGTATTGCTCAAAATGTTGCAATGCACACAGCATTATGGGTGACCTATCAGATTTCAAAAAAGCGAAATTCTTGATGCGCGTGTAACTGTTCTGAGCATCTTTGACCAAGACAGTAAGTCTTTGTGATCTATCAAGAGCCACGGTATCCGAGGTAATGCCTGCACACCACCAAGAAGGGCGAGCCACATCCAACAGGATTAACTGTGGATGCAGGAGGGCGAGGCATGGTCCCACGGATGCCTGTGCTGTGTCACCGGCATGGTCAGGGACTGCAGAATGGCTTTGTTCCTATTCCACCCTTTGTTATCCCATGTAGAATGGTCAACATTTCCTATAAACACACTCCTCAACCTTGTGGATGGCCTTCAAAGATGAGAGCTATGGGTTAGGAATGGGATGGCAATGTCAGTTAAATTCATATGTGAGTCAAGGCAGGTGAGCGCGCATACCTTAGTATTAGCATATGGTGTATATACCATACTACCAGAGATTCTTTAAGTATATAGAGATATGCCAACATAATAGGTTTCTATGGGCACCTAACATGACCAGGTTCCGGTCTGCCTAAAGGGGCGTGTCATAATGCTCCTAGCATTGAATAGAACAGTCCTCAGGTCTGCCTAGGTCTGCCTAAAGGGGGATTTCCCCCCCAATAATAGAACCAGGAAACAATGGGCCAATGGAACCTCTCTCTCTCTCTCTACTCTCTCTGATACTACTCTTCCTCTTGATCTTCTCCTCATCAATAGGACCAGCACCTGCGGCTGATGCTGCTGCAGCTGGACAAGCGTCTGGTGGAGCTGGGCCAGGAGATGGGCTTCCAGGAGAACCTGAACCGGGAGCTGAGCCAGCTGAGGAGGGAGCTGGAGGAGAGCCTGGAGGAGAGAGAGGACCGCCTCGCACAGGCACACGAGGTAGGAGGAGCGCCTCGCACAGGCACACGAGGTAGGAGGAGCGCCTCGCACAGGCACACGAGGTAGGAGGAGAGAGGAGAGGGGGACCGCCTAACTCAGGCACACGAGGTAAATGGGGCACCTAAGTCTCCACCCTTTCCGGGCGGCTTCTGGGGCTGGCAACGGAAAAACTTTTGACTGGGCTGTAATGGACTGATCAAAGCTATTTTCCGGCCCACATCGCATTTCCCCGTCGATCACACATATGCTGTGCCTCAGAATTAATAACAACCAATGGTGTGCTTGTTGACTTCACTTGGCAAGCGATTTTTGAGTTGTGAGTGTGCAAAAATATGTAATTATTTGGACTACACAACAGACGTCGCATGTCCGACGTGCAGCCACTTAAGCCACGGTGCAGCGGTAAGGTTGGCTGTGCCTCGGTTCACGTCAGATATGAGAGGCACAAGTGTAGTCTCCAACACAGTTTTGCACAAAAGCTAAAATAAAGTTTCTTGCGTGCCGAAAATGAGTGGTCTTGCGACGCAAATCCAAACCTTTCAAATTCACTGTCATCATATGTGAAATCCGGAGCACATGCCAAACGGGATGAGGATTTAGCTTGACTCGCTCCATTAACTCGCATTCAAAATTTTGCGAGCTCCAGCCCCATGGATCGGAAGTAGAAGGGCGTGACTTAGGTGCCCCATAGAGAGGGAGGACCGCCTCACACAAGCATTCGAGGGAGAGTAGCCAGGTTCCAAAAAAAGTCCTGTCTTTAGAGTGTAAGAGCCTGGAGGAGAGGGAGGACCGCCTCACACAGGCACATGAGGTAGAGAGAGGGAGAGGGGACCGCCCCGCACAGGTCAGGCATACAAGGTAGGAGGACCGCCTCGCACAGGCACACGAGAATGAGAGTGAGAGAGAGATCGCACACGCACACGAGGTAGAGAGAAAGGGAGAGGTAGACAGAGATACAATAACAGCCTGGATGAGAGGGCGAGAGAGAGAGAAATGGAGTAAAATGTTCTGTCTTTAGTGTAAGAGGAGGAGAGGGAGGACAGCTTCACATAGGCACACGAGATAGAGAGGGGTAGATGGAGAGACCATAAAAACCTGAGTGAGAGAAAGAAAGAAAGAAATCGAGTGAAAAGTCCTGTCTTCAGAGTGTAAGAGCCTGGAGGAGAGGGAGGACTGAAAAATAAAGATGTATTCAGCTTCCTGTCCTGTCCTCCAAAATGCCAGCTAAGTTATTTAATTGGACAGCTACCCACACCCCTGAACTTGATTGCTTAACCTAACACCAAGGGAGCACTGACATTTTTGTAAAAAAGGCTACAGGTTTTGGCGGGAGCTAGAGAACCCGTTGTTTTCCTTAATGGGCTATTTCATGTACTACTTTCGGAATTCCTTGACAGTTCAAGATGGCATGACTTAAAACAAGTTGCAGACGTTCACTTTAAAGAGTAAGAGCGTAAAAGAGCAGGAGGATGAGGGGCAGGAACATAACATTTCTATTGTTATTTTGTTTTGCTTGTTTGTCTTGATTGTGTTGTTTTCCCCCTAACCAACAGACAATCAGCTCCTTGGAGAGGGAAAAGCAGAATCTACTACAGCAGCTGCAAGAGATCCGGAATCAGAACGAGAATGAGAGCAGGTGACTTTTACGTTAAACTTCGGCTTTTTTCGCACATCTCAGCTGGCTTCATTGCCTGATGAAGGTCTAGTACCGAAACGCCGTTTATTAAAGAAAGAACAGCGAAATGGTCAGTGTGCGGGAGTTTCTTTAAACTATAGCAGGTGACTTTTAAAATTATTTCTCCTTTAATTTGCCGCATTGAGGCTATTGCCTCTTCTCCAAGTGAGGCCAAGGTACGACAGAGAGAACCATTATAAAATAAGTAAGGGTTTATGTTATAAGAAACTCCTGGTATGTTGTTGGGAAAGCATGGATGCTCAATGGGGATAGTGCTTCCAGAGAATCGTATATGAGAGTGAGATAAAGCAGGCGGGTTCTTTTCCGGTATCCACTTTACGTCGGGTGAACGCCCCTTTAGGAGTCCTTCGATTAGGAGACCTTCGGAGTCTTGAGGTAGAGAATAAATGGAGTCCCCTTAGCGCTGTAGATGGCGGTAGTGCACGTCTTGTGCAAACACCACGAAAAGAGAAGAAGAAGGAGGAGGGACAACGCCCCCTTAAGAGACCAATTTTTGAGCACACGCTTTTGCATTGAGTGGGCGTGTTTCGATTCCTCTTATTTTATATCCAACCTCTTTGATGTTAGTCTCATGCTGCTGTTCTTCTTTCCACCGGTGTAGCGACCAAGAGGAGAAAAGACAGCCATGCCCCCACTCTCCCCAGTCAGACAGCGAGGACAATGACAAGGTACTCACACATACTCTCTTTACATGTAATGTATAATCATGCAACACTGATCAACAAAGTCCATGGTGCTATATGGAAATCTAATACGTTTTTAAACCAATCTAAATGTACCAATGGCAACAGCACAATTAAATTCAGATTTTTTACTTGTACTGAATATTCAAATCAATATACAGTATTTGCAATTATTTGTGATAATTTGCTCTTTTTTTGGCGGCCAAATCACCATTTTTGATCGATTTGGATGAATTGTGCAGCCCTAGACCACACATGCATGTCCTGTAGCGCTGATGCTACAATCTCTCTCTCTCTCTTCGCTTGTATGGTGCTCATTATAGCCACAATGAAATTGAAATACTAATGATATCTATCTCTTTTCTCTTCTAATGCCCAGGCAGGTGTAAGCTCTCCAAACCCAGACGCCGATGCGCACCCTTCAACGTCCACTTCCACAGAGTCCACCAGCCCAACCCCACCACCTCCCCTGGTACCTCCCAGGATGGCCTCCCTATCAGTCAGCTTGGTGGACTGCAGAGACAAGCTGGAACCAAATGGATGTGTGAACATAGCCAAACACGGACACTTGTTTCCCTGATGAGAATTAGGTGCAATAGAGAGTCATCTTCTCCCTGGGAGGAGAACTTTATTATACAGTGCTCTGTCAGAGTTCAACTTTTTCAGATCATCGAGTAACATTTAAATATTAAAGTTCTCTCAAGTAAACTATTTTAAGTTTTCTTGATCTGAAATACTTATGAGTGACAAAGATGCAAAAAGGGGTAAGGAATCAGTAATGGGCTTAGTACTTTTGCACAGCACTGTATAAAAAGATAAAGTGATCTAGCTAGAATCTCACTGGTAATATACATATACACACACATTCACGATTTGAACTGTGAACACAGCCTGGCATAGATACTTGTTTCCCTGAGGTCAGTATCCAAGGAGCATTTTGGTGAAGAAAGCTGGGGGGGATAGGAGCTGTTAAGTAACATCAGTGCAGTTGCATCAATAAGTCAATGAAAGGTCCTTGCCCTTACCTGCCATTAAAACGAGTGAGTTAGCAAAGGTGTTGGGTTCCAAACCTGGAAGGGAGGAAGATCCCTCCCTCACTCCCTAAAAAGTGTACTCCTGCAGTCTGTCATTCCTGATTGGAGAGGCTTATTCAAAACCATCGAAAGC
The DNA here is from genome assembly GCF_034702125.1 of Engraulis encrasicolus. Classification (NCBI taxonomy): domain Eukaryota; kingdom Metazoa; phylum Chordata; class Actinopteri; order Clupeiformes; family Engraulidae; genus Engraulis; species Engraulis encrasicolus. The sequence goes on along the minus strand of NC_085857.1, from coordinate 10,965,375 downwards.
CAGACGGGGAGCTCTAAAACAAGGCTTCCTAGAGGTATTCTAGTCCCTTAATGAAGGACTGTGCCTCATAGGCAAATATGTAAATATTAAGTGTAACTTGTACTAATAGTACTTATGTACAAATAAATAAAATACGTTTTCGGCTTAGAATGCTTTCAGTGTCCTTTTTTTTGCTGGGCTATGACTGTCATGGTGGTATCGTCAAAGTGGTTTGTAGTACACTCACACACCATACACATGCTTAACCAAGGAGGATTTATTGAGCATTTTCAATAGAGAATTTACACAGAATGTATTTAGAGTTATTTATTATTACCTGAGGAGCATAAATCACCTTTCCAAAGGTCCAGGCTTAATGTTACAATTCCAGTAAACAAACCTAGCTACCAGTATAAGGCAGATCATTGACTGGGTCAAATCTATAACATAAGACTGTAGACATGGAGGATGCATTGACAACTACCTTGTACTCCAGCACTGAACTGAGGTCACTCAAAACATGAGCGTACAGAGTACTAAACAAATGGAATACGTTCAACTGATATTTAAAAAGCTGTGTTTTAATACACACTTGTATGAACCACTGTGTGCCTCAATTCTTTTTACTTCTTTCAACTGTTTTCAATATTAATTGGGTTTTCATTTTCCCCCTCAATGATGACAGTGACAGGTTTACAACTGATCAAAAACTGTGGTGTAGGACACAGCGGGTGTTCAACAATAACGTCTTCATTAACATAAATAACAAATAAACTGACATTCAGCAACAAAGATTGAACTGATTCATTTAAATCCTGAACAGCAGCAACCAGTAACACACGCTCAACAGAAACTCTCACTCACACATTAACACGCGGATGGACAACTCCTAAAAGAATTTCGGGAACGTGGTAAAACGTAAACAAAGCATGTTAAAGTGCATTAACTCGGTGTGTAAGGGCCCTGAAAAAAAGAAACTCACCCACCCAGGCGCACGTCATGGAGGACAACTCTTGCAAGTACGCAGAGTTTTCTTTCTATCAAGAACGCAGTTTTGTGTAAAACAATACACATCTAAATGTGTCAGGGCCTTACAAGAATGCAGTGCAAAACGTGTAAGACAATGCACAAAAATTGTGTGCATGCCATTAAAAAAAACCTCACACCCACCCACCCACGCAGTTACAAGTCATGGATGGACAACCGCTGCGAGTATTTCGACGGGGCCTTCCGGCGCGGGTCCCGGGTGCGCGCGCGTCTGGTGTGCCTGCAGGCTCTGCGCGTAGGTGAACTTCTGTCCGCACTGGGGGCAGCCGTACGGCTTCTCTCCCGAGTGGACGCGCTGGTGCGTCTTCAGCACCTCGGGCCGGGCGAAGGCTTTGCCGCACAGCGCGCACAGGTGAGGCCTCTCCCCCGTATGCCGCAGCCGATGCTTCCGCAGCGTGATGCCCTGGGCGAAGCTCTCGCCGCACTCCTCGCACCTGAACGGCCTCTCGCCCGTGTGCGTGCGCCGGTGCGTCTTCAAGTGCTGCGAGCAGCTGGATGATAATGACAATAATGAGATGAATAAAGTAGAAGTTATTGTAATTACAACGCTAGTAGCATATAACATGTTTTTTTTTTTTTTTTTTTTTTTTTTTTAAGTGAAAGCCCATTGGGAAACTCCAACTCCCATTGTCATTGTCATTGTGACACAGCACTCCACAGCACACAAGTGAACACTGCACACTGCACACAACGAAATTGCATTTATGCCTCACCCGTGCAAGGGGGCAGCCCTCAGTGGCGCCCCATGGGGAGCAGTGCGGTGGGACGGTACCATGCTCAGGGTACCTCAGTCATGGAGGAGGATGGGGGAGAGCACTGGTTGATTACTCCCACCACCAACCTGGCGGGTCGGGAGTCGAACCAGCAACCTCTGGGATGCAAGTCTGACGCCCTAACCGCTCACCCATGAATGCCCAAGGTTGCAAGGTTATGTACGTGAAAGCTACCAACAGTATGAAATGGAGGTTGTTTGTCAATGGGCTGTGCACCCGAGAGGATCAAAGGGCTTAAGTCAAGTAAGACACTGTCATACATGCAATTACAACAATAGTAGTACGTATGATCAGTTGCAGTTTATATCATAGTAATGGTGTTGTAATTACATCTGTACCTACTTTATTTGTACAGCACAATTCAAACAAGATACGCAACTCAATGCGCTTTAACAGTTGAATTAAAATAAATACGTTGATTACCGGTAACTCATTGAATGCCAGTCATTTTTGAATAATACAAGCTAGCAGTACCAGACCATTTTCAGCATTTTGGGTGTTTTTTTTTCCAAGATTCACAGAAAATGAACTTAATTTCACGTAATGCACTTGGCCATCATTGTCCCTGAACGTTAGGATTCGACTTGGCATGCCTATGCGTCATCTGCATCAAGTGAGTTAAAAAAAGACTAATATTTGGCAAAGGTCAAGACAGTGGTTCCCAAATATTTCAGCGGGGACCCCTTTTTGCACTTCAGAACATTTTCACAACCAACCCCCGCCACCCACCATACTCTTAGCCTAGCAAGGAATTTCTAGCAATATTAGCGGACAAATTATTCATGGAAAATCTAGCCATATTAATGTTTATATGTAATGTATATATGTAATGTTAATATAAGATTGCCTAGGCAGTTTTTTGTCTATTAATATTGCTAGATTTTCTATTAATAGTCCCTTTTGTCCGTGACCCCCTTAGAGTTCGGGAACCGCTTTGTTCCGATGTGGCAAAACGTGTGTAATGCCCCTGGCATCTTGAAACACAGATGACTAATTTGCCTCTCTCAGCTGACAGGGAGTGAGCTCGAGGGCGGGGCCTGGATGATTGGAAGCGGCCGCACCTGCACTACTGCCTACTAAAAGCCTCCAGTCCCAACTACCACTCTCTCTCGGCCCCCAGGCTTCCACGCTGCTATCTTTTTTCTTTGTTTTGGACTTCTCGATATGTAACATGCACCACGCATACACCACATTACATTCATCCAACACCCGTTCTCACTACACCACTGATGACTGATAAATCCCATCTACCCGCTAGTCTAGTTTTGTTGATTGATTGATTGCTAATAATAAAACAAAGGAACGCTGATTACACGTCTCTGTCCCCATTTTTTGTCACGGACTTGTGTTAGTCCATGACACGTGTGTACCTGAACGAGCGTCCACAGTTGTCGCACAGATATGGTTTCTCCCCGGTGTGTGTGCGCTCGTGCTCTTTAAGGCCCGATGTGTTCCGGAAGGTCTTCTTGCAGTAGGCGCAGGCGAACGGGCGCTCCACCTCGTGTGCGGCGGCCTTGTGACTCCTCAGCTGGGCTCCGCTGGGGAACGGGGCGTCGCACTTGGAGCACACGTACGCCTTCTGCTTCCGATGCTCCTTCAGGTGACGCCTGAGCGTCACCGATGAAACGAAAGTCACCTGTGATGATGGCGTTAAACGCAGAGAATTTGTAAGGCAAGGTGGGTAAACCTGTCGCACTTGGAGGACACGTACGCCCTCTGCTTCCAGTGCTCCTTCAGGTGACGCCTGAGCGTCACCGATGAAACGAAAGTCACCTGTGTGATGGCGTTAAACGCAGAGAATTTGTAAGGCAAGGTGGATAAACCTGTTAATGCAGTGGTTCTCAACCTTTTCTGAACAAACACCCCCTTGACCTCATCACAAGCCTGTCAACGCCCCCTTGACCTCATCATTAGCCTGACGACGCCCCCCTTAGTATTAAAAAATGTAATGGACTAATAAGGGCGTTCATGATGGCGTTTTTTCAACCAGGTTGAAAATTTGATAGGCAGCGAGCATGCTCACTGTGTCCGCGTGAAGCATCCTGGTTAGAATTGTCGTTCACGACGCAGTTGAAGGGAGTGACCTCTGCGTGGCAGTCGTGTCACATGGCGTTGAACCATCGCGGGAACAAAAGTTTTGTCAAGCAGCCACGCAGTACCAAAAGAGCTACTGCTGGGCAGAAGACCTCCTCCATGATGTGAGGAATCTGATTGGTGTTCATACCTCATGTGATTCATGTGTGTGTAGTTGAACGTGCTTCATTTTCTACATGCTGAAATGCATTTCATGCTCAAATGCAGCATACTCAGAGTGGTATCATCCATATGTATGGTCGCACAACCCACTTACAACAGTAAAAAAGAGAAACAAACCACCCTGTCGTCAGATGCTCCATCTTCGCCACGTTAGGAGTGTATGCGGATGGCTACAAAAACAGTACTATTCCGCGAGCCGCCTGCTTGACGGATAGAGTAGTGGTTGCGCGCCTGACTTCCATTCGTGATGTCCCTGGTTCGAAACTGCATCGAAACACAGGAAGTTGCTGATGGTGAATGTGGAAACAGACCTGTTGCGAGTGACTTGTGTTGCCTTTTATGTATGAAAGTACAAGAAACAGAGTGGCCTTTGTGGTTGGGGCGCCATGGTAAAGCTACATATTGAACACCTGGGTTCAATCCCCGCAAGATGGGTTGGCGCTCTTATGTCATTTTAAAACTGTCCTATCTGAATGACGACTTTGGTCCCAAAACACAAAATGAAAAGCCTAAAGTGAGTACTAATTAACTGAATTATTACATGGAACTGAAGCCAAATCATCATAAGTTTGACTAAGAGTCGGACCTTAATTCACCGGGTGTTAAGCATGTGTCTCTACCTCAAGACCATCCGATTTCTCTTCGACTGGGAGAGAGAGTCTCGGATTTTGGAAGCATGTGCCAACGTCGGTAAGCGCGTCATGGAATTAGCGACGTGATGATTTCATTCCACGAGAGGGCGACCTGGTACACCCGCTGTCAGAAAAGGTAGATCCACCCACAGACCTATAGATCCACCTTCTTTGTCGCTGTTGAAATCTCGTCGTCCTGATGTGTCCAGCTTGGCTGCGACGCAGTTATCCCCGCCTTTTTAAGACCAAGCAAATCACGTTTTGATCAAATAATTTCCTGCGTGGTTGCGTCCGAGCCTAATGCCCCCAAATGGCAACTAAGCACCGCCCCCTTTCAACTGTATCCTTCTCAGTAAGTGAAGATTTTCTTGCACACCTCCTTGGTCAGGTGCGTAGGAGTGGAACCCCAAAGTCACCAACGTTAGATCAAAGAAAGCTCCCGCACACTGTTCACATTTGCATGGTTTAATGCAACGTTTCGGTCTACTGACCTTCTTCAAGCAATTCAAACCTGGTTTGAATTGCTTGAAGAAGGTCAGTAGACCGAAACGTTGCATTAAACCATGCAAATGTGAACAGTGTGCGGGAGCTTTCTTTGATCTAACTGTATCCTTCTGAACACCCCCCTAGAGCTCCCCAACACCCCCTGGGGGACTGTACCGCCCCCGTTGAGAAACACTATATTAATGGGTTGCCTTCCAAGAGTCATTCATTTATCATGAAGAAAAGAGCAGGACGGGCTCTTCTAAAAGCTGATTTACCACTAGCTCCAGGTTAGCTTACCTGGTGTGTTCCAATAGAGCTCTTCAGCGTTGACGTCAACTTGTATGCGGCGTTTGGACTACCGGTTCCATGGCGATTTTTTACATTGCAAAACGCCATAGAGATTCAGGTTTGGCAAAAATATAAGTTGCACGCCAACAACGAACATTAGCGTGTCCCCGCATCCCTTTCTAGGCCGGAAGGTGACCCTCGAAAAGTGCTTCAGAAACCGAACTTCGCTCCACAGCCTCCGAACAAACAGACATTCAGTTCATAAAAAAGAAAGACTTATATAGAGGATTTAAAACCTCTGTTCGGAATAGTCCGCACTGCAAGGCTATTCAAATTCGCAACGTGTAATGACGAACTACTGTCTCCGAGGCGTATGTAGATATTCGGCCGGCGTAATAATACTTTTCGCCTCGAGAGGCGCCACGGTTGAAGCGTCATCAGAAGGAACGAATCAGCTAACTGCTATGTCAGCTGAGATGAGGAGTAAACGGAAGTAGCATGGCTACCGAAGGAGCTGGTCGATCATCTAGTAGTACCGAGGAAGACGAAATCTCGACCGAAAATGTACAAAAAAAAAGACATCTTCGAAACGCAAGTTGTGTTACATGCATATATCTTCGGTCAAGCATGAAGAAACACAGAATTTCACCAATATACGGTGGAATACATATCGAAATTTTCGGCTCGTTCAATTTCCCGCTTGTCAATAAACCTCCGGTAGCATGTGGGATGGAGAGCCGCATCCTCGGGAATTTCGTCAAACTCCAACTCAATACATTGCTTAAAATGTTCTGCTACGTCTCTGCACTCAAGGGTGACACACACACACACACACACACAGAGATGTTAGTAGAAGTTGACTGACTATCTAGCCCACACTGCTGCACAATCATTGTTTTTTTGTCTAATTCTATGAATGCACGTGTGAATTGGCATAATGTGTTATGTGTGTGGGTGTGAAATTACATTCCAATAGCCTGCAAAACATCCCCATGCCTATAGTACCCCCAGTGTTTTAGGTTTTAGATGTTTAAATGAATCACACTTTGTCTTAAATAGGATAGGGTATGTTTATATGGATGTCAAAGCATGCCTGATGTTGATATGACTCTGAATATCTGTTCAGAAATGTGGCTCCTCAGCCTGATGGCCTGTCTGGTTAAGACACTGCTTCTGCCATCCCATCCCCCGTGCCATTCCCCTACCCCCCACTGCCCCCCTCTCTCACTTGTACACTTGGGATTTTTCCGCTTCTGTCCCTGGGCAGCCTCAGTGACCAGGCTCAAGAGGTGTATCCTGGCTGTGCTGTACATCTGTGTGCTTAACCCCTTAGCACAGCACCTATGTTATAACCTTACTGTCACCAAAATTTTAATATGTATGTCTTAATCTGTTACTCTGCACTGTCATAGCAATGTTGTTATGATGTAGTTTTCAGCAAATAGTGAATAGGCCCGCTGGCAACCCCATCTGCACTGCAGTAAGAGGCTACGGAATGCTTTTTTGGGGGGTGCAACACCCATCGCCATTTTGTTTTTTTTACAATACCACTCCACCAGGAAAAATGTCTAATTGTTTGCCTGTCTATTTATTCATTCTTTTTTCTTTTTTTTTTGTACAAGGCAAGTTGCAGGAAGCAGCTGAAGTAAAGGAAGCCAAGAGCATCCTCATTCACATCAAGGACAGAGACTGTGTGGCTCTGGAGGTGCAGTACCACAGAAGTTGCTACAGAGAGTACACAAGGTTTTTGAGTGAGCCTGTCAGAGCAGAGAAAGAACAGTAAGTCAATCTTAATTTTATATAGAAACACAGTACAATATGTGTCCTATGATTGAGACAGTTTGTTCTCACAACATGGATCTCACAAAGAAAGCTCTCACAACACACATCTTCTTCTATATTTTTGTAAGGATTGGGCCAACATTTGATCTGAGCTACAAGTTATTCTGCGAGAGGGTAATCCGCTAAAGGCTACTGATCAACCAAGAGGTGCTGAGGATGAGCCAACTGAGGAAGGCCTTTATTGCCCTTGTGCAGTCAAGTGAAGGTGTTGATGCTTCAACCTACAGGTAATTGCAAGTCAGTGTATTACGAATTTTGTCAAATCAAGGGAAAGTTCACGCATGTGACTTAAAGGACCACTTCAGTCAATTTCAATATGCTGTTGTATTGCTCATACCCTTAACTTGTCAGTACCCGGTGATGGCACATTTTTCGGCTCAGCCCTTTCCGAGATATGAGCTATTCTAATGGGGGCAGCATTTGTTTACATTGTTTACAACATAGGCCTACTCCAAATATAAAGGGTGTCGCTGTTTGCTAGTTGTCGGCTGATGTGTATAACCTTTTGGATGTTTTTGGGATAAATAAAATGTTTTTTGAAATGTAAACAAAGCGCTGCCCTCATTACAATGAACCAGAATCTCGGAAAAGGCTGAAGAAGAAGAAAAAAAATCTCTAGTACTGACACGTCCAGGGTAGTGTGAGCATTACAACTGCATGTTTGAAATTGACTGAAATTATTCTCTAACATCTGCTTGTCATCCTGCACCTACTGTACTTGTAATATTTTGAAATAAGGAGGATGGCAGTATTCTTGAGTGTGTGATGTTCGTTACAGTATGTGCTTCCCTTGGGAATACTTGGTATTATATCTGTTGCATAGCAAGTAAACTCCACCAATATTATTATTCACTCCGAGTTAATGTGTGAGGGTGCTATTGCATATCAGCGACTACATGAAGCCCCACTATGCTTGTACTGATATGCCTCTTTTTTGTGTTGATTTGTGTTTACAGACAGGATATATTGAAGAAGAGGCTCAGTCGTGATTTTCCTCAGCTAGTGTTCCACACCCCCGCCAAACGCAACACATCTGAACTGGTTTCTGCTGAAACTTGTCGACGAATGCAGTCTTGGACTTGTTACCATCAGGTGCGGAGACGACTCAGTCCAGCGAAATGAGCCAGACAGACAGCGACACAGAAAGGAGGAAGTCAAAGCAACCAACCACAGCAGAGGAGACACGGACACTTTACACAGCAGCTTTGCTTTTGAAGAGGCTGCTTAGTCACAGTCCTGGCATGTCAGGCCCATGGGCCCCCAAACTGCAGTAAACTTCAATCTCACTGAAGTCATTTGCTGTGGCATGCGCAAAAGATGTGTACCTGGATGCTTTCACACAGTTCATGAAAATGCCGGTTCATGTGTATGCCACTTGTTTTGATTTTTTTTATTTGTTGTATAGTTATTAGTGAATAAATGAATACATGAATACCTGAATGGTCCTTATCATTGATCATTAGATTATTTCCATTTATTAATGTGAATATGAAAAGGTAACCTTATCATCCACTTGCATAATAGTTGTTGGTGCTATAAACAAAGCACTGTTACAATCACTTAGAGGGTTATCAATAGCCTGGGTTATCTATAGCCTACTTATTGTAATTGTTTCCATTAATTGCTCAAAACCACAGGATGAAATGTCAATTGCAAAATTGTGCCTTGTGCTGTAAATAAAGCACTGTTTATGATTTATTTAGAACTTATCCCAATCCAGAGATATATGCATGAGTATTATTTTTGATAATTGTTATTATATGTGAACATGAAAAGGTAACCTTATCATCCACTTGCACAATAGTTGTTGGTGCTATATACAAAGCACTGTTTGGAGTTACAATCACTTAGAGGGTTATCAATAGCCTGGGTTATCTATAGCCTACTTATTGCAATTGTTTCCATTAATTGCTCAAATCCACAGTATGAAATGTCAATAGCATAATTATGCTTTGTTCAGTAAATAAAGCATTATTTATTATTTATTTAGAATTTGCCCCAATCCAGAAATGTAGGCACGAGTATTATTTTTGATAATTGTTATTATATACCCTCTTCAAAAGGGTATTTTGGGAGATTTTTATAGGTAGGTCTACAGACAGGCTTGTCATTATTTCAGTTTTTCAAACGGCTTGCCACTTTTTTCCCCGTAAAATCGGCTACGTGATTGGTTTAAAACGGTCACATGGTGTCCCCAGTGGAGTAAAAATCGTCATTCCCTACAGAGGGTAAGATTTCTTACTAAAATGTCACCGTTTTAATTACGTGCACGATTACATGAAGCGGACATTTCACGGTAAGTTGAACATAGCTTTGGTCGTTTCATCATCTAAGGGACCTGCTGTTCGGAAGCTGTGGAGCGAGGTTGAACGAAAAGGGCTGTCACCCTACGGCCTATTCTCATTAGTGGAACGGATCGTATCATCATGTTGGTGTATTCACATGTTAAATCGTGACGATTTTAATTCAATATTGCTAACCCCTTTCTGATCATTAAAACTTCCGAACTACATACTTTCCTTTGGTTGCCATGGGTACAACCTTCCGCACGTACATGCCGGCGCCGCTTCTGTAGTCGCCAAAAGTTTCCGGGTTTAGCATATGGACGCAACATCGTATTTATGTCGAAGTTTGACACAAAATGATCAACCATGTCATACCTACAGCCTATTTTTAACACCCTCGACAGTTTGCGGGGGTTCGCTAAGCGCGTGCTTGCACTCGGAGCTTATTTGAAATTTACCCCTATTCATTCCCAATGGAAGCCGGAAGCCGATAGGAACCAGGAAGTCCTTAAATGCTAACATGAAAGACTACAATCTACTACATGCTTCCGCGTTACTGAAGAACTCTATACTCGTACTTTCCGCCTTTTCCGCCCTGTGTTTGGGTACGCAGGGTGTTCCATTTCTAATCGCGGCGGTATAGTGTACTGTAAATTACCCGGCTAACGCCCCCAAAACTGACATTTTTTGAAGTGTGGAGTTACTGTACACTTTTCACACACAACGGTCGCCGTGTCTGTTACGTAGTTGAATGTCAGATCTGTGAAACGGCTGAATCTCCATGATAACAGCATAGTTTTGATTCCAAAGACCATCGCCATGTGTATTAGAGGCAGGGGTAGCTTTAAAAAGTGTCAGCATAACGAACAGTGCCTTCCGTGATGAATTGCATATTGGCTGTTGGTAAACTCGGATGACACGTGTTCATTTCCGTTAAGTGTATCAGACAGAACGGGAATCGGAATGTACTCGCCTCGTGAATCGCGGAGGGTGGAAAGGGTAGGCTACTTCACTGCACTCAAACAAGGTACACAGTAGGCTACAGAGCGCGAATAATGGAACACATCTCTGGTGTTTACTACTGAACCACGTTCTTAGAATCCCCCCTAGTCAAGTGAATTGTTGCCCAGGTGGCCACCTAAAGTGCGTTGCAATATGCGACCTTGCCTCCTCCACTTGCGCTTGTCTCCTCGTCCCGCCTCCTGGCCCCTCCTCCGTGGAGAAAACGATAAAGTTTCCCAGCTGTCAGCCTAGCCACAACAACTTTTGAGGGACTGTTTTTCATTCACCATACCAATTGCAAATGAGAAAAAGACTCTACAATTGAGCTTTTGCAGGATATTGAAATATAATGCTGTTGTCAGTGATGTCATCATGACATATTACTTCCTGGTACGAGGAGAGAAGCAAGTGGAGGAGGTAAGTGGAGGAGGCAAGGTCGCATATTGCAACGCACTCCTTGAGTATAAAGTGCAGGGAGATTGACTTGACAGTGCGTGCAGGGCACTGGGGTAGTTTTGACTGACCTGACATTGCGGGCAGGGCATTGGGTTGGTTTTGCAGGCGTGTGTAATCAGGTGGGTCATGATGCTGGACTTCTGGCTAAACGCCTTTTCGCAGAGCGAGCAAGGGTAGGGCTTCTCCCCAGTGTGGATATTGTGGTGGTCTTTGAGATTGCCGGCCCGACGGAAACTTTTTCCACACTCTCTGCACTTGTGGGGCTTCGCCAAACTCAAAAGCCTCTTCTTCACTCCTTCAGACGGATTAAGTGCTTCCTCCAACGTCGTTGGTTGGCTCTTTTGTGGAGAGGTTGTTTTCTTGTTGTGTGTTCTCTGGTGTAACCTAAGCGTACGCAGGACTTATGGTTATTGCCTAAGAAATACTGGTCATAATATGGGTAGGAAGTTAGTCTAGGTTGGTCAAAAGTGCTAGCCCGACAAAGTGCCATAAATCATAATAAAACACACACTTCTAATATGTGTTCCTTTACTGAATTTAAGCAAGTGATAATATCCTTGAATTTGAAAGGACACCATAATTGTCCTGGCTTTGCTGACCAACTTTTAGTCTGAAAGGATGGAGCAATTTTACAGTGAATGAGTTATTATTATTATTTTTTTAATTGTGATTAGTTGAAGCAAGATGAATCTTCCATACCTGAGAGCTGACAATCTTCCGAAACTCATGTTACAGACACTACACGTGTGGCACAATGTCTTGGCCCGTGTCCTCCTTTCTTGCTTTGTTTTCTTGGATGGTGAGGAAGTGCTGCCATCATCAGGGCAGGAGTGAACATCTTCACCTAAAATATACCACACCAAATAAATATGGTAATTGAATGAGCATGTAAAAATGATCACTGACTTGCATCAAGTGTATCAATCTTACAAAACTGACTTCACACATCAATATGTTCCTGCTCTACCTTGTAATACCCGCCTACTCTGTATTTCTCATATTTGAATTTGAATTTGCTGTTATTGTCCTATTTTGTCACTTTGTATGAACCCATCTGCTAACTGTAATGCCTTACAAACATACCTCTAGGGTTGTGGTCATTGCCTGCTGCATTTTCTGCATCATCTCCATCACTTGCAAGATTGTCTTTGTTGCCTTGACGAGCATGCCCCGACGTCAATTCTGATTGGCCTGTCTCATCAACAGTCACATCCTGAGGAGGCGTTTGCCTTGTGCCACTCTCAGCCTCGAGCGTTTTAATGCACGCAGGGCTTGGTATGCATGTGGCAGGTGGGTCTGAACAAGTCTTTGGAAAAAAAGATAGAAAGGAACATTCTGCATATACTACATTTACTTGCTTATTCACTTTTTTTTAACATCGTTTCAGATGTCAAAAGTAAAAGTAGAAGTTTAGTGACAACAGTATATCTACCTCAGGAGTGGAATAACATGTGTAACAACTATGTAATATGTGCTGGTGTTGTACTTACGCCATGAATACTTCTACTTTTACTTTTGACAGCTCTGGATATTTTTGGGCATTCTGTGCCTCAATGATCAGATAGGAGAGTCAAGAGAGGACAAGAAATGGATAGAGAGATGGGGTATGGGGAGTCAGACCCAGGCGGGATTCGAACCTGTGTGTCCTAGCTGCCCTTATACAGTAAATAATAACATATTTAAGGGCAGTCATGGCTTTGTAGCCCGAAGGTTGCCGGTTCGACTCCCGACCCGCCAGGTTGGTGGGGGGAGTAATCAACCAGTGCTCTCCCTCATCCTCCTCCATGACAGAGGTACCCTGAGCAATTTCGTTGTGTGCAGTGTGTAGTGTTCACTTGTGTGCTGTGGAGAGCTGTGTCACAATGACAATGGGAGTTGGGTTTTCCCAATGGGCTTTCACGCTTTCACTTTCACATATCCTTGTGTGCCATGCTCTAGTTGCAGAGAAATAAATTCAAGCAAAACACAAGCGAAGAAAAGTTCAGGGCACAGTGTAAGATGAAAACCACCGTCCTTGCCTGTGAAAACTGTACCTTAGCCTGGATGTCAATGTCACTTGTTGGGTGGGAAGTCTGCTCAGGCACATCCTCCTTGCCACTGCTGCATGGAATCAAGGAACAAAAATATGAATTTAATATAGCCTACATGAGTAGCAGCACCACATGTTCAGATTAGACATAGCTTCGTACCTTTTCTGCAGTTGCAGTGGCGTTTGTAGTGCGTTGACATCAGCCGTAAGAGCTCCAATAGTCTGGTTAGGAAGGGGAAAGGACAGCATGGTAGTTCAGGCAGCTCACTTAATATGTCATGTTGAAGTGTCACAAAAAGAAGTGTCACAAACCATTCACCTCGTTGGCCTTACTGAGCTCGCCCTCCTTTTCTTTCAGTCTTTTCTGCAGGTCTTCCACTTGTAGTGTCAGGCGCCAATTGGACTCGATCAGGTCACGCAGTGCACTTAGGAAATCCACCTCATTCTCCCTCAACTTTAACAGGTCTTGTAATGCTGAGTCTGAACCCTCACACCCAGAGAGAAAGAAAAAATACAAGTTAAACAGTGAACGTGCTACTTACTCAGTACAGTAGTACGAACAACAAAACAAACGGAGTGTGCTGTGAGCAAACACAACTTACTGTGTCCATTGTGACTTTAAGTTTTAGCTGTCACATCTCACGTCTCGCCTCGACCGTCTGAAGGGAACTCTCCCCCCACACTGAATTCACGTCCCTCGCACCTCCACCACTGGAAAAGCTGCGATAATTTAATGCATCAAAATCTACACCGAAAGAAAGAGTTCTGTTGTGTTAGTCTTTGTGATATGTGGCATTTCCTGACACAGAACCACAGAAAATGAACCATAGAAACCCCAAGAAAAGTGACTGTGGAGCTAGTTTTCTCTGACAACAAATATTCTTCCTCTGTTGTTTATGGTAGACTTCTTCTTCTTCTTCTTCTTCTTCATTGAGTTATTGGCGGGTTACGCTTTAGTTGCGCATACCGCCACCTACCGGTTCCTGGGCGATTCTGTTGATACAGTACTGCTGTTTAAATGCGGGCATATAGCCCGGTTGATGTTAAATACTTCAGCACTGCTCTTATATTTGCGTCCCTTCCCAGCACTGTGGCCTGATTAAAATCAGCTTCGCCGTTCTCAAGCAGCCCATCCTTCCACTCTTTCCTTTCCTCTGCATACACAGGGCACTCAAACAATATGTGTTGGACTGTCTCCTCCTCCATCATACATCCCAAACACTGCCCTGATGCCACTCTTCCAAACCTACACTGAGTACTGTTCAATAACGTGTGACCAATCCGCAGTCTAGCAATGACAACCTCGTCTCTCCTGCTGCCCCCCACCTTGCCTACTTTCCCCACCTCCTTTTGGATGCTGTACATGTGTCTTCCCTTACTCTCCTGGTCCCATAGCATCTGCCACTGTGTCACCACTGCCCTTTGGATGAGTACCTTCACTTCTCCCCGACCCAAGTTGACTGCTACATCGGGTTCTGGCCTCTCTAAGGCTTTTTTTGCAAGGCTGTCGGCCCGTTCATTTCCCCATACTCCAACATGCGCTGGGATCCATAAGAAACACACTGTGATTGCAGACCTTTCTAAGCGGTATAAACCCAAATACACTTCCATCAGTAGATCCATCCTACATGACTTTGATGACTGTATGCTGTTTATTACTGCAGCAGAGTCTGAGCATATCACCACTTTTCTTGGCCGTGCCTCCTCCACCCATTCTAATGCCTTAATTATTGCCATCATTTCAGTAGCATACACGGACAGCTCATCTGTTAGTCTCCACTTCTGGCTGATCCCTACTCTCCTGACCACCATGGAGGCCCCTGCTCTCCCCGTCACTGGATCCTTAGAGCCGTCAGTGTAAATTTCAGTGCACGGGTGGTGCACGTCTCTAATGTAGTCATTGACATAAAATGCAAGAGATTCTGCTTCTGTCTCTCTCTCCTCATGCATATACTGCAATATTGCCATATCGACTGTTGGTTGCGGAAAAAACCACGGCGGTACTGGAGGTACTGATACAGTTGGAGCAATTGTTCAATAGAGTCCGACTGCGTCCTGGAGAACAGGGGGCGTGTATTTAGGGGGGCGTGTATTTAGAGGAGACTCACTAGTTTGACGCCCTCTCGTGACTTCACATGGTAATCAAACATCTCAAACAAGCGATTTAAGGTTAGGGTTAGGTTTAGGGTTAAGGTTAGGGTTAGGGTTAAGGTTAGGGTTAGGTTTAGGGTTAGGTTTAGGGTTAAGGTTAGGGTTAGGATTAGGTTTAGGGTCGTATGACGTAAGCGGTAAGTCACGAAAGGGCGTCGAACTAGTGAGTCCCGTATTTAGAGGGGCGTGTATTTAAGGCAGCCCTGATTGGTCCGATTCAGGGTGACGTCTGACGCAAAGAGGCTTGAGACAAGAGGGCTTAATCACGTCATAACAGCGTAGTAGGAAATGATGGCGAGGGGAGTACGGAAATGTTATTCACTGTGGAACAGGTCATAGGACAGCGTGAATGTCTGTCAGCTGTCCTTAATTACCCCCAGCAATTACTGCTGACCAACAGCTGCCGTTACTTGGCCACAAATTACGGAGTACGAAAATGGCATCCATCGTGGATGGATGACCAATGACCATGCGCAAGGGAGTTAATTTTCCATCCACTCCTGTCCTCAGGCAACGCCCCCGTACTACACCGTGGCCAATGCATTCCCCGCCATGAGATTGTTCTTTCTCTTGAGTTTCTTTGGTCTGACGTCACTGACTGTCACGTGAAGAATGAAGACGTTGACTTTAGCAGTTGGTGGCTAATGTTAGCTTAGCCTACTTAGTCAAACCGGGCTTTATGTTCCTCTCATTGCAACTTATAATGTTAGGGCTTACAATAGAGTTTTGGTACAGTTTTCTCTGCTCTTATCGGTATCCAGATACATTCAATACATTTAACTGCTCCTTTGGGAATTTCGCGGCATTTTTGAAAATTATGCTCTGAGGGCAGCTTTACCGCATATCTGCTCTGAGGGCGTCTTTATTGTCTACATGGTAATGCTTAGCAGCGCATGTAACCCTGCTCTTAGGGCACCTTTTCTGCAGGTTCAGGGCATATTTGATGCACACATGTACCGGTAATTCTGCTCTTAGAGCACATTACAGAGCGACCATGTAACAAACACTGTTCTGAGAGCAGCTTCGCAGCACATAGATAGATAGCGTTTTGTTTCCTTGGAAACGGACGCGGTTTATGTGTTACGCATACGCTATTTGACTCGGTTTTGCACTATTGTGGATGTATTTCTAATCTTGACATGTTAATGGACAATCTATGCGAATTTCATAATGTGTTTTTATGTGATATGGGAGTAAATGTGTTTACATCCCGTCTGGGATTTGTTAAACTAGCTGGCCCGCTAGTTAGCTAGCAAGTGCTAGGTCTCTACACTACATCATGTGTCAAAAGTGGAAAGATTTGCCGACACTGTGGATATAATGAACTGGTCTGTGAATGTTTTCAAAATGTTTTGCTTTGACAAATTGCTGATATTAAACATCCAAATCCTGGTGTTTCTTTGTTTATGCTTGCCTGGGCCATTGAGACAGATCGATTCTAATATCTATTACTTACTTGCTAGCTAACTAGCGGACTAGCTAACAAATCCCAGACGGGCGTACTGTTAACACATTTTACTCCCATGTTACATAAAAACGCATTTTGAAACTCGCACAGATTGTCCATTAGAATGTCAAGATTAGAAATGCATCCATAATAATGCAAAACCGAGTCAAATGACATACATTTATCGCTTCGTCAGTCTGTCTGGCTTCATCTCCGTTCCGTTTCCAAGGAAACAAAACGCTATCTTTAGAAAAGTAGCCCCGCACTTAAAGTAGGCTACCTTCGGATTGGTAGATGCTAGGAAAATACCGTTTTCAGTTATGGAAAGCTGAGGTTCTCAGCTTTTAAACAAGACCCATGGTGTGTCTTTAGGTCTAATTAAAAAAATATTCTGTGTCAGATCGAAAAAATGCAAGTTTTGAATGGGTTTCAATGGCTCCAAGTCAGGGGTAGTCCACCAGCAGCGGTCGTCCAGAGCCATTGATATTCATGACTCTGCGGTCGTCGTGAATCGGACCAATCAGGGCTGCCATAAATACACGCCCCTGTAAATACACGCCCCTCTAAATACACGCCCCCTGTCCTCCAGGACGCAGCCGGACCCACAGACCTGTATTAACACAGGTCTGTGGCCGGAACCTTCTCCAATTGTTATACTCTGAAGCCCTGCTTCCTGTCACAGGACCCTATGCTCCAGCCAAACCCCCAGCCCCGCTTTGTTGCATATTCCCAGCACTGCTCCAGGACTGTCTGTGCAATATGTTCATTTCCATGGCCTTTATGGTAGACTTCAAGGACCGACTACTTTATCAACAGTGCCCCATGTGGTCGGGGAGTGAGAAACATTTTCCCAGTTTTCAGCGTTAAAGTCAACACAACAAATTCCCACATTATTTACTCGCCTTTTACATATGCACACATTTTTGCTTCTGAAAACACTATTCAAAACTCATGTGCGTATTTTGGTTTATTTTTAATGACAGGGAATAACTCGTTTTTATAAATAAGAAATTTATTTTGAAAGACCAAATTTCGGCTTTGACCCGCTAGTGTCGCTGACTTCACACCCAGGAAATAAGCCTTTCTCGAATATGCACAGATGTTTTCATGTTTTAAAGAATAAATATTGTGTTCAACGCAATGTTTTCATTAGCTTACATATGCTTGTTTGAAACATTGGAATGCACTTAAGTCAGGAGTCATGTCAAAAAACAATTTTAACGGAAAACATGCAGCCGTTAACTGCAAAAATAATGGGGAACTGTGTGATGAGGCACCTGGTCGGTTCCCGAAGGACCCACTTAGGTAGGCTAGTCTACTCTGGTATGATGTACCACAAACAATGCCAACTTTTTAAATGCCTTCATTCCTGTCCCGTGACTAGGCTATCTAGTTTAGGAATGTCCGTTAGAACCAAGCTGTCATAGGACAAAGTAGCATGTTAGCAAATACATTTGCACTTACCTGTCTTTTAGTCGTTGCATTGTTTTTCAAATGCTTGCTGTATTAACATATTTCGTTGAATACTGAAGTTAACACAGGCCTGTAAACAGAAGTGTCACTCTTTAAGCCGTGCCTTTATCCGACGCACCAGCAAGACTAGTAGACTGTCCCCATTTCGACTACAGTTTCAGAAAGCTCTCAGATGTGCATGAAGTTAAATGCTTATGCAATTGGCTATATATTGCTGAAGAAATAAAGCAATCCAATGAAACTCCAAGTCCAACTACAAGTTCATCCTTTTCCATTCTTGATGGCATGCACCCCTTTCTAATCCTGTGTTTAGCAAGCGACATATCAGTGAAGAGACCCCCTCCCCAGAAAGTGATGAAGATACTCTGGCTGAGGTAAGTGTGTTGGTGAGCACATGTGTTGCTTGCTTCAAAATCACGTTGTGACATTTCTGTTTATTTTGATCCCTGTGTGTGTGTGTGTGTGTGTGTGTGTGTGTGTGTGTGTGTGTGTGTGTTGCTTCAATATCATTCTGCCATTTCTTTTTATTTTGATCCCTCACACACTGTGTGTGTGCGCGCAAGTGCGCGCGTGTGTCTTACAGACTCACCCACATAACAGTGTCAAATGTGTTTTATAGGATATACTGTACGTAGTATGCAATCTTTCAATAGCTTCTTTCCAGTAAATATACAAGTACATAGAAGAATTTCATGACAAGATCAAAATTGTAAAGGAGCAGCAGACATTTAAAAATAAATGACTAAAATTACTTATTCTAAAAACTTATTCTAAAGCCGCCCACTGCAGTTTGTGTAAGTTTGCTCGGTGCCCGCAGCCGTGCCTCTCTCAAAATCTACACTGTCATAGCCTAAAGATTGCAGCCATCACGCCTGTCCTCAAAAAAACTGGAGCTGCAGCGGATGATTTTAAAAACTACCGTCCCATCTCAAACCTTCCCTTCATCTCCAAGCTGCTAGAGCGTACTGTGGCCTTACAGCTTCAAGAACACATGACATCATTTAGCCTATGGGAGGAACTGCAGTCTGGGTTCAGGGCTAAGCATAGCACTGAAACTGCACTAGTCAAGGTCGTAAACGACCTTTTGTTAGCTGCGGATTCAGGCCATTTCAGTATCCTCCTGCTACTTGATTTAACAGCTGCTTTTGACACAGTCTGCCACAACGTCCTTCTCACAAGGCTGGAAACCCTATTGGGCATCACTGGTACTGCACTCTCCTGGTTCAGGTCCTATCTAACTGGAAGAGAGCAGTTTGTCTCTATTGGTGATTTCCGGTCTCCAAATTCAGTCCTCACACATGGTGTTCCTCAAGGCTCAGTTCTAGGCCCCCTACTTTTCATCATTTATATTCTTCCCCTTGGTAACATTCTCCGAAAACATGGTCTAAATTTTCATTGTTATGCAGATGACACCCAAATTTACATTCACACCAAACCCTCCCATCCACTCCCCCTCGCTAACTTAACAACCTGCCTAAATGAAATTAGTAATTGGATGACCCAAAATTTTCTTAAACTTAATCAAAACAAAACCGAAGCCATCATCATCGCCACTCCATCATTACTTAAAAAGATAAACCTTTCTCAGTTCTCTATCCCTGACTATTTTACCTCCACTTCCTCTGAAGTAAGAAATCTGGGCGTCATCATCGACTCTTCGCTCTCCTTTGAATCCCATATCAAACACCTCACCAAAACTGCATTTTTCCACCTTAAAACCATCTCCAGACTCCGCCCTTCTCTTACCCCTACCTCTGCTGAGACCCTCATCCACGCTTTCGTAACCTCCAGATTAGATTATTGCAATGCCCTACTCACTGGTCTCCCTACTAAATTGATTAACCGTCTACAATACATTCAGAACTCAGCAGCTAGATTACTCACACACACCAGACCCTGGCATCACATTACCCCTATCCTCTATCAATTACACTGGCTTCCTATCCATTCACGTATCCATTTCAAAATTCTCCTCCTTGTATACAAGGCCCAGCACAACCTTGCACCCTCCTACATCACAAGTCTCCTCACCCCATACAATCCCACCCGCACACTACGCTCCACTGACTCACTCCTCCTTACAGTTCCCTCCACACACCTGCGCACCATGGGCGACAGGGCATTTAGTGTTGTTGGCCCCAAACTTTGGAATTCACTCCCACTGTCTCTTCGTCAGTGTTCCACACTATCTGCTTTTAAATCTAAGCTGAAGACACACCTTTTCATTTCTGCTTTTCCACTTCAGTGACAGGCACTTCCACTTTATTTTAATCATCAGTTTATTTTTAATTTTACATACCATTATTTTTTTTACCCCCTCATTTTATTTTATTTTCAAATGCATTCTACTTCTTTTTCTTACTTGAAATCATTTATCTTTATTGTACTTTTATTTCTATTTTATTTTTGCATTTTAATTACTCTCCTATTGTTAATTCACTGAAGCTTTGTTTTACTTTCCCTACTGTTATGTATTTGTTTTGATTGTAAAGTGTCCTTGGGTATCTTGAAAGGCGCTCAAAAATAAAATTTATTATTATTATTATTATTATAAAAAAGAATCCCCATACCTCCCTAACTCTCCATAGTGTTTTTCATCCCATTGTACCAACAGTTGATACAAATGAGAATATGTCTCCTGCGGCACTTCAAGTCGATGTTTCTAACGAGAATTTTTATTTCCTCTATGCTGGTTCGACTCCGTCAAACAAAATTTACATGTGAGGAATTCTGACAGCGGACTGCAAAAGTGGTCCAGAGAGTGATCATTCACTTATTATTGACTCATTTACGCATCAACCGACTTAAGACAGTAATTAATTAACCATTTAACATAGTGTTTCTCCACAGGAGGGGTACAGCCTCCCAGGGGGCGTTGGGGAGCTCTAGGGGGGCGTTGAGAAGGACACAGCTGAGAGGGGGCGGTGCTTAGTTGCCATTGGGGGGCATTAATCCTTTTTTTAATACTAAAGGGGGGTGTTGTCAGGCTTATGATGAGATCATGGGGGCATTGGGAGGCTGGTGATTAGGCTGAGGGGGTGTTAGTTCAACAAGTCCGACAGGTGGACAAAGATGCATCTGTCTATGCACTGCCGCCATGTGAACACAGGAAGGAATAACAATCGAAAGAAAGCTTTTTTTTTTACTCTGAGGAAGGCGCAGGTGCGCCGAAATAATAAAAAACCTCTAAAAAATTAGCTGAGTGCTCCAGTCATCCCTGGGTCTAGTCATTGTGAAGTAGCCCAGCTTGTCTTCAATTAAAAGAAAGCGTTTCAGACGGACGGACGGACGGACATACCCTCTAATAGAGACGCTAGGACGCATCTAAAAAACGTTGACAACCACTAATTTAACCCTACCTTGTATCCCTGTAAGACTCTGGCAGACCGAGCTTCCACTACCAGCTCTGGGTCCTTAACGCGGCTCGAAGCTGACCGGGCCAACAAGGATACATCCTCCCAAGTGGACTACTGGGAAGTGAAGGTGGTGAAGGAGGAGGATTGTGAATCGTTAATCCAGTCGTCTTCACCGATGCCCATCCAACATGAGGCTGAAGAGGCACCGCTGGAGGTCCATGTGAAGACTGAAGAGTACCTGGAAGAAGGGGGTGACAGCACACTGGAGAGTAAGCACTGTAGGCCTGGTGCAAAGCCTTGGAATTCAGGGGTGCGTTTCTCGAAACCATAGTTGCTAACTATGTTGGCTACTTTGCTGTTTGCAATGCAATTTCCCATGGGCAATTACCAAATTTGCTAACTGGCTAACAACTACGCTTTCGAGGAACGCACCCCAGAGTTGTCGGTTGGTGACATAATTCACGTACATTCAAATAGTTCTAGGCAGTGGTTTTCTGTTCCCTGGAGAGTAAAAAAAGAACCACTACATAACAAGCAAAGATGAAGAAGACACAAATTACATTTACCTTTAACATACTTTCTGTGTTCTACGCCCCCTTCCTGGAACTAGTGGCACTATGTCAAATGTAATCTGTGGCTATGTCTCAAATCACGCGCTGAGGTCTTTAGTGCATAGTGTCGTGGAAAGATTTGAGCACTATGCACTGTGCCCTCGCTGGAAGTGACGGCTGGGCATGGCATTAGCTCGCCAAAATATCAGTTGACTACTGTTTACAATGCACAGCGTCTGGTGCTTGTATTTCCATGTCCTTCACTCCAAAGGACAACAATCACACATACAATACTTTGGTTGGCATGAAAAGGTTGGTGTCCCATCAACATAACTTGCAGAATTAGGAGACTGTTGACCAAAATCTTCTACTGAACTGAATGCCACATTTCCTCCGTGTCATTGACAACATGGCCGCCGTTTAGTGCGTGCAGTGTCCATCATTCAAGCACTGCATTTTACCGCCATTGTTAGGGGATCATCCTGGCACTCTCAGTGCACTGGCTCAAGTGAAATATTCAGCGTGAGCGCCCTAGGCACTGAAACGCAGTGCCCGAAGTGCACAAGTGCGCGATTTGAGACACAGCCTGTGTGTCAAAGGCTCCATGAACAGCCATTGCTGTGTAAAAAATGGAACATGAAGGTCAAAGGGATTGACTGTACCAGAGAGAGTAGAGAGAGAGAGGTTCCATTGGCCCATTGTTTCCGGGTTCTATTATTGCAAGGGGGAGGGGGGGGGATCCCCCTTTAGGCAGACCTAGGCAGACCTAAGGACTGTTCTATTTAATGCTAGGAGTATTATGACACGCCCCTTTAGGCAGACCAGAACCTGGTCATGTTAGGTGCCCATAGCAGCCTATTACATTGGCATATCTCTATATACTTAAAGAATCTCTGACTGTACTCTTACTCCCATGGCTTTGGGTCTGGCTATTTCTCCAGGCCAAGGCCGTTTCCATCCTCGAGATCATAGATGGGTGGCATCATGGATATTTTTGCTCTTTGAGTTGTGGCTCTCTTGACTTCATGGTGGTCGTGGTCGGAGCTATTAGTGAGGTGGGTTGCAGGAAGGAAAAAGTACCGAAAAATTATACTCAAGTGAAAGTATCTTAACTTTGTTTGAGTCATTCTCAAGTAAAAGTATGAGTACCCATCGAAAAATCTACTCAAGTAAAAGTAAAAAAGTACTACTGTGAGTAGGCCTGAACACTTTTTAAAAATCTTTTACCCAGTAGAATTTTAGATGGGTAATTTTTTTACTTATATTTTACTGGTTACTTTCCACCGCTGGTTGCAGATTTGAGTCCTGTCCTGACCAGTAGGAGAAATGTGGTCTCCCACAACTAAAAGTTTTTCCTCACCATCCATCCATCCATCCATCCATACATATAATTTCTATTCTCTGCTGTTTCCACCTTCTCCTGTAGGTGAAGATGATGAGTTGTCAGATGACCAGAACTCCTCCGCCTCTTTAGACATCAAAGTGGAACTGCTGCACGTAAGATGTTTCTTCTTTCAAATTTGCACTTTTCCAACCACAACACACACAAACATACAATCAGATGTATGCACACAACTACACACATACACACAGTGTGGCCTTTCCCCTCCTCATTCTAACATTGTTAAACAATGTATCATGCCAATGAATGATCACTGAAGTGCCAACTTTGTAAATTATTGTGATATGCATTCTTTTGTTTCAGGAACAAGATGGAGAATCAGACATGGATCCAGTCCTGAACTCCTCTGAGATGAACCATCCTCCTCCAGATCTACCCAAAACTAGTAAGTGATCTCATGGTGACTAAAATGCAAGAATCAGCTCTTGTTCCCATACTTAACTATGTTCTTCTCTGGACTGAGTCAATTGATGTTCCTCTCTGTATGCCATTAGCATTGAGGAGCTGAAGTTATAATTGAACATATTCTTGCGCGTTTGGACTATTTCACTACACATTTGGACTATTTCACTTCACTTCATGACTAGCTGCTCGATCCAAGTTCTGTAATTCAAGATGAAATATGCTGATTTTCTATGCAGATTAAAAAATGGGCACTGTAATGAAAGGCGTAACAACACTGCAGGAGCACTGTGTCAATGCTTTAATCAAACTAATTTGTTGACTAAGTGTTCCTCCGCTGTTACACATTTCACTATAGCTCCCATTTTTATCTGCATAGAAAATCACCCAATTTCATTCTTTTCATCATGGAAGAGATTTGTCTCTTCCATCTTCAGACACTCAATGGTTCTCAATGCCCTGCTGAGCTTGCTAAATGCTACAAACACCAGATCATCAATCAATTTGTCTCAGAACATGGTTAAGTATAGAAACGTGGTGGACTGTCTCTGAAGTCTAAATGATGCTTTTGAGGCCTCTGTCTTGTCTAGTCTGTACTGTATGTGGACAAATACATACAGAGGTTTATCCTGAATGCTAATGTTTTTTTTAAAATATTTTTCCTGTTTGTGTGAACCAGGGAAACGCTCTGGAGCACAGCCCCACCGTGCAGGAGAGACATCCTACTCCTGTCAACACTGCGGGAAAACCTTCGCACACGTAAAACACCTCCGCCGACACCAGCTCATCCACACCGGCGATAAACCTCACGCGTGCAGACAGTGCGGGAAAGCTTTCACGCGGGCGGAGCACCTCAGGGAACACCAGCGCGTTCACACAGGGGAGAAACCATACCAGTGTCCAGACTGTGAGAAAACCTTCACACACGTCAGAAGTCTCCACCGACATCAGGTGGTCCACACCGAAATGCCCCACCAGTGTAGAAGGTGCGGAGAGTGCTTTTCACTGGCGGAAGACCTCCGACTACACCAGAACACTCACAGAGAAGAGCTGCTCTTCCACTGTATGCAGTGTGAAGACCGCTTTTCGCAGGCAGAAGATCTCCGACGACACCAGCGCATTCACACAGGTGAGAAGCCCCTCTCTACCTACCACGGAATGCCAACAGTGTTGGAAAAGTTTTTTCATGTCTGCAGTCTCGACCGACATCACATAGCTCACGCAGGTCAGAAACGACTGTAAGGGAATGTGACTTCAATGACAACAACATCTTCAGGGTCATTTGTGTATCGCCTTGTCACTAATTGATGTTCGTTCAAGTGGTGTTATTCCCTTAAAAAAAAAACTGATGGCAACCATCAAATCGAGATATTTGTTGGTCTGGTGTTGTATATCTGTGGTTCCAAATTCTGCTTGACCTGATCTGAATGTTGTTTTTCCTGTAGGTGAAGCTGAACCCCCCACAAAGCAGACCTCCTCCTCATCTGCAGACATCAATGCTGAATTGCGGCAGGTACACACACGCACACGCGCACACACACACACACACACACACACACACACACACACACACACACACACACATTCTATACTTCCAATATCAACACCTCCATAGAAATTTTCCAGGATGTTCCCGTCTTTTTACAAGTTCTACAGTGTGACAAAGGCTGACAATATGCACTTGTTTGTCTCTTTGTGGGTCTTAGGAACAAGATGCAGAGTCGGACACGGCTCTAGTCTTGAGCTATGAAATGTACCATTCCCCTCCATCAGAGCCACCAAAAACTGGTAAGAGATCTCACTCTTGCCCAGAGACAATTTTTTTTTTTTTTTTTTTTTTAAATTATTATTATTATTATTTTTTATTTGTCCTTTATTTAACCAGGAAGGTCCCGTTGAGTCACAGTGACTCTTCCCCTAGGGAGTCCTGTCCAAGAGGCAGCAAGTTAAAAGTTACAAAAGAAAAACATAAAAGACATGGAACAATGCTACCAAAACACTAGACGAGACAACAAAACATTTCATGTAACACAAGAACACAAGACTCACATTTCTAGGATTAAAACTAAATAAAAAAAATGGTAAAAGAAGCTTAGACCCATGAGCACCTAATTTAAAAACAATTACACTGTTCTGTGAAACCAGACTTAAAAAGATTTTTAAAAGCATTTACAGAGAGAAGTGTGTCTAACTGTAGCTTGTTTTGAAATTCGTTCCAAAGGTATGGGGCATAGAAGGAGAAAGAGGTCTTTCCTATTTCTGTTCTAATTGAAGGTGTGATAAACAGTATTTTACTTGTAGATCTTGTACAGTGGATATTGATGTTATATGTCAGTAGATTTTAAATATACAGTGAGTCCAATATGTATTTGATCCCTTGCTGATTTTGTTGGTTTGCCTACTAACAAAGACATGATCAGTCAATAAATGTTATGATAAATATGTATTCTAATATGGAGAGACAGAATATCAAAAAGAAAATCCTGAAATTAACTGAAGAGAATATATATGAATTTATTTCCATTTCATCGAGCAAAATAAGTATTTGATCCCCTGACAACTGATTACAGTTCCGGGCCCACAGACCAGATGGGCACTTCCGATCAACTTGTCATCTGAATTTAAGACACCTGTACATACTAACATGCATAAAAGACACATTGAATCAGCAGAATCAGTCCATAGTATGAGTGAATCAGTCACACTCCAACCTCACCAGCATGGGAAAGACCAAAGAGTGGTCAAATGATATAAGGGACACGATTTTAGACCTGAACAAAGATTAAATGGGCTGCAAAGCCACAAGAAACTGGGTATTAATGACCCAGCTGTTGATGCATTTCTTCCAAAATGTGAGGAATACGAAATGACTATCCATCAGCCTGTCTGGGGTTCTATACCAGATTTGACCTTTTGTAGGGATTTGATAACCATGAGAACAGAAAGAAAGCACCCTCGACCTGTACGAGATGAACTAGGCAATGATATCAAAGCTACTGGGACCAAAATCACTGAGAAAACTACTGGTAGAAATTAATGCCACAGAGGTTTAAAATCCTGTAGTGCACACATGGTACCTGTACTTCAGAAGGAACCTGTGCAGTCCCACCTGAGGTTTGCCAAGGGACATCAGGCTGGTTTAGGATACGAAAAGGAGGTGCTGTAGTCAGACGTAACCAAAATCAAGCTGTTTGGCATTATCATAATTCAATGTGTTTTGAGAAAGAGTACTGCTGTCTATGATCCCAAGAACACCCTCCTCACCATCATGCATGAAAGTGGTATCATTATGGTTTGAGGGTGTTTGTCTGGCCAAGGCACAGGACAACTTCACATCGTCAACGAATGGATGGAGGGAGACATATAATGTGCAATCCTGAGTGCAAACGTCCTTCCCTCCACCGAAGGGTGGGCCATTTTTGGATCTCCCAACATGACAATAATACACAACATACAGTCAAAGCAACGAAGGAGTGGCTCAATAAGAAGCATATTAAAGTCGTGAAGTGGCCTAGACAGTCTCCAAATATTAACCCTATAGTAATTCTATGGAGAGAACTGAACCTCCCATTTACCAAGCTACAGCCACAAACTATTAATGTTTTAGAGATAATGTGCAAAGAAAAATGGGCAAAAATATTTTCTACTATATGCACAAACATTGTCATCAACTAAAAGAAGCATCTGACCTCAGTGCTAGACAACTAGGACTTTGCCACAAAGCACTTTATCTTCTTTTGCTAGAGGGATCAAATACTTATTTGCCTAAATTAAATGCAAATAAATTAAAATATATTATTTTAAGTTATTCCCTGGAATTTCTTTTAGATATTCTGTCTCTCCATGTTTGAATACATATTATCATAAATTTATAGACTGATCATGTCTTTATTAGTGGGCAAACCGGCAAAATCAGCAAGGGATCAAATACATATTAGACTCACTGTATGGTGGTAATTTTCCTATTAATGCTTTGAGAGTAAAATTCACAGAACACATAATTCACAGAACACACAGAAATACACAAGTGCAGAGCATGAGCGATATAAAAGGCCTTATTATTTGTGAAAAATGTACAGATGTTTTTATGATGAATGGTAATAATAATTATTTGTTCTTTTCTGTGCTTGTGTGAACCAGCGTCGTTTTCATCTGCCATCCCCGCATCCTCGGCCACCCCAGAGAAGGTGACGCAGACGCCGAAATATTGCTGCTCCGTTTGCGGCGACAGTTTCCGGAACAAGGGATGCCTGACGAAACACGAGTCCCTTCACAAGAGAGAGAAGCCACACCATTGTGCTCAGTGCGGTAAGATGTTCCTGAACGCGGCGAGTCTCCAACAGCACCAGGTCACTCACGCCGGAGAACAGCAGCCCCACCAGTGTGAACTCTGCGGGGAGAAATTCGCGCAGGCAGGAGACCTCCGCCTGCACCAGAGCACTCACGTAGGAGAGACGCCTTACCGCTGTCAACAATGCGGGAAGATGTTCACACGCGCGAAACATCTCCGGCAGCACCAGCACAGTCACGCTGCGGAAAAGACCCACCACCCGTGCGGACAGTGCGGAGAAGCGTTCGCACGGGAAGAGCACCTCAGGGAACACCAGCGCGTTCACACAGGGGAGAAACCATACCATTGCCAACAGTGTGGCGAGCGCTTTTCACAGGCCGAAGATCTCCGGCTCCACCAGCACATGCACACGGAAGGGAGGCTCTACCACTGTCACCTGTGCGGGAAGATGTTCACGCATCCGCAGAGCCTCCAGCAGCACGAGCTCACGCACACTGTGGAGATGCAATACCGCTGCCAGAGGTGCGGCGAGAGCTTTTCGCAGCCCGAAGATCTCGGCCTGCACCAGAAAACGCACACGGAGGAGAAGGTCTACACCTGTGAGGCGTGTGGGAAAGTGTTCAAGCACAAGAGGAACTTTCAGGAGCACCAGGTCATCCACACAGGGGTGAAGCCTTTCGAGTGTGCAGAGTGTGGGAAGAGGTTTGCGTTGGAGAAATACCTCAGGTCACACGAGCGTGTTCACACAGGAGAGAAGCCCTACGACTGCAAACTGTGTTGGAGGAGTTTTTCACACGCGGCCAGTCTCAGCCGGCACCAAATTGTTCACGAAGGTGAGTAGCCCCATGACTGAAGTGACTGAAGTGTCCTGCCCTCTGAACAGGCCAATTAATCTAGCGTTTTACACAAGACAAATTGCAATAGTAATCATTCCAAGTTTTTGTAATCCCTATATTTATGGGTGGTTGACGTTTAAGGGCGTAACACAATCTAAAAAAAAAGTTATTCCAATTCCTGAAAAAAAATTGATGGAAAAAATTGGAAAAAAGTAGAAAAAAAAGCACTTAGTGGTCCTTGGAATTTTTGCCATTTTTGGGAAAATGTGTCCTGCATCAACACATTGCATAGGCAAGTCACACCACAGGAAATTCACTGCATTATGGCCATTTTAATCCTTTTGTATACATGACTGACATCTGAGCTCATGCTAACTTGATAATGATATTGTGTATTATTAATCTTAATATGTGTCTTCATTTATAAAAAAACTTTTTTTCCTTTTATAAGAGCAGTCACACCACAGGATGCCATAAGATGAACCTAAGCATTGTGTGACAGAAACATTGCAATAGGGTCATTCCATGTCAATTCACATGATTCCCTAGAATCTCCCCACGTGACCCTGTCCGATTTACCCGATATCTCACATACAGGTACCTTTTGATGTCAATTGAAAGAATATCAAGTATTAGCACCCTACGTCCAACGGTTGCGGAGATGAAGCCCTCCAAAGTTGGGGTACCATGCCCACTTTTCAAGCCTGTGAATTGCATACAAAATTTACAAGCAGATTTGAACACCTCTGGTTTTAGTTTCAAGGAAGATACAGACCTAAAAATCACCATGGCCCCTCAGTATGACCAAGTCTACCAGAGGATGTACTTACAAATGGCATGCCTTGATTATTTTTGGCTATATTAAGCCTTAAAAACTGAATTTGTGAAACGCGTGTTGAGTCTTGCCATTTTGGGCTTCCAGATCTTGGAAACTAAATATGCTTTGGGAGTTATAATTGATTTTCCATCATATTTGGGAACTGTACAGTGTATTCCAAAAAATATAGGGCGCTCAGACTTTGAAAGATAAAATAGGAGGGACTCAAAAACGGCTTTGGGACAAAATTACCTTACGGTACCCTCTACTTCAGGCCTCAAATTAACCATGTGGGCACTTGATGACTGGAACGCCCTTTTAACCCCATGTACAGTAGCACTGTATCAAACATTCAAGCTTGGAAAAACTTTGTTTTTCAAAGTTCTTCATATTATTCTTGGCCTTCAAAGTATATGTTTTCTCTATATCTTATCACAGTGTCTTTTGTCTGCTGCCATCTGCTGGTCAAAAAAGTAACAACAGTGTGATGTAAGAAAACAAAAGGGGCTGGAAAATATTGCCCATAATTTACCAATAAAGCACTGTAATTATTATACAGTATGTTGCGGTATGCTAATTATGATTTTAACAAGCATGATGAATATATATAGTTTAAATAATTTCCCAAGTGTGACTGCTTAATGCTCAATCATGATGCCAGTCCCAAGGTGGCCTCAACCTGCACTACATTTCTACCAGACATGGGGGAAGGGGTGTCCTGGTGGAAATGTAATCATGATTGAGCATTCTGCATAATGCTCGTTAAAATCATAATTAATATATAGCAATAAACTGTAGAATTAAAGTGCTTCATTGGTAGCCTAGCTAGCTTAACCCCTAGAGGCGTCTAGATTTCTAGGCTACTTTATTGGTAAATGATGGGCAAGATTTTACAGCCCGTTTTGTTTTCTTACATTACACTGTTGTTGCATTTNTTGACCAGCAGNTGGCAGCAGACAAAACAGACACTGTGATAAGACATAGACAAAAACATATACTTTGAAGGCCAAGATTAATATAAAGAACTTTGAAAAAGAAAGTTTTTCCAAGCTTGAATGTTTGATACAGTGCTACTGTACATGGGGTTAAAAGGGCGTTCCAGTCATCAAGTGCCCACATGGTTAATTTGAGGCCTGAAGTAGAGGGTACCGTAAGGCAATTTTGTCCCAAAGCCGTTTTTGAGTCCCTCCTACTTTATCTTTCAAAGTCTGAGCGAACTATATTTTTTGGAATACAATGTACAGTTTCCAAATATGATGGAAAATCAATTATAACTCCCAAAGCATACATAGTTTCCAAGATCTGGAACCCCAAAATGGCAAGACTCTTCAACACGCGTTTCACAAATTCAGTTTTTAAGGCTTAATATAGCCAAAAATAATCAAGGCATGCCATTTGTAAGCACATCATCTGGTAGACAGGAGCATATTGAGGGGGCATGGTGATTTGTAGGCCTGTATCCTCCTTCAAACTAAAACCAGAGGTGTCAAAATCTGCTTGTAAATTTTGTATGCAATTCACAGGCTTGAAAAGTGGGCATGGCACCCCAACTTTGGAGGGCTTCATCTCTGCAACCGTTGGACGTAGGGTGCTAATACTTGATATTCTTTCAATTGACATCAAAAGGTACCTGCATGTGAGATATCGGGTAAATCGGAGAGGGTCATGTGGGGAAGGCGTGTGAATTGACATGGAATGACCCAATATGAAGACATATTAAGAGGTTATAGTCACCTTAAACTTCCACAGCACTCTCCAATAACTGAGGTACTGAGCCTTGTAGTTGGCCTTGCAGCTGCCCGTTCACAAACGTTGACATAAATGTCACCCCACAGGACGCAATTTGTGTTACGAAATTGAACTTGTAGTTAATATTACTGTCTTGAGTTTTTTCACATATAATGAATTAATTTTGCCATCACACACTGTTGGTTACTCTCTGAAGATAATCTGTGTTTACACAATTAATTTCACTTTAATTTTGATTTCGCTTGCTCCTGTCTGTACATTTTATTTTTACTTATTATTTAGTTTTTTTGTAAAGCACATTGAACGGCATAGATTTAAGCTTAGACTTCTTTATTGTCCATTAAACTTACATGAAATGTAAATTTCTCTTTAGTAGTGGCGTAAGGACACACAAACACACACACACACACACACACACACACACACACACACACACACACACACACACACACACACACATCACACACACACATCACACTCCACATAATGAATAAATAGATGTGTATAAAATAAAATAAAATTTGTCTATAAAATGCTCTGTAGTCTATACAAATAAAATAGCCTTGGCTTACTTGACCGCCTGATTTTTGTCTTGTGCTGCAGGTGATGGAGACGTGCCCACGGAGCAGACCTCCTCCTCATCTGAGGACATAAACACTGAGCCGCAGCAGGTATGACGCTGCTTCATTCAGGGACACCACACTGCACTGGCCGCGCATACACACACACACACACACACACACACACACACACACACACACACACACACAAGGATTTCCAATTATGCATATTATGCACGTCTTCTGCCTTCTTTTTTGAGCAGTCGCTTTAAATTTGGTAAATTTGCTTGTTTTTTTGTTTTTTTTACTTCTTATTTTGAGTTGGGCTTGATGTTTGCTTCCTCTCTGTCTGTGATTTTAATTTGTTTGGGTGTTGTTAATATTGTGTTTCTTAATGACAACTGCCTTGTTTCTCTCATTCACCCTTACATGTTATCCTACAACAGCATTGTCAAGTCCCACTCTCTGTGTCTGCCTCGGTCACTTACAGTACGTGGATTATAGCTACCACACAGACGCTCGCAAAGAGCAAGGTCTCATCTAAATAGGCACGTGGCTGACAACCCTCTCCCGCCTTTTTTAGTCTTCTTCTTCTCTTTAGTCACATCTTTTGGGCAGTCGCTTATTTCTCTCTCAAGATCACACACACACACACACCATCCATAGTATGACACACACCATCCACAGTATGACAACGGCTTTGAGAAACAGTAGTGTCTTATCTAATTCAATTTTCAACGTCAAGCCGGTAACTGAAATGCCATAATATTGTAAATGATTGACATGCATTTGTTTGTCTCTGTGGATTTTAGGAACAAGAGGACGAATCAGACACGACTTCTGTCCCACAATCTGAAATGAACCATTCTCCCCCATCAGAGCAGCCTAAGATTGGTAAGAGATTTCACACAATTATCCAAAGACAAGTCCTTTTACATTACATTGCATTCGGCAGACGCTTTATAACAAGCGACTTGCACAGAAAAAATAGTATGGCACAACTCTTGTAAGGCGGGGCCTTGGCTGGAATCTACTGGCATATGAGGGGTCTTGTCATGGTAAACTTTGAGAGCCCTTGGTCTCCTCTACACTGTATGTAGACTGAGTATAGGCATACCTATATGAAGGTTAACAATGAATGCTAATGTTCTTTCCTCTCACACAGGAGAGAAACCCAACCATTGTCGACAGTGTGGGCAAATATTCTCAACAGCAGGCGATCTGCAGCGACACCAGCTCACTCACTCTGGAAAACCCTTCGAATGCCAACTGTGTGGACGAGGTTTTTCGCAAGCGGAAAAGCTTAGAGAGCACGAGCGCGTTCACAAAGAGGCCAAGCCCCACCAGTGTCATCAGTGTGGCAAAGTGCTGTCTGACAAAAGAAGCCTCCAGCGACACCAGGTGGTCCACAGCGGAGAGAAACCCTTCGAGTGCATGCAGTGCGGGAAAAAATTCACAGAGGCGAAAAGTCACCGCGAACACCAGCGCATTCACACAGGCGAGAAACTGTACAGCTGTGGACAGTGCGGGAGGATGTTCACACATGCGAGAAGCCTCCAGCGACACCAGATCGTTCACAGCGGAGAAAAACCCTTCGAGTGCACACAGTGCGGGAAATGTTTTTCGCTTGAACAAAATCTAAAAGTCCACGAGCGCGTTCACACGGGAGAGAAGCGCTACTGCTGTCAGCAGTGCGGGAAAGGCTTTTCACGACCAGATGGTCTCAGTCGCCACCAGATGACAGATCACAAAGGACAGTAGCAGTGTTGCCAGATGTGTCTGGTCAAATCCCGCCCAAAAGTTTGTCAAAAAAACGCCAAAACGCACTAAATTCTGCCCAATTTCAACAAATTGCATTGATTTCTATGGGCACAAAACTGCAGAAAAAAAACACCAAAGGGCCAATTTTTCCCGTTTCTACCCGCAGACGGACATCCCAAGTAGCCCAATTGGGTGGGTAACCGCCCAATCTGGCAACACAGGACAGTAG
This sequence comes from Engraulis encrasicolus, assembly GCF_034702125.1. Classification (NCBI taxonomy): domain Eukaryota; kingdom Metazoa; phylum Chordata; class Actinopteri; order Clupeiformes; family Engraulidae; genus Engraulis; species Engraulis encrasicolus. The sequence continues at coordinate 10,931,275 of NC_085857.1, read as the reverse complement.
CCCCCCATCAAAGATGTTTCATTGTGGTAACCAAGAGAAACTACAAGTCACCATGGCAACAAAACAGTAGGATCAAGTCCAGTCTCCTAAATGGGTGTGACTCATTGAACTCCATTCATTTTCCTAGCCTCCTAAAACGGCATGGCTGCCATTGGATGGTTGCCAGTTTAGTAGAACCTTCACGTCATCAACTGTCTCTCTCTGAGTCTGCCCCCATGACTGCAAACAGTAAGGAAAAAGGTTGTTTCTCGGGAAAACAAAAACTAATTTCCCGATCCTCCCTCATCTCTCTCTCCCACTCGGTTCCTGTCATCTCTCAAACTGTCCTATCAAAATATTGGTATAACTACTCCAAAAAGTAGTTATAAATAAGCATAAGCATACAACCTGGGTCAAAAAAAAATTGTCTGTCAATTGTTTTGATATATATGACAATTATATATTGTGACTAATATGTTCAACGCTTTCCATTCTACACAAAGCCAATTGTAATTTTTTCAAACTATTAGGAGCATGATAGCCAGTAGAAGCTTTTTGTGAATGCCCACAGGGACCCCAGTTCGAGTCCGGCCGGGGTCATTTCCCGATCCTCTCCCATCTCTCTGTCCCACTCGCTTCCTGTCTCCATCTCACACTGTCTTGTCAAATAAAGCATAAAAACAAAAAAGCTTGAAAAAAATTGCACCCATGTGTGGAACCGGCCGTGAGCCGCTGGATTGTAAACAATCCTCAGATGTGATGAAATTGGCTTGATTATCGTGGACTTTCAAATCTCTTTGAGACTTGGTCTGTTTCCCAAACATCATTGTTGACCCGCTTTCCTTGGTTTGCTACTGGTTGATTGGTTCCTGACAAATTGGGTGGAGCTCCTGATTTTTCGTTGCGTCAGTGGGGCACCTAAGTCACGCCCTCTACTTCCTGGTTCATGGGGCAGAGGCAGTCAAAAAATAATTACTGGGCTTGAAAATGAGTGTTTTTTTTACACCAATCCAAACCGTGGACCTCCACCTATGCACCACAAATCCAAAAATCACTCATTTTCAAGCCCAGTAATCATTTTTTGACTCCCTCTGCCCCATGAACCAGGAAGTAGAGGGCGTGACTTAGGTGCCCCGTAGGAGGGCATGGCCTGGCTATGATGAAATGGCTGCCCCCTGTGCTTTGAAATTGGTTTCATTTGGTTCTGCTTAAGTTCATGGCTGGCGTCATGGGGGCTTTGTCCTTGAATGTACAGTCTGTGCTATTGACATATAATGTTAACCAACGGCAGGCAGGCCTTACAGTTTTAGGTACATTCATTTCTAACTGTTTACACTACTATTTGCCACCTATCAACACTGTGTCAATGATTTTATATAGTAGACTAAGATGAATCAAGTTCGGTCCCCAAAGGGGACGATGTCCCCTCCTTTTTGTCTCTGTTTGTGGCATTTGGTGGCGGCTTGCACACATGGATCCAGAAAAAGATGGACTTTATTCATCTCTACTTTATCTTATGTCTCTGGCCATGTGATTTCAAGCAATGGCCACATTTGTGATGGCGCACTGCTGCTTTTGCTGTGCAAGACGCGTGCACACTTTCCCATTTCAATGCATTCTGATAAGACTTTTCTTAGCTTGTGGCGCCAAGGCAACCAAGGCAATTGAGTGATTCATAAACAATGCGTAGAGCTTTAAATGAGCTTTAAACTCAATTCCAAACCTCTCTGGGAGCCAGAGTAAGAACGTAAGCAATGATGTGATCCCTCTTTTGTGCTTCCTTCAATTATGCAGGAAAGAAAACCATGAAATAATTTCTCTACATAAAACAAAAGCTCCAAGTTTTTGATTAAAAAAGCCCCCCTGCCCTCCTAACTTTGTGTGTGTGAGTGTGTGTGTGTATGAGAGAGAGGGAGGGAGAGGGAGGGAGAGAGTGCACGCACGCACGTACGCAAGAACTTGACAATACATCCTCTTATACAGTAATACCAACCATAGTTCTCAACAGGAAATTTGTATTTATGAGGTTGATGGCTGTAAATTGGACTAGAATATATTTTAGCATTTAGCCCAATTGACCCCATTCAGGTGTCCCAGTCACCACTTGCCCGCGGTCGTCATCTAGGTTACAATAGAGCAGGGGTGGGGAACCTCATTATGTCTCGAGGGCCATTTGCGACCCTTGAAGCCGTTTTATCCGGCCCCCGACGTAATTTTTCATGTTATGCAGCTTCACATGAAATATGTCATATTTTGTAAAAGAATCTTAGAAATTCCATTTGCAATACAATTAAGCTAGGGACCTAGATAAGGTGGGGTTTGTTTTAAAGCTGGCTGCCTTCAATATAGGACTAAAGTGCAGGCGGAAATCCTGGTTTGTGTTCATAGTACGGCCCTCGGAGGACTTTTACAGCCCTCGGATGAATTTGAAGTGGCCCTCCGAATGAAAAAGGTTCCCTACCCCTGCGATAGAGGCCAAAATGGCCATTTTCCTCAGTGGGCCAGACCTGTGCTGGACCAAAAGTAGAGTAGAGTAGTGTATCATTTATTTATCCTGAGGGAAAAAATCAAGGTGTCAAGTAGCATACAAACATAGGGCCTACATAAATACAGAAGAAGACAGGAAATACATTACATACAACATTGCACATATATTCACCATACATACAGTATATTCACAAGGTAACATCTCCCTACCCCACTCACATACACACACCCACAACACACACACACACACACACACAAAAGGTCCTAACGGCTCTCTCACCTCCAGGGGCCAGGTGCTAATAGGGGCTGGGGCCCTCGTTTTGGGGTGGGTAGGGCGGTAAGGCTGTGAAAAAGGGCTAATGGGAGACTTCATACATCCCACTTTCCATGGTTTTGGGATGACACCTTTGGATTGAGAGAGGAGGTGCACAGTTACTTATTATAGAACTTTCTAGTAACACTAACAATGTATGATTTGTTTGCTCTGTTGACCTGTAAATAGGCTACTAGTACTACGGGACGATTTTTTTAAAAAAAGGGGGGTATCTTGACAAATTCTCTCCTTGATTCATCCATGCAACTGGAGTCCCGGTGGCCACATGTGGCCCGCCTCCTCACTCCTCACTGTGGTCCAGCCCTTGGAAAAAACATAACTTCAGTAACTTAAGTAAGATTTTTTTCTAAACCACTAGTGAATCAATTTCTTTAAATGTTACTGATGACTGAAAGAGAAAACTCAAACAAAGGCAATCAATGACCATCCAAATGCACCTCACTCTCTGAGAGTTGCTGTCAGATCCGTGTCTCATGTGGCCCATCCGATACAGGTGGTGGTGATGGGGAAATGTGGTTATGTTTTTTTATTATTATTTTATCAACCCTTCTTACCATGAAAGATGGTAATATCTGGTAATAGATGATAATATATCCATATGACGTGTCTAAATTCAATTCAATTTGCAGATTATTATTTGAGATTACTTGAATGTTCCCCTCCTCCCTCTCCTGTAAAGAGCCCAAACGATGTTCCACACCCACAACAGTTGGTGGCGGTAGTGCATCGTGTTGCGTGCTAAGCAACACCCACACCAACAAAGAAGCAGACAGCGTTTTGAGCGTGTTTTGTTTTACACAAGTACTTTTCGATTCGACCTGTTTTGATTGTACAGTAGTATTTAGCTGGCGTTATAACGAGGCACACACAACCGTGCTCGGACATAGTCAATTTAACCAACAATGGAGGGCGCGTTACCGACCATAAAGATGGAGGAAATCAAGAAAGAGGAGGACTGTGACGAAGATGTGAAACCATTCGATGATGGCGGGGTGTTTTCTGCCCTTTCTTCGGACTGCAAAGTGGAAACAGACTCGACCGCTCGGCCGGTATCACAAATTCCCGTTCCTAGTGGGGACTTACTGAATATAGAAGTTAAAGTGGTTAAAGAAGAGGAATGTGAATCGCTAATCCAGTCAGCCTCAACCATGCTCGTCAAATGCGAGGCTGAAGAGACACCGCTGCAAGCTAACGTGAAAACTGAGGACGGCGGTCATGTAAAGACTGAAGAGTTCAAGGAAGAAAGCGCTGATAATCCACCGAAAGGTAGGACAATCAAATGTTTTCATTTTGATGTATATTAATCAAGTCTGGGATGCCTTTCTCGAGGCCATAGTTGCTAACGACGTTAGCTACTTTGTTTGCCATGCAATGTTCCATTGGCAACTTGGTTAGTTGAACGGTAAGGGGATTGATACTCCCAACTGAGTTCGCTCCCGGACGTGCGGTCCCAGGTGTTTCTATCACTCCCGGACGTGCGGTCCCACCCGATTATATTTCACGTATTATCATATACTGCCACATACAAGCAATTTAGGGTTAGGTTTAGGGTTAGGTTTAGGGTTAGGGTTAGGTTTAGGGTTAAGGTTAGGGTTAGGTTTAGGGTTAGGGTTAAGGTTAGGGTTAGAAACAAAAAACTAACATCAACAAGATAACTGGCTCCGTCATATGGCGGTGGTACCGATAGTCTGGCTAGTGGGAGCGAGATGAAATGGGAGCGTCCTGAGATGGGAGCGTCAATCTGGGAATCTTGTTGAACCACCCAAGCCTAAGTTGCTAACTGGCTAGCAACTCACATAGAATGCTTTCGAGCGTGGCTCCTTTAAAGGTACACTGCGTAAGATTTGTAGTTGTTTATTTCCAGAATTCATGCTATCCATTCACTAATGTTACCTCTTTCATGAATACTTACCACCACCATCAAATTCTAAGTTTTCTAAGGGAAAATTACACTTTTCATAGGCTATATGAAAAGGGGGATCTTCTCCATGGTCCGCCATTTTGAATTTCCAGAAACAGCCATTTTTAGCTACAAAAATGACTGTAGCCTACTTGGGCCATATTTAAAAAAAATAATTTATTACTCAGTACACTTTGATGAAAAGATCAAATTTGGAAATGGGCAACCCAGTTTCAATGAGCAGCATAGTTGCAGTACCTTTTAGCCTTTTTCCATTTCCTGCACAGTGTTCTTTTAAGTCAGCGTTGTGGTTTGCCTGAAATGGAAATTCAGGAATTCAGGAAATAGTCAAAAAAGGTACTGCAACCAGTGTTTGGCAGTAATGTATTACAAAAGTAATTAATTACTGTAATGCATTACTTTTGCTGTAATGCAGGAATGTAAGGCATTAAGCTTATAGGGCAAAAATCTGTAACATATACTTAGTTACAATGCATTAAGCTTACAATGACCTGCATTTTAGTGGTATTCAGTGTGGTGGGTCAGAAAGAATCTATTCCTGAACCTGGTAGTTTTTAGTCTGCATGCTGCCAAAACACCTCCTGGATGGAAGGTGAAAAGGTCATGACTCCTGAGCTTGAAACTTAAACTGTAATAAATGGCCAGATCCATATTTAGGCCTACTGTTCTTTTGGCGAAAGTAACTAAAGTAATGCAAAACTAGTGCAATGCTTTACATTTTAAATATAGTAATATTGTATTGTAAGGGATTAGGGGTGGAACGGTTCACAAAATTCTCGGTTCGGTCTAGGGCTGCACGATATAAGCTTAGCGAAAATGTATCGATATCGCAATATCACGGCTTGCGATACAGGTAAGCGTACCCATTAAGCCCATGTACCCTTTAAGCCCACTTTCAACTTTGAGGTCAATTTAAAGAAAGGGAAAAGGTGAATTTTGTTGTTCATCACCCTATCCAATTAAAGGGTTTAGTAACTGACAAAATGTTTTTTATTGCAAACAAATCACATTTTTTATCGTCAAGTTATTCCCGTCCAAGTGAATCCAGTCTCAGGACTACTGACAAGAAGTTGCCTCAAAACTTTGCTGTTTTGGGATATGTCAGAGATCATAGAATTTCAGCTAGTTTAAGTGAAATGTTTTGAAAATACTTTCATATTTAGTAAACTAAGAGGTAAATGTAATGATTTTTATATATATACATGCAGTGTTTTACTAAATTATAGCATTTCCCTTCAAATGGAAAGATGTGTTTTATGAGCGAGCACACGCCGATATTTTCTTGATACAACCACACACCATCTTTATCTTACTCTACCGTAAGACTTAAGGTGGTTAGTAGAGGTGCACCGAAATGAAAATTTGTGGCCGAAACCGAAAAACAATTACTCACTAAGCCGAAAATCGAAACCGAATATTACAGTTCAGTTAAAAGTTATGAAAAGTTAGGTTTTTCTCTATTTTTAAATATTGCTTAAATAATGGTTTATTTATGGATGTGCCGGAATATTCGAATGTTCAAATATTCGTTTTCCTTTCGAATTTAGAATAGTCCTGTCGAATAAAAAAAATCCAGCCAGTAAAAAAAAAAACTGTGTTGGCCTCCCTAGCAGTATTAAGTGACAAATGAAAAGTACTGCAGGGTTAGGCCTACATTAAATTAACCCAGTAGCTCCCCTGTATTCTAATTTCTCTGGTAGGTCTAGATACCATGCTCATCTTTCATTTCCAACTCGTAAGGCGAGTGTGTCTGAAAGCGTCCCGCCCCCCGCCGACACGACACAAACACACACAGCCAGGGAGAAGAGACGCATCTCGTGCATTTCGGGAATGGGCATTGGGCATTCATAAATAAATCGTTGACACTGTAAATCTGCAATTGGTGATGGTTTTGTAAACATGGACTGTCATCTGTAACTGTTCGGGAATAATGTCACATCAATTTGCGTCTGATTTGGCCAGCGTAAACTTCTGCAAGGTAAGCTACTTGTAGCTGTCAGTCAGTGTCAACAATGGCAGGTTATTTCAATATCTCTAACGCTAATAATGATAAGCTAACAAGCGAAGTAAACTAGCTGAGCACTCTTAGCTGAGGCGATTTTATCTGGCTTACTACACTATAATCTGCAACTATTTGGGGGTCGTTTCATATGGCGTTGCTTCGGATTTGTAAAACAAACTTTGTAAAAGCCACCCCCTGTAGCCGTGCGAATCGGGATACTGTCTGTCAACAATGTCAATTGCTAACTAGTTCTAATGCAGCCCAACTAGCGAACAGCTGTTCAGTGGGGTTTACTTTGCCGTGCCACGAGAATGGAAGGAGGGGAAGGGAATGATAAATATTTCTTGTCACGGACGCACAGACTCCTCTTCCAGTGAACGTGCTGCTGGACGTTCAGAGGTGTACACTCGACAGCATTTTCTAGCTATTGCTCCCCCCTGGTGCTGTAGATGGAAGGCCACTGTAAATAAGTATTGAACTCTTTATGATACGTCGGCGGAATTTAGGCTACACGTTTCAAGGGATGACAGTGGAAGTCCCTCAGTTAGCAAACGCACGTCTTTTTTTTCCGATTTTCGAATAACATTCCAATAGTGGCCATCGAATTTCGAATAGGCTAGTGTTTTTGGCAGAAATGCACATCCAAATGTTTTGACATGTTTTTGAAAGAAAATAAATGTGTATTTGAAGTCTTCAAATGTTAGAGTAGAACTGATTTTACTGAATTAGTTTAATTAATGCCCATTTTCAATTCATTTTCTATTCGGCCTCCGATTCGGCCGCTCAATTGGCTTTCGGCCGAAAACCGAAAGTGTCTTTTTTTGCGTTTTCGGCCGAATATTTTCGGCGGCCGAATTTTCGGTGCACCTCTAGTGGTTAGGTATAAATTCTATGCATATTCCAGTTTGTTTGGCATTGATCTTTAATTAAATGCATCATGAAATGTTTTGTGGAGTTGATTATTTCCATAAAATAGCTTTTTGTATAGGCGGGCTTAATGGGTACTAGGTGGGCTTAAATGGTACACCCCATTGATGCATGCTTATGAAAAATGCCTTTGAGGGACATAAAAAGTGCTGTACAATCCCAAGTTGTTGGTTTAGAAGGCGTAATGTAATGAACTAACAATAATCAATAAGAAAAAATACATTTCTCTGTTTGGATGAAGAATTTTATGAAGTATATGAAGTAAAAGATGCCGTAATATTTAATTAGGTTTTATGCACTATTTTTTGAGCAAATCTTAAATTTTTGGTCTGAAACCATTTATGCCATGTAGGCTCCACTGTCTAAACTCAATTCACACACCTCACCAGGTATTTTGATAGAGAAATAACTATATGAGCTTATTTGGAACACAAGTGGGCTTAAATGGTACCAATGGTACCATTTAAGCCCATTCAGACTTTTCACTTTTCTCGTAAAAAATCTTCATATTGTACTTTGAAATATCCATCAACTCAGTGACAAACATTGAGAAGAGAGGTAAATCTTACTATTTAACAAAATATTTCACAAAAAAATGATGTGAAGATGATTGAAAAATAAAGAAATTTAGATTTTGGTGGGCTTAATGGGTACGCTTACCTTACAGGTTTTGCAAAAGTTGGTTATATCGTGATACCGAACTTACTTTTTAGTTTTTAATAACAGCTGATTTGGTGAAAAGGTTACAAAAAGGTGTTAAAAAGGTTGACATTTTAAGTTGATGCTGTATAATTAGCCCTGTTTTTTTTTTTCAGAATAAAAATAATGTTCGAAATAAAACATTGCTCTCAGTTGTTTCATACACGATAAAGTGTAGAATGGCAAGTAGAGAAGGCAAGTAGAGAAGGGAATATTAATTAGGGAATAAGCTTATTCACCGGCCACTTAATTAGGAACACCTCTCTAATGCTGGGTTGGACCTCCTTTTGTTGACGCCAAATTCTTACCATTACACCTGAGTGAACAGTAAGGTAAATATCAAGACTCATCAGACCAGGCAACATTTTTCCAATCTTCTAGTGTGGTTTTCTGCTGCAATAGCCCATTTGCCTCAAGATTTGATGTGCTGTGTAATCAGGGATTCTCGTATGCATAAGCATACCTCCGTTTAGGGTTGCACGGTATACCGGTATAAAAAAAGTACCTCTGTACCAAGGCATTTAAAACGTTACAATACTGCGTTTGAAAAGTACCGGTATGCAACAAATGTGGCAAACGGCAACAGCTGCTGCTTATGAACACTCCAAACTGAATAGCAGTTAGCGTTAGCGATGGCTCAGCACTTTTCTTTGTAACTTTAACTTAAGCTTATATTACAGTTGGAATAGTATCATGCTGTACTGTATGAAGAATTTGCACAAGTGACATTATTTTTGATTGCTTTGTGAATCCATCCTGTAAAATTGCCTCTTTAGTTAAACATGCTAGGTTACGAGACAACTAGCTCATTTACACGAAGGGAGACACAGAGAAGAGGTGGCTTTGCCTGCCTGCTGCGTCGTGTGTGAGTGAGTGAGTGAGAGAAAGAGAGGCGCTTCTGATTGGATCAGTGTGAGTTTCACATAAACCCTTGAAGTGCTGGGGAACAGCGAGTAGGCCTAGTCCTGGAGTGCCCAACCTTTTTTTAAACCGATATCTACTTTTGAAGTTGATGGTCAAATTTAAGGATGTCAGTATGAGAATTTAAGATCACCATTAATCACCATTGTTATGAACAAAATGTTTTTTTAGTAGACTACTATGACCATATCTTTTCAGTGAGTTTTTAAAGTGTGTTGAATAGCCTATGTTTACAAAGCAATGCAGCACTGATAGTATGCAGAGATAATTTTAGTCCTACACAAGTCATAAACAACTGAAACAATTTCAAAATGATAAACATTTGGTATATAAAAGGCACATGTAGACACATAGGCCCTATTTCTAAAATATATGAGAGAGCGAGAGCGAAAGCGAGAGCGAGCTCATTGGATTGGTTAAAGGACCACTCTATTAGAAAACCATTCTTACATGTTTTGTGCACCATTATTCAAAACCCATAAACCTGAATCATTAATTAAGTAAAACATAATTTGGGTTTATAATTTTATAGTTTTTAGTTAATTTACAAAATAAACATTTCTGATTGGATATCACATATGTGACGTCACAAGCCGAATTTCATGACTCCGGAAATATCGATTTTTACAAGAATTAAAACAAGATTTTTTGTAATGCTTCAACGCTGTTTTATATGGCATTGTAGGCCTACTGTGGGTACCGGTAGTTGTTGTGCCTACATGTTGGCAAACCACTAGGTGGCACCGTTACCTCATATTTCAGAGCCATGGGGAGTGTTGTTTACTCCAACGTGACGAGGCAGGTAGTGCTACTGAGCTAGCAAGCCAAAGTGCGACTCGAGATGAGTTGCAGACATGACGCTGTCCTGACTGACTATAAAGTTTGAAAATGTACTTCCGAGTCTACATTACAACTTAGTTCTTACAGATTTGATCACTTTTCAAACACAGTATGTTGATGTAATTTGTAAAGACCGCGATTGTTGTCCTGGCCATTGCAAAAACATACAGTAGCAGCTGGAGAAATGACAAGGCTAACAATGTGAAACGATAGCAGCACGAAGACATGGGATTGACAGCAGGCAAGAATGGGGTGTTCGATCTTTGAAATTATAATTTATAGGAGCCCTGACAGATACTGTATTTGGAAACGGATCGTGACACTGCTAATGGTGCTCGCCTGGGTCTCAGTCAACACATCGGTGAGTAGGACTAGCTAGCCTGCTAGCTTCGTCGACCTACTGTGCTTTCAGGGTTGGGTGGGTGGAAAAGCTGTAAATACGATACAGTTTGTAACAGATGAAACACTTTCCGTAACTTTGGCTCCCTTGATTGACCGTTCAGCTACTGTTTACCGGTGTGAACATAGATTGTAAGTGTGTCAGATACATAATCTCTGTGTGACATGTTCTACTCTTTTGGTGGCTATTCCAGACTGTTTAGAAACCCCATGTTGCTACATGTCTTTTGAGGTCAAGCTTACAATGTAACGGTGTTAGATATTCACCCCAACAGCGAAAATGTCGGGGGGCAGATTTGGTATTAGAGCTATTTGTTTCACTCCATGTCTGTGGACGGTGTCCTATATTTTATACAGTGGTGTTGTGCTTGGAAGTTTGGTGGGTAGTGTGGAGACGTGGGGAAAGCTAATAAGCTAGCCTTGTAGTTGCAGAACTCGAGCTGTTAGACTTTCTATTTCATTGAAATTGAAAACATTTCTTTGCAAACTGTTCGCCGTCTTGGATAATGAACACCATGCACTCTATAACACAAAGAGATCGTATATTTTAACTATAACATCACTATCGTATCCGCACTCAAATTTCACAGCTCCCACAGCGTGCATAGATCCAGTTAGCCAAGGCGCTGCTAATGACCCGGTGTGCGTTCCATGTACCCTTACGGTCACTTCCTAATGCTTTCCCCTCATTCTGTGTTACCGTGGGACTAATTATCTAACCAATACAGGACCAGCAGCTTGCTACATAGCCAACTTTTGAAAGACAGTATTTTCCCCGTCACATTACATGTCTCGCGATCGATTGCCACTCCCCTCGAGATCGACGGGTAGCTCACGATCGACTGGTTGGGCACCCCTGGCCTAGTGGCTGTAATATTGAGTTGGGTGTTTTGGTTCAAATCTACCAGCACTGAAAACAAGCAAATGTGCGAGAAATAATTCACTGCACATTCACTAACAGTCTATATCACATTTGAATTAAAAGTAACTTACTATGATGTGTGTTATCCAAAGAAATATCCACTCGTGTTCTTGTATTTTGTGTCTTTTTAGCAAAATGATTTAGATGGCATTAAAAATGCTGCTGTTTCAGTGCAGAGTAGACTATTAGGACAGTGTTATATTAAGATTGGCCTGATTTGTACCGGTAGCTGGAAAAATAGAAACGTTGCAATGTTTTATTTATTATTATTTTTTTTTTAGTACCGAAAAGTACATGTTGATACTGGCACCGTTACCAAAATATTGGTATCGTGACAACACTACCTCCGTTGTAATGAGTGGTTATTTGATATAAATGTTGCCTTTGTATCAGCTCAAACCAGCCTGGCCATTCTCCTCTGACCACTGCCATCAACCAGGCATTTTTGCCCACAGAATCACTGCTCACTGCATTTTTTTTCTCGTACCATTCTTTGTAAGCCCTAGAGATGGTTGTGTGTGAAAATCCCAGTAGATCAGTATTTTCTGAAATACTCAAATCAAGCCCTTTCTGCTTGACAGCCATGACATGTTCAAAGTCACTTAAATAACCTTTCTTCCCCATTATGATGCTCGGTTTGAACTGCATCAGATCATCTCGACCATGTCTACATGCACAAATGCATTGAGCTGCCACCATGTGATTGGCTGATCAGAAATTTGCCTCGAAGTGCAGTTGTAACAGGTGTTCCTGATGTAGTGACCGGTGAGTGTATATTAAATATCGTGAGTAATATCGATATTGCGATATACAGTCATGTAATCGTGTATCGCATATTTTTCTAATATTGTGCAGCCCTAGGTCGGTCCATATCACGGTATGAAGATTACGGTTTTCAGTTCTCTACGGTTCTCGTTTTTTTGTGGTGTTGTTTTTTTACCCATAATAAATGGTGCACTGGGAATATTAAACCATATTTATACAATTGCAATTATACAGTGATGATGCGCAAATTGAATTTGACCTTTTGCATGTGTCTGAGAACCGCTTCTTGTGCTAACCTGCGCTTGCACTTAAGCTGTAGCCAGCTGATGTGCGCTGTCTGAGCGTTCCAAATGCTCTCTTTCAATTGGCTAATAGAATCAGACTTATCACTAAATATCCTACATATGGTTTTGTGTAGGCTTATTATGTAAAAATGGTGTGGTTTTAATTGTGTGATCCTCTCAGTGGTATTATATGCTTATGTTTTAATCAGAGACTGGATAAGATACTCGTAGGATCTCTGTTTTACATATTTTTATGTGCAGTAAGTTACATGAACTGCGGTTTGCCACAGATTGCACGGTTCGGTTCGGTCTGTGAATTGTACGGTTTCGATTTTCGGTGCGGTTTGTGCCATCCCTATAAAAGATTATTTTGAAAAGATAGTCACATGTAATCAGTAAGTTAATGCATTACAGTTTTTTAAGTAACTTGCCCAACACTGGCTGCAACTATGTTGCTCATTGAAACTGGGTGGCCTATTGCCAAATTTGATTCTTTTCATAAAAGTTTAGTAAGTAATAAACTAATATTTTCTAGTATGGCCCAAGTGGTCATTTTTGCAGGTACAACTGTATTTTTCTGGGAATTCAAAGTGGTAGACCATGGAGATGTATGAAAAGTGCATTTTCCCCAGTCATAATGAATACTTAAAATTTGATGGTGGTGGTAAGTATGAAAAAGGTGACATTAGTGAATGGGTAGCACAAATTCTGGCAAAAAATAACCAACTAAAAACCTTGCACAGTGCACCTTTAAGTGACACCCACCAATAAAAATAAGTTTTCAAGATGGGTGCATATCTTTCTACTGGCAGTTGTTTAAGACGTATTGGATACTTATTTTGTTGTGTTTTGCATCATTGCGAAGGGGAAACTACGCTTTCATCTGATACCTTTTGCAAACATTTTGGTTAAGTCTAGCCATCCCTGCAGCTCTTCTAACATTTAGACACATTTTTTGCCGCCTAGATAATCTCTTGTCTTTTCATACTCTGGCATTATGGAGCATCAGCAAAACAAATTTAAAACCCTAAAATACTGTCTTGAGTCTATGGAATCTGAAAATGTGTCATTCAGCTAGATTATCCCATTTTTAGGGGCTGATTTTCAGTCTTGTGTCCAGGGGCACAGGCAGAAAAAGTACCGTAAATTCTGTGGACCTTTGTAAATTAGTGTGGACCCTTTTTTCAAATTAATAAATAATCACACTGATGTTATAGCCAGCATGGCAGCTGTAATTCTCCCAACGCAAATGGAACGCATACCAAAACGCATGAAAGCTGCGACTACAAATCGGTATTATTCCACCAAATATTGATTTCTGAATTATTCCTAAATTAATACATTACTACAGTATTATGTTGTTTTTAAGTCATCTTGTTTTCTTTGCCTTTTTTGAGATTTGGAAACATTGCATCTTATGTGTTATTTTGACCATTTTGAGATTTTCTGCAAATAAATGATCTAAATGACAATATTTTCTTTCGAAATTCGGAGGAAATGTTGTCGGTAGTTCATATAATGAAATAACAATTGTTTTACTCAGACGCATACCTATCCATAGCAAAATCAGAAAAACTGAACATTTCGAAGTGGTCTCAATTTTTGCTGCGGCTGTATTTTAAAGCACAGTGTTCTTTGGAGGTGTAACTTTTGGCTCTGTGCAAAACAAAACGTTTTACCTTGGCAGTTTCAAGTGTGCGCGTGTGTGAGTGAGTGAGTGAGTGAGAGCAAGGGAGGGAGAGTTTTGCAACCATCTGACATTCGGCAAGTTATTCCTTCAGTTTTTTAGCTGGATTTTGCAGTGCAAAACAGACTTTGTCTGACCGTGTTGGCATACTGAAAACTGCTTTTCATCGGATGGCAGGACGCATTTAACACACCAGTAACTGCAAGAGGCAGACCGTCAGACAGAACGATAAGAAATGTTAGGTAGGTCCTATGAAGCCATATGAAGCATTTACACATTGGACACAGGCAGCTGCGATGATAAAGTTGCTGATATGCCACCACAAAACTAGGTAGGATAATATACCTTACTAGAGGTGAACCGAAAATTCGGCCGCTGAAAACGCTAAAAAAGACACTTTCGGTTTTCGGCCGAAAGCCAATTGAGTGGCCGAATCGGAGGCCGAATAGAAAATGAATTGAAAATGGGTATTATTTAAACTAAGCTTAATTTCAGTTCTACTCTAACATTTAAATACTTCTAATACACATTTATTTTCTTTCATAAACATGTCTAAAAAAAATTAGTTAAGCCACAGATTTAAGCAATATTTAAAACTAACTTTTGATAACTTTTAACTGAATTGTAATATTCGGTTTCGGTAAGCTTATTCGGCCAAGTGATTACTTATTATTCGTTTTTTGTTAAGCCATAGATTTAAGCAATATTTAAAAATTGTGAAAAACCTAACTTTTGATAACTTTTAACTGAATTGTAATATTCGGTTTCGGTATTCGACCAACTGATTACTTATTATTCGTTTTTTGTTCAGCCATAGATTTAAGCAATATTTAAAAATTGTGAAAAACCTAACTTTTGATAACTTTTAACTGAATTGTAATATTCAGTTTTGGCCACAAATTTTCATTTCGGTGCACCTCTATACCCTACCAAAAAGTATCCAATACACCAGGGGTTCCAATAGGCTTGGAGTTAAACTAACTTACACTTCAGATGGACCCTTCCAGCATACAATGCATGCACCATACAATTAAAAACTACTCAATGTTCTTTAATGCTGGATAAAAACTCACACATCCGCCATTGCTCTATTCAGCTCGCGCACCCCCTTATGGCAGATTGCGCACCCCCAGGGGTGCATGCACCCCAGTTTGGGAAACCCTGTCCTACACAATAAAAGCACTTCAGTGACCGCTTAACATGTTGCTCATGAAACAAGGGGATGCTACAAGTCATTAGCAGTATTCGTTCAATGGGGACAACAGCCTCCATAGATCCATGACAAAATAACTACCTCAACAGTATGTGAGAGTTTACCCCTCCTACTTTTGTTGCTTCACTGACATGTTGAATTGAATTGTGAATTGTGAAACGAGTCAAATATTTCTTGGGTGGGGGTGAATCGCCCAGCCCAAGACATTGCAAGTTTTTAATGTCATCCATGTTTTCTTTGCATTGCCAACTGTATTACACTGAAATGCATTTTATCCGTCGCATTAAAGAAAATGGGGTAAACATGTATGTTGGTTACTATGTATTGAACAGAAAATAATTAAACTTAGTCACTCCACACTTCAATGTACCCGAAAAAGTTGGAAGACGTTGTCCGAGAGTAGTTTCCTAGTTGCCCTGTTTCGTCTTTGACCAAATACTGAAAGCACATCAGTCCACTTACAAAGGAGTGAACAATCACTACTGCCAACAGAAAAGAAAGCTTTTTACAAAAAATCTCTGGAAGGGTTTTCAGGCTGACCAGAACAGAATCGGTACTGTTTCCCGCACCAGTTACGTTCGGCACTAAAGTGCTTTTCTGTGAACCGCCCGTGTTCATACAGGGTTCTTGACTTTTTCCGTACATGACTGTTTTACCCGGATGAACATGCTGACGGCTACGTTATCGTCACGCTCCGCAGAGAAAAAACACGTTTTTTGCTGTTTGCGAACGCCAAGATCTGTGGCATGAATACAATTACATGTAAGAACGGGCACGCAATTACATGTAGGAACGGGCACTGGCACGGTTCACCATTGGCCTGAATGCGCCCGGGAGCATCAGAAGAGCATGAGAGAACCCACTCAACATTTTGGATAAACATTCTCATATGGAAGGAGCTTCCAACTTCTTTCACACTGGAGAGAAACCCTACCAGTGCCAAGTGTGGGTTGAGTTTTTCAGATTATCAGCCATCAGCAACTAAAGTGCTTGATAGGCAAAGTCTTGTTAAAAGTTGGCAACCATGCTACAGTTATCAGCATGGACTAAAGTTTCAGAATCACCCGGTTGCCAACATGGAACGGGACCTCTCCTACACCTCACGCTGTGGTATCAAACATTATGAACATTGTCTGCGTGCTGCGGACATTCACTTCCAAGCGTTCACACAGAACACAAACACAATCCATGCAGGAAAATACCTGTTTGCTTTGGTCACGTTATTCAAGAGATTTTAAACAATCACCTGCCAAATGTGTAGGTCCAGCGTAAATGCATTTTAACCTTGTACTGTGCAACTATCTAAAAAATGTAGATGTGGATCAGTCGCTGTTACTGATTACTTTTCTTGATTTTTCATTTTAAACAGATAAAGTTGGCGATCAGGCCATGGACAAAAACCACAAGTGTGGAACAGAGATGAGACCGATGAATCAGCTGACAAAGGTGAAGTTTGCAGACATTCTGCGTGCTGAAGCAAGAGAACGAATGCGTCGCGTGAGACGAGAGGAGTCGGCAGAGGCTGCAGAAAAGCGACGTGCTACAGAAAGAGATCGAATGCGTCGACGGAGGCAAGAGTTGTCGGCAGAGGCTTTAGACAAATGGCGTGCTAGAGCAAGAGAGCGAATGCGTCAACGGAGGCAAGAGATGTCGGCAGAAGATGTAGAAAAACGGCGTGCTGCACAAAGAGAGCGAATGCGTCGTTGGAGGGAGGACTCATCCCCTGATACTGTCAACAAACGTCGTATTACCGAAAGAGACAAAACACGACTACGTAGAATGAATGAAACCCCCGAACAGGCTGATGCTCGTCGGTTGAAAGAGAAAAAGAGATCTCAAGAACGCAGAGATAAAGCGCTACTCCATAGGAATAAGAAAAAAACTTGAGTGTTGATGACTGTGCATCTTCAAGTCTCAGATAGCTGAAGGACCTATTTAAGCTTTTTGTTGTTGTCACCACCTGCATTACCGCTCTTCAGTTACAGTACTGAAGGTTGAGGAATATCACAATAACAAAGTAATTGAGGACATAATCCCATCAGGTTGCACAATGCTAACACATGGCAAATTATGGGTGTCAGACTTTTGGTAAACTCCCTATCCATTCATGTTCTCTTCAACAAACTGTCGTGCATTGAAAATCTTCTGAAGGATGGATCAACAGCTGAAATCCCAAGATCCTCAAAATCTGGCGTGCAAACCTGCAGTTAATTGTGGACCCATATTCTTGCATTATATATTTTACCTCAAAAATGTTCTGTACAAACTAACAAATTCTTGAAAACTCAACTTTGCTGAACATCCTAATGTAATATTTTGACACTTAATAATTTGGGAATTGTGCTGGCCACTCCATTGGTTGGATGATGTTTGTCTGGAACCATGATTTTGTTGCTTGCTGGTGTGTTTGGGTCATTGTCTTGTAATGAGACATCCACTGCGAGGTATTTCCAATTCAGTATAGGGCAACATGACTTTTTCCAGTGTCCTGATGTACTCAAACTGTTCCACGATCCCTGGTGTGCCGTAAATAGGACCAACATTGTAGTGCAAAAAACATCCCCATCATAATACTTGCACCAAGTAAGATTATTTTCTTCTTTTTGACCAGATTCTTTTGGGTCCAAGGATCACAAGTTTGTCAGACATCCTGCAAACAAGGAATTCAAGCCATAGTACAAACACAGTGAGGACAGTAAAGCATGATGGTACACGAATCATGATATGGTGATGTTTTTTGCACTACAGTGTTGCTCCGATTTACCACATGCTTATGATCATGGATCAGTTTGAGTACATCAGGATGCTCGAAGAAGTCCTGTTGCCCTATTCTGACGAGAAAATGCCTTTTGAAGTAGATGTTCAAACAAGGCAATGACCCCCAATCAGACCAGCAAGCAAGCAAATCATGGTTGCAGAAAAACAGCATCCAACTAATGGAGTGGCCAGCACAATTACAGGACCTAAATCCTATAGAAAATTTGTGAGCGGCCGACATAAAAAAATGGTGTTCATGAGGCAGCACCAACAAACAAGAAACGCATAGAAATTGTGGGATGTAATTACAATCCACCTGGGCTGTGATACCTGTTGACCGTTGCTCGACTCCATACACCACAGATGCAAAACTGTTCAAAGACAGGTGTCAATGCTGCTTTTCCAACATTACATTTCTTCACTTGCTATGGAATATTATAAAATTTAATTACTTTCGCCAATTTTCTTGATTTGAAATGTGTGCAGTGTCTCAAATGCATTTTTGATCATTAAAGTACAAGTTATTTGAAGAGTTTTTGACATTTACTCATCTTTGGGGGGCTTGGTTTTGGACCGCTGTTTGAGGCTATTATCATTGGGTCATTCCACGGCAATTGACCAAATCTCCACGCACTTCACGCATTCAGTATTGCTGGGTGTTCCTTTGACATCCAAAAAAGGTTGAAAGCTCATTGTGATGACGCAAATTATGGGCTTGTCACCAAAATTTCTTTGCGCCATTACGTTTTCCCCTCTTTCACCTCTGCTCCACCTCACGTTGTACATGAACATTGTCTGTCTGAACATAAACACAGTCACCGCAGGAAAGCACCTGTTTGTTTAAAATCTCCTTCGTGCTGTGCAATCATTTAAAAAAGTGTAGATGTGGATCAGCTGCTGATTACTTTTCTTTATTTTTCATTTTAAACAGATCAAGTTGGCGATCATGCCATGGACAAAATCTATAAGCATGGAACAATGATGACAACGCATGAGAGAAAAAAAACACAGGACAGTACGAACAAGGGTGCTGAGGTGCTCTGTTATTCAAGAACGGCACAAATGAGGCAACTGACGCAGGAGGAGGTTGCAGACAAGCAGCGTGCTGCAGCAAGGGAACGAATGCGTCGTCTGAGACAAAAAGACTCGGCGGAGGCTGCAGACAAGCGGCGTGCTGCAGCAAGGGAGCGAATGCGTCGACGGAGGCAAGCTATGTCGGCAGAGGCTTTAGACAAATTGCGTGCTACTGCTCGAGAGCGAATGCGTCGAAGGAGGCAAGCGATGTCGGCAGAGGCTGCAGGAAATCGGCGTGCTACAGAAAGAGAGCGAAAGCGCAGACAGAGGCAGGACCCATCCCCAGATACTCGCTACAAACGTCGAACTCGTCAACTGACGCAGGAGGAGGCTGCAGAAAATCATCGCGCTCAAGAAAGAGCTCGAATGCGTCGACGAAGGCAAGAGGAGTCGGCAGAGGCTGCAGAAAAGCGGCGTGCTGCAGCAAGAGAGCGAATGCGCCGACGGAGGCAGGACTTGTCCCCAAGTACTCTCAACAAACGTCGTATTATCGAAAGAGAGAAAATGCGACAACGTAGAATGAATGAAACCCCCGAAGAGACTAACGCTCGTCGGTTGAAAGAGAAAAAGAGATCTCAAGATCGCAGAGATAAAGCGCTACTCCATAGGAATAACAAAAAAAAACTTGAGTGTTGATGACTGTGTGTCTTCAAGTCTCAGATAGCAGGACCTATTTATGCTTGTTGTTGTCACCACCTACATTACCGCTCTTCAGTTATTGCACTGAAGGTTGAGGAATATCACAATAACAAAGTGATTAAGTAATTAACACATGGCAAACTATGGGTGTGTCGGGCTTTTGGAAAACACCCAATCATGTTCTCAGGAACAAACTGTCTTTGTGTCTTCTGAAGGGTGGATCAACTGTTACATTCCCAAGATCCTCAAAATATGGTGTACAAACATGGACCTGCAGTTCATTGCGGACACTCTTGCATATATTTTACCTCACAAATGTTCTGTACAAATTAACAATTTTTTGAAAATTCAACTTTGCTGAGCATCCTAATGTAATATTTTGTTACTAAACTATGGTTCCTGAAAACTGCTTCAGATCTATGGTGCATGGATTAAGGTTTGGGAATTGTGCTGGCCACTCCATTGGTTGGATGATGTTTGTCTGGAACCATGATTTTGTTGCTTGCTGGTGTGTGTGGGTCATTGTCTTGTATTGAGACGTCCACTTCAGAGGTATTTCCAAAACAGTGTAGGGCAACATGACTTTTTCTAGTGTCCTGATGTACTCCAACTGATCCATGATCCCTTGTATGCTGTAAATAGGACCAACATTGTAGAACAATTGTAGTGCAAAAAACATCCCCATCATGATCCTCGCACCAAGAAAGATTCTTTTCTTCTTTTAGATAAGATTCTTTATGGGTCCAAGGGCCAACAGTTTGTCGGACATCCTGCAAACAAGTAATCCAAGCCCTAGCACACACTGAATACAGTTAAACATGGTGGTACAAGTGTCATGATCTGAGGATGTTTTTTGCGCCAAGGGTGTTGCTCCGATTTACCACATACCAGTGATCATGCTTCTCCATGGCATGTATACCAACCAGGAAGTAGTACCAGGCTGCTTACAGTGTGAACTGACCACAATAATGGTAGATTTTTTTGTATTTAAAAAAAATCTTACGGTGTTGACTAAAACTCACATGACGGACACATGTTCAATAGTTTAAACGGTATATAAAAAGGTTTATAAAACATTGTACACATGTAGTTTGATTAAAGGTACACTGTGCAGGAAATGGTACTGCAACTACGCTGCTCATCGAAACTGGGTTGCCCATTACCATATTTGATCTTTTCATTTGAGTTTACTAGGTAATAAAATAATATTGGTATAATATTAGTATGGCCTAAGCACAGTGATTTCTGCAGCTAAAAATGACTATTTCTGGGAATTCAAAATGGCGGACCATGGAGAAGATCTCCCTTTTCATGTACGAATACTTAAAATTTGATGGTGGTGATATTCATGAAAATAGTGGAAACAAATTATTACGGTGTTGTCAAATTCTAAAACCTGCTTTCGGACATGGGGTTTTGAAGGTAGTGGTAACACACTGTCACGTGAAGGTCAATGTTAATTTAAATATGAATCCATATTTAATTGTACAAAACTCTTCTCCGTCTTTATTTCCAGTTAATTTTGTTGCCATTTTAATCACATTTTAAGAACAAACATGAGTTTAATCTCCTGGACATGTTTTGTCCCATCTCTCAAGAATCCCTGAGCACCATTACACTCCCCCCCCCCCCCCCTCTCACCTCTTCTCGGCCTCACGCTGTAGTAGCAAACATTTTCTGTGTGCTCTGGACATTGATTTTCCACTGTGCGATGTGTTTTTTGACTGCCTTTTATCACATGGGTGCCCACATGTTGATGGTGACACAAAAAACACCTCCACACATTCACACATGCCAAACACCACGCATTCATACAGAACACAAACGCAGTCCCTGTAGGAAAATACTTGTTTGTTTAAAATCCCCTGCATAAAGTTGCCAAAGCATATCACCTGCCAAATGTATCGGTCCAGCCTCAATGCATTTAATATGCGTGCTGTGCAATCATTTTGAAACTGCATAGATGTGGATCAGCTGCTGTTACTGATTACTTTTCTTGATTTTTCATTTTAAACAGATAAAGTTCATGCCATGGAAACAGTATGGACAGAGTATGGATTAAAGAAGAGACTGATGAGTCAGCTGACGCAGGAGGAAAAGGCAGACTATCTGCGTGCTGCTGCAAGAGAGCGAATGCGTCGACGGAAACAAGAGGAGTCAGCAGAGGATGCAGAAAAGCGCCGCGCTAGAGCAAGAGCTCGAATGCATCGTCTGAGGCGAGAGATGTCGCCAGAGGCTTTAGACAAATGGCGTGCTGCTACTCGAGAGCGAATGCATCGATGCAGGCAAAGAATGTCGGCTGAAGCTGTAGAAAAACGACGTGCTATAGAAAGAGAGCATAAGCGTCGTTGGAGGCAGGACTCATCCCCAGATACTCTCAACAAACGTCGCACTATGGAAAGAGACCGAATGCGACAACGTAGAATGAAAGAGACCCCCGAACAGGCTGAAGTTCGTCGGTTGAAAGACAAAAAGAGATCTCAAGATCGCAGAGATAGGAATCAACTCCATATGAATGAGATGTCAGCAGAAGCTGTAGAAAAACTGCGTGCTGCAGAAAGAGAGCAAAAGCGTCGTTTGAGGCAGGACTTATCCCCAAATACTCGCAACAAACGTCGTACTATGGAAAGAGACAGGACGCGACAACGAAGAATGAATCAAACCCCCGAACAGGCTGAAGCTCGTCGGTTGAAAGAGAAAAAGAGAGCTCAAGATCGCAGAGATAGGGAGCGACTCCATAGGAATAAGAAAAACTTGAGTGTTGACGACTGTGCGTCTTCAAGTCCAAGATAGCACAAGGATTCTTGTTGTTGCCACCGGCTGCATTACCTCCAAGTTGTAGAACTGAGGAATATCACAACAATAAGGCAATTGAGGACATGATCACATAGGGAACACACACCCTATGTTCACCGGGTCCTATGTTTCGCACTCTGGGGAACACAGAACCCTTTTCTGAAAACAGGGTTCTATGTTCCCCTCTGCTTCCAAGTAGATTGCTGCCGCATGGCGAGCACCGGTTGCTGCTAGGGTTAGGGCCTTAGAAAAAAGGTCCTAAGTTCCCTAGTCCCATTCAAAGACCGGGGAACATAGGACCCGGGGAACATAGGTACGCTCCCCATCACATCAGGCAGCACAATGCTAACACATGGCAAATTATGGGTGTGTCAGACTTGTGGAAAACTCCCTATCCAATCATGGTCTCAGGAACACAAGTTGTCTTCCTCCAAAAACCCTCTGGTAGATGGATCACAAGCTCCACTTGCTATCTGCCCCATGCCTGCAGTTCACATAGGACTCGATGCCATAGAGATAGAACATTCAAGTTATGTGTGTTGTATGTAATGTATGCATCTCTGTATATAAGGCTTATGTCCTGTGTATTTCGTCAGTTGTGGAATAGTCTTGTGATTTGATGTTATGTGTATGTTCTGTCTTAAACGAGTGTTGCTCAGGGACGCAAAATGAATTTCAGTGACACAGAAATTTGCGACGGCAGTAAAAAACACAAGTGCAGCCTTCCATCTTGTGTAGGTAGTGTACATTTCTTCAATCAACGCAAATCAATAGAGAACAAGCCCACCTCTGTCAAAAAATAGACTTGAACTGTGTGAATATGAAATAGGGTGGGGTGCATTGCAAACTTTGTAGGAGTTTTGGACAATCCATCTACATCGACGTCAGTGAACATTTGGTCACCCAGTTTGCGGAGGCGGTATGCTGATCCTTGTAACGAGCATCAATGGAGTTTAACAACTGTAGGAGTTGCACATGTAATGGAGGCTAGCTGGCAGTGTTGGCGTGGAACGTTAGTAAACCTCCCTCCCGAAAGCCTCATAGAGTGCCGATCAGTGTTAATTTTGTCGACTAGACTAAGACTAAATATATTAGTCGACTAACCTTTTGAGAGTTTAATTGACTAAATTCTGACTAACAAAAATGATCTGTGAAAGACTAAAACGAGACTAAAATGTTGAGGACTTTTAGTCGACTAAATAATGACTAAACAAAAATGATTTGTGAAAGACTAAAAGCGACTAAGACGAAGAACTAACTTTTAGTCGACTAAATTCTGACTAACTAAAATGATTTGTGAAAGACTAAAAACGACTAAGACGTAGACTTTTTTGGGGACTCAGACATAAATTGGTACAACCACAACTAAAACCTATAAATTAATTGTTAATTGGTAATCAACCTTTAAAGGGACACTATGGGATTAAAAAATGATTAATTACAGCTGAATCCATCCACCGATACTTATTTGAGTCATTAGTAAATTAATGCTCTGGACCACTTTCGCACCCCACTGTCAGAAAATCCTGAATGTAACTTTTAGTAGACTGTCCATAACGAATATTGGGGGAGAAGCTTCTCAAACAAAACAAAAATCCCTTTACGAATATGTAGCACCAGCGACATATTCACATTTGTATGCACTATTGACTGCTGGCACAGTGGGATTAAAAACATTCTCACCAAAAGCTTAGCTAGGTTAGATTTAGAGACAGGCCTGACATTGGCACATAAGTCTACATAGTGTCCTTTTAAGACACAGTGTTATACATTTGCTATTACCAGAATGACAATAACCAAGTCGTAGTGCATTTCTAAAGGCCCTGTGTTTTATTGTATTGTGACTTAAACTAAAGACTAAAATGTTTAGACTAAAACTAGACAAAAATGTTGAGGACTTTTAGTCGACTAAATAATGACTAAATAAAAATTATTTGTGAAAGACTAGAACTAGACAAAAATGTTGAGGACTTTTAGTCGACTAAATAATAACTAAACAGAAATGCTTTTTGATAGACTAAAAGCGACTAAGACTAAGAATGGACTTCGACACAAGACTAAGACTAAGACTAAACTGAAAAATGGATGACAAAATTAACACTGGTGCCGATGCTGCCGTCGGGCTGGGTAACTGGTCGTTAAGTCCAGCGGTATCGTACTGTGCTTCCATTTCCAAACCGATGCAGTTGACGAGGTTGCAGGTTCGCGCCTCGAGGGGGATGAACAGGTGCAGGAAGACCTACGTCACACATGGTCCATCGGCAGTCGTTTTGATGCCGTAACAGTTTGACATCATGTCACATGGTGCATATTTGTCACAGCAGGACTAAATGTGGTCCAATCAAACGATTTCTAACCATCATGCAACATTTACAGTCCAGAATGCATTGCTGTCCGCCACGTTCACAGTTTATGCGGAATGTGAAATGCATCTAGTGTTACTAACTCTTCTGTTTTTTTCCCCTAACTTCTATGTCTTTTGTCTTTTTTTGGTCCTTTTTTTTTCTTTTTTTCTTTACCTTTTTTGGGACTCTCCGAGCAGGGAAGCTTTTCATTGGACATGGATTCACATGACACTAAAATATCTTGTATCTTCCGTTTTATTTCCCCCTTCTACTTTTGTCTTTTTTTTTTTTTTAACTTTTTTTTTTTTTTTTTACCTTTTTTGGAGCAGGGAAGCTTTTCAATGGACATGAATTCTAGAATGTACACATGCCAATAAAATATCTTGTATCTTGTACCATGATGTGATTTCTGTTTTCTATTTCTAGTCTGAGTCTGCTCTTGTTTGAATTATTACCTCCACCAGGAGGTTATGTGATCGCCCGATTTCTGTGTGGCATGTCTGTCCGTCTGTCACTCTGTCACTCTGTTCGTTCGCTGCTATTTCGCGGGCTGCCACAAGGTGGACGAGGTGAATTGAGCAATGACAGGATGTGCCTGCGATTTGGATTGATGGACAGTGACCAGTGACCACAGCATAGCACGCCGATTTGCTGTGCCATGGCTGCGTAACCAATAGGCCTAGCACACCAAAAAATGTACAATATGGCACACATATCGTTGCGGAGCAAATTGTTCTCCGAGCGTTTGGCCTGACAATCAAATCAGCTTTTGCGGAGTTGAACCGTTGTTCCCTGTTCAGTTGAAGTTCACAAAGGGTGGAGATATTAATAACGGCGAACAGTGGTTAACAGTGATGAAGGCATCGCCAAGGAGGGGAAGGTATGCAGTTCACTAGATTTTGGTTAATCTAAGTTGTGTTGCGACACCACAGCAAAGCCAATCAGAAAGCTCACAGCGCGGATTTGCTGTCACTGTGCCCACATGGCTGAAGCCATAGGCGTAGCCAGTCACTAAAACATAATGTAATATAATAATGATGACATATAATGTCACGCATGCGTCGCAGCTTTCGTGGAGTTGATTGTTCTCAACCAAATCAGCTTTTTCTCGTCTGTCCGGTTTGTTTGAAGGGTGGAAGAATTATAGTTCACTATTTAAAGTTAGCCTAATCAATATTGTGTTGCCAGCGTGTGTGATCCTAAAGTGTTCTCAAAGGACAATATTGACCACCGTAGTCATATCATTAACTATATATTGTGGGTGGATATTACAGTAATAGCTGTGCCATTTAATATTGTGGCAAAACAATTAAGTGATGAAAGGCATGCTGCCAACACACAATGAATGAACAATGTCACTAAGGCTATAGCGATGGGATCTAATAATTTCCAGTAAAGGCCTACATATTCCACATTACAGTAGGGCCTATATGGCATGAGCAAACATTTGCCAATCCCACAATGACAGGTGAACTATACTAAAGCTAACCAGGTGACACACATACTAGCTAATAAATGCAAAATAAGAGACACATAATTTGTTTAACATATAAGGTTCACTTCTCTTAACACAATGGTAGGCCTAACCTGTAGGCCTGCATGAATCACACCACACCATGTCACAAATATTAGAACAAATTCAGCTTCCCTGGCGGAGGTCTGCATTCTCTGAGTGCATTCCTAGTTTTCAATGCAATGTATGCATTCATTGTTTTGCAACGTTAACTTGAATAAGCTGCTTATATATTTTTCATATATTGATTTTTTTTTAAAATGTACACTTGAAATGTACTGTAAAAGTTAACTTGTGTACAAATAATGTAGGCCTACACATTGTTGATTTTAGAAGATTTCCGACAAAAATAATGTTAGACCTGCTCACATTCTCTTCTTTAGAGATGGTAAAAAGCGTATGAAAAAGTTGAACAAATCCAACACAAATGTGTGTAAAACACTGGAAGACGGTAAAATGATGTACTTCCATTTAACTGCATTATTAAAGATACTCGATTGGATAGCTGTGCCATTTTAAATTATCCATTTGGAGAACAATTCTGTTATTAAATGCATGCTGCCGATCATCAAAATGTTTATAACAATACAATTAACAATGTGACCATTATGCAGCTCTCTCTGAGCTCCAATAAGTGAATTTGCAAATCGCAGTAGAAGAATCACATTTGCCAGTCCCACAATGACAGGTGAATAAAACCAATGCTAAAGACCAATGCTTAACAGGTGACATGATAAATATGAGAGACACAAATAATTTGGTCAACACTTGGTGCTTCAATTATCTTAACACACCTGAATCTGCATGGATGACACCACACAATGGCTTAAATATACTACAATTTCTTTTTCAAAACAATGTGTCCTTGGCTCTGAAGAAAAGAGACTAAATTTAGGCTACATAAAACATTCTCAACAGCATTATAATGATCTATTTCATCTCTTTACATTACTACAATTATCATCATTTTATATATCCTAGTAGCTCACTGTCTCAAAGACCTAGACTATGGTTGTGAAAGGGGATGCGCAGGGAAAAAAACAATACATGACACGAGTGGACCCATGTAGGCCTAAGGGTAGCCTCGGCTGGAATGATATATGGAGGGCCTTGCCATGGTAAAGTTTGGGAGTCCCTGGGCTAGGAAACTCCAGTACATTCCTTAAAGTTGGGCACATAGGCCTACCTGAGATCAAAGGAGCGGTCAAATTGGATTCACAAAATCCTACCAGATTGAGAGCCAGAAATTTGTGGCAGAGGTTTTCTTTTTCTCCGGAATAATTTCAGTGTTCCTTGCAACGTTAAAGGAGCACTAATAGGCTATGCTGTTGTATTGCTCATGCCATCACAAGATTTTTTTTTTTTCTTCTTCAACCTTTCCAGAGATCCTGGTCATTGTAATGGGGGCAGGTGTTTATTTACATTAAAAAAAAAGAAAAACATAGTATTTATTCCCAAAAACTTCCAAAAGTTTATGCAACATCAGCAGACAAACTAGCAAACAGTGATAGGCCTACCTTTTGGGAAAATATTTGGAGTAGGTCTTAAAGTTTTAAATGTAAACAAAATCTGCCCCCATTAGAATAGCTCAGATTTCGGAAACGACTGAGCTGAAAATGCAGGATCACCGGACAGGCTACAGCGGTCTTTCTCAAAGTGGGGCGTAAGCCCCCCTGGGGGGGCGTGTGACATCTCATTTTGGATTTTTTTCTCCCAAGGAAATGTTATCCTGTCTCGCCAATAAGTTTAAAGCCCTTACCTACATTATATTATTAATGAATTTGAATAGCATAGGAAATTAACACACATTTGCATTCGACTCCAGTCACCTTTTCTTTGATTCTGCACAGCGATTGCAAAATCAGTCTGCGCGAGTACTGCTGTTGCTTAGGGGGGGGCTCGGAAGCATTCAGACCCAATGTTAATTTTAATATGAAACCATATTTTATTGTACAAAATTTTGTAAAAAACATTTATTGTAAAAAATGTATTCTCCATCTTCTTTCCAGATAATTTTGTTACCATTTTAATTGCATTTTAAGAACAAACATGAGTTGAATCTCCTGGACATGTTTTGTCCCATCTCTCAAGAATCCCTGAGCACCATTACACTCCCCCCCCTCTCACCTCTTCTCTGCCTCACGCTGTAGTAGCAAACATTTTCTGTGTGCTCTGGACACTGTGTGATGTGTTTTTTGACTGCCTGTTATCACATGGGTGCCCACATGTTGATGGTGACACAAAAACACCTCCACACGGCAAACATCTCCATACATTCACACATGCCAAACACCACGCATTCATACAGAACACAAACGCAGTCCCTGCAGGAAAATACTTGTTTGTTTAAAATCCCCTGCATAAAGTTGCCAAAGCATATCACCTGCCAATTGTATCGGTCCAGCCTAAATGCATTTAATCTTTGTGCTGTGCAATCATTTTAAAAGTGCGTAGATGTGGATCAGCTGCTGTTACTGATTACTTGTCTTGATTTTTCATTTTAAACAGATACAGTTCATGCCATGGACACAGTATGGACAGAGTATGGAGCAAAGAGGAGACTGATGAGTCAGCTGACGCAGGAGGAAGCTGCAGACTCTCAGCGTGCTGCTGCAAGAGAGCAAATGCGTCGACGGAAACAAGAGGAGTCGGCAGAAAAGCGCCGCGCTTCCAAAAGAGCTCGAATGAATCGTCTGAGGCAAGAGATGTCGGCAGAGGCTTTAGACAAATTGCGTGCTGTTACAAGAGAGCGAATGCAGCGATGCAGGCAAGGAATGTCGGCTGAAGCTGTAGAAAAACGACGTGCTGTAGAAAGAGAGCAAAAGCGTCGTTGGAGGCAGGACTCATCCCCAGATACTCTCAACAAACATCGTACTATGCAAAGAGACAGAATGCGGCAACGTAGAATGAACGAGACCCCCGAACAGACTGAAGCTCGTCGGTTGAAAGAGAAAAAGAGAGTTCAAGATCGCAGAGCTAGGGAACGACTCCATATGAATGAGATGTCGGTAGAAGCTGTAGAAAAACTGCGTGCTGCAGGAAGAGAGCAAAAGCGTCGTTGGAAGCAGGACTCATCCCCAGATACTCTCAACAAATATCGTACTATGCAAAGAGACAAAATGCGGCAACGTAGAATGAACGAGACCCCCGAACAGGCTGAAGCTCGTCGGTTGAAAGACAAAAAGAGATCTCAAGATCGCAGAGCTAGGGAGCGACTCCATAGGAATAAGAAAAACTTGAGTGTTGACGACTGTGCGTCTTCAAGTCCAAGATAGCACAAGGATTCTTGTTGTTGCCACCGGCTGCATTACCTCTAAGTTGTAGAACTGAGGAATATCACAACAATAAGGCAATTGAGGACATGATCACATGGGGTCATCCATATGTTCACCGGGTCCTATGTTTCGCGCACTGGGGAACACAGAACCCTTTTCTGAAAACAGGGTTCTATGTTCCCCTCTGCTTCCAAGTAGATTGCTGCCGCATGGCGAGCACGGGTTGCTGCTAGGGTTAGGGCCTTAGAAAAAGGGTCCTAAGTCCCATACAAAGACCGGGGAACATAGGACCCGGGGAACATAGGTACGCTCCCCATCACATCAGGCAGCACAATGCTAACACATGGCAAATTATGGGTATGTCAGACTTGTGTAAAACTCCCTATCCTATCATGGTCTCAGGAACACAAGTTGTCTTCCTTCGAAAACCCTCTAGTAGATGGATCACAAGCTCCACTTGCTATCTGCCCCATGCCTGCAGTTCACATAGGACTCGATGCCATAGAGATAGAACATTCAAGTTATGTGTGTTGTGTATGTATCTCTGTATATAAGGCGTATGTCCTGTGTATTTTGTCAGTTGTGGAATAATCTTGTGATTTGATGTTATGTGTATGCTCTGTCTTAAACGAGTGTTGCTCAGGGACGCAAAATGAATTTCACTGACACGGAAATTTGCGACGGCAGTGAAAAACAAGTGCAGCCTTCCATCTTGTGTAGGTAGTGTACATAGCTTCAATCAACGCAAATCAATAGAGAACAAGCCCACCTCTGTCAAAAAATGGACTTGAACTGTGTGAATATGAAATAGGGTGGGGTGCATTGCAAACCTTTTAGGAGTTTTGGACAATCCATCTACATCGACGTCAGTGACCATTTGGCCACCCAGTTTGCGGAGGCGGTATGCCGATCCTTGTAACGAGCATCAATGGAGTTTAACAACTGAGTTGCACGTGTAATGGAGGCTAGCTGGCAGTGTTGGCGTGGAACGTTAGTAAACCTCCCTCCGGAAAGCCTCATAGAGTGCCGATGCTGCCGTTGGGCTGGGTAACTGGTTATTAAGTCCAGCGGTATCGTACTGTGCTTCCATTTCCGAACCGATGCAGTTGACGAGGTTGCAGGTTCTCGCCCCGAGGGGGACGAACAGGTGCAGGAAGACCTATGTCACACATGGTCCATCGGCAGTCGATTTGATGCCGTAATTTGCATATTTGTCACAGCAGGACTAAATGTGGTCCAGTCAAACGATTTCTACCCATCATGCAACATTTACAGTCCAGAATGCATTGCTGTCCGCCACGTTCACAGTTTATGCGGAATGTGAAATGCACCTAGTGTTACTAACTCTTCTGTTTTTTCCCCCTAACTTCTACTTTAGTCTTTTTTTTTTTTTAAATAACCTTTTTTGGGACTCTCCGAGCAGGGAAGCTTTTCATTGGACATTAATTCACATGACATTAAAATATCTTGCATCTTCTGTTTTACTTCCCCCTAACTTCTACTTTCGTTTGTTTGTTTGTTTGTTTTTTTTAATGTTTTTACTTTTTTGGGACTCTGAGCAGGGAAGCTTTTCAGTGGACATGAATTCTAGAATTTACACATGCCAATAAAATATCTTGTACCATGATGTGCTTTCTATTTTCTATTTCTAGTCTGCTCTTGTTTGAGTTATTTTCAATGCAATGTATGCATTGTTTTGCAACGTTAACTTGAATAAGCTGCTAATATATTTTCCAGATATTGATTTTTTTTTAAATGTACACTTGAAATGTACTGTAAAAGTTAACTTGTGTACAAATAATGTAGGCCTACACATTGTTGATTTTAGAAGATTTCTGACAAAAATAATGTTAGACCTGCTCACATTCTCTTCTTTAGAGATGGTAAAAAGCGTATGAAAAAGTTGAACAAATCCAACACAAATGTGTGTAAAATACTGGAAGACGGTAAAATGATGTACTTCCATTTAACTGCATTATTAAAGATACTCGATTGGATAGCTGTGCCATTTTAAATTATCCATTTGGAGAACAATTCTGTTATTAAATGCATGCTGCCGATCATCAAAATGTTCATAACAATACAATTAACAATGTGACCATTATGCAGCTCTCTCTGAGCTCCAGTAAGTGAATTTGCAAATCGCAGTAGAAGAATCACATTTGCCAGTCCCACAATGACAGGAGAATAAAACCAATGCTAAAGACCAATGCTTAACAGGTGACATGATAAATATGAGAGACACAAATAATTTGGTCAACAGTTGGTGCTTCAATTATCTTAACATACCTGAATCTGCATGGATGACACCACACAATGGCTTAAATATACTACAATTTCTTTTTCAAAACAATGTGTCCTTGGCTCTGAAGAAAAGAGACTAAATTTACATAAAACATTCTCAACAGCATTATAATGATCTATTTCATCTCTTTACATTACTACAATTATCATCATTTTATATATCCTAGTAGCTCACTGTCTCAAAGACCTAGACTATGGTTGTGAAAGGGGATGCGCAGGGAAAAAAACAATACATGACACGAGTGGACCCATGTAGGCCTAAGGGTAGCCTCGGCTGGAATGATATATGGAGGGCCTTGCCATGGTAAAGTTTGGGAATCCCTGGGCTAGGAAACTCCAGTACATTCCTTAAAGTTGGGCACATAGGCCTACCTGAGATCAAAGGAGCGGTCAAATTGGATTCACAAAATCCTACCAGATTGAGAGCCAGAAATTTGTGGCAGAGGTTTTCTTTTTCTCCGGAATAATTTCAGTGTTCCTTGCAACGTTAAAGGAGCACTAATAGGCTATGCTGTTGTATTGCTCATGCCATCACAAGATTTTTTTTTTTCTTCTTCAACCTTTCCAGAGATCCTGGTCATTGTAATGGGGACAGGTGTTTGTTTACATTAAAAAAAAAAGAAAAACATAGTATTTATTCCCAAAAACTTCCAAAAGTTTATGCAACATCAGCAGACAAACTAGCAAACAGCGATAGGCCTACCTTTTGGGAAAATATTTGGAGTAGGTCTTAAAGTTTTAAATGTAAACAAAATCTGCCCCCATTAGAATAGCTCAGATTTCGGAAACGACTGAGCTGAAAATGCAGGATCACCGGACAGGCTACAGCGGTCTTTCTCAAAGTGGGGCGTAAGCCCCCCTGGGGGGGCGTGTGACATCTCATTTTGGATTTTTTTTCTCCCAAGGAAATGTTATCCTGTCTCGCCAATAAGTTTAAAGCCCTTACCTACATTATATTATTAATGAATTTGAATAGCATAGGAAATTAACACACATTTGCATTCGACTCCAGTCACCTTTTCTTTGATTCTGCACAGCGATTGCAAAATCAGTCTGCGCGAGTACTGCTGTTGCTTAGGGGGGGCTCGGAAGCATTCAGACCCAATGTTAATTTTAATATGAAACCATATTTTATTGTACAAAATTTTGTAAAAAAAATTTATTGTAAAAAATGTATTCTCCATCTTCTTTCCAGATAATTTTGTTACCATTTTAATTGCATTTTAAGAACAAACATGAGTTGAATCTCCTGGACATGTTTTGTCCCATCTCTCAAGAATCCCTGAGCACCATTACACTCCCCCCCCCCCCTCTCACCTCTTCTCTGCCTCACGCTGTAGTAGCAAACATTTTCTGTGTGCTCTGGACACTGTGCGATGTGTTTTTTGACTGCCTGTTATCACATGGGTGCCCACATGTTGATGGTGACACAAAAACACCTCCACACGGCAAACATCTCCATACATTCACACATGCCAAACACCACGCATTCATACAGAACACAAACGCAGTCCCTGCAGGAAAATACTTGTTTGTTTAAAATCCCCTGCATAAAGTTGCCAAAGCATATCACCTGCCAATTGTATCGGTCCAGCCTAAATGCATTTAATCTTTGTGCTGTGCAATCATTTTAAAAGTGCGTAGATGTGGATCAGCTGCTGTTACTGATTACTTGTCTTGATTTTTCATTTTAAACAGATACAGTTCATGCCATGGACACAGTATGGACAGAGTATGGAGCAAAGAGGAGACTGATGAGTCAGCTGACGCAGGAGGAAGC
The DNA here is from genome assembly GCF_034702125.1 of Engraulis encrasicolus. Classification (NCBI taxonomy): domain Eukaryota; kingdom Metazoa; phylum Chordata; class Actinopteri; order Clupeiformes; family Engraulidae; genus Engraulis; species Engraulis encrasicolus. The sequence continues at coordinate 10,897,412 of NC_085857.1, read as the reverse complement.
TGCAGACTCTCAGCGTGCTGCTGCAAGAGAGCAAATGCGTCGACGGAAACAAGAGGAGTCGGCAGAAATGCGTCGACGGAAACAAGAGGAGTCGGCAGAAAAGCGCCGCGCTAGCAAAAGAGCTCGAATGAATCGTCTGAGGCAAGAGATGTCGGCAGAGGCTTTAGACAAATTGCGTGCTGTAGAAAGAGAGCGAATGCAGCGATGCAGGCAAGGAATGTCGGCTGAAGCTGTAGAAAAACGACGTGCTGTAGAAAGAGAGCAAAAGCGTCGTTGGAGGCAGGACTCATCCCCAGATACTCTCAACAAACATCGTACTATGCAAAGAGACAGAATGCGGCAACGTAGAATGAACGAGACCCCCGAACAGACTGAAGCTCGTCGGTTGAAAGAGAAAAAGAGAGTTCAAGATCGCAGAGCTAGGGAACGACTCATGAATGAGATGTCGGCAGAAGCTGTAGAAAAACTGCGTGCTGCAGGAAGAGAGCAAAAGCGTCGTTGGAGGCAGGACTCATCCCCAGATACTCTCAACAAACATCGTACTATGCAAAGAGACAAAATGCGACAACGTAGAATTAACGAGACCCCAGAACAGGCTGAAGCTCGTCGGTTGAAAGAGAAAAAGAGATCTCAAGATCGCAGAGCTAGGGAGCGACTCCATAGGAATAAGAAAAACTTGAGTGTTGACGACTGTGCGTCTTCAAGTCCAAGATAGCACAAGGATTGTTGTTGTTGCCACCGGCTGCATTACCTCTAAGTTGTAGAACTGAGGAATATCACAACAATATGGCAATTGAGGACATGATCACATGGGGTCATCCCTATGTTCACCGGGTCCTATGTTTCGCACTCTGGGGAACATAGAACCCTTTTCTGAAAACAGGGTTCTATGTTCCCCTCTGCTTCCAAGTAGATTGCTGCCGCATGGCGAGCACCAGTTGCTGCTAGGGTTAGGGCCTTAGAAAAAGGGTCCCAAGTTCCCTAGTCCCATACAAAGACCGGGGAACATAGGACCCGGGGAACATAGGTACGCTCCCCATCACATCAGGCAGCACAATGCTAACACATGGCAAATTATGGGTGTGTCAGACTTGTGTAAAACTCCCTATCCTATCATGGTCTCAGGAACACAAGTTGTCTTCCTTCGAAAACCCTCTAGTAGATGGATCACAAGCTCCACTTGCTATCTGCCCCATGCCTGCAGTTCACATAGGACTCGATGCCATAGAGATAGAACATTCAAGTTATGTGTGCTGTATGTAATGTAGCCTATGTATCTCTGTATATAAGGCCTATGTCCTGTGTATTTTGTCAGTTGTGGAATAGTCTTGTGATTTGATGTTATGTGTATGTTCTGTCTTAAACGAGTGTTGCTCAGGGACGCAAAATGAATTTCAGTGACACGGAAATTTGCGACGGCAGTGAAAAACAAGTGCAGCCTTCCAGCTTGTGTAGGTAGTGTACATAGCTTCAATCAACGCGAATCAATAGAGAACAAGCCCACCTCTGTCAAAAAATGGACTTGAACTGTGTGAATATGAAATAGGGTGGGATGCATTGCAAACTTTTTTTTGGACAATCCATCTACATCGACGTCAGTGACCATTTGGCCACCCAGTTTGCGGAGGCGGTATGCCGATCCTTGTAACGAGCATCAATGGAGTTTAACAACTGAGTTGCACGTGTAATGGAGGCTAGCTGGCAGTGTTGGCGTGGAACGTTAGTTAACCTCCCTCCCGAAAGCCTCATAGAGTGCCGATGCTGCCGTTGGGCTGGGTAACTGGTCGTTTAGTCCAGCGGTATCGTACTGTGCTTCCATTTCCGAACCGATGCAGTTGACGAGGTTGCAGGTTCTCGCCCCGAGGGGGATGAACAGGTGCAGGAAGACCTACGTCACACATGGTCCATCGGCAGTCGATTTGATGCCGTAACAGTTTGACATCATGTCACATGGTGCATATTTGTCACAGCAGGACTAAATGTGGTCCAGTCAAACAATTTCTAACCATCATGCAACATTTACAGTCCAGAATGCATTGCTGTCCGCCACGTTCACAGTTTATGCGGAATGTGAAATGAATCTAGTGTTACTAACTCTTCTGTTTTTTCCCCCTAACTTCTACTTTTGTCTTTTTTTTTTGTCTTTTTTTTAACCTTTTTTGGGACTCTCCAAGCAGGGAAGCTTTTCATTGGACATGAATTCACATGACACTAAAATATCTTGTATATTCCGTTTTATTGCCCCCTAACTTCTACTTTTGTCTTTTTTTTTTTTTTTTTACTTTTTTGGGACTCTGAGCTGGGAAGATTTTCAATGGACATGAATTCTAGAATGTACACATGCCAATAAAATATCTTGTATCTTGTACCATGATGTGATTTCTGTTTTCTATTTCTAGTCTGAGTCTGCTCTTGTTTGAATTATTTTCGATGCAATGTATGCATTTTTTTGCAACGTTAACTTGAATAAGCTGCTAATATATTTTTCAGATATTGATTTTTTTAAAATGTACACTTGAAATGTACTGTAAAAGTTAACTTGTGTACAAATAATGTAGGCCTACACATTGTTGATTTTAGAAGATTTCCGACAAAAATAATGTTAGACCTGCTCACATTCTCTTCTTTAGAGATGGTAAAAAGCATATGAAAAAGTTGAACAAATCCAACACAAATGTGTGTAAAATACTGGAAGACAATAAAATGATGTACTTCCATTTAACTGCATTATTAAAGATACTCGATTGGATAGCTGTGCCATTTTAAATTGTCCATTTGGAGAACAATTCTGTTATTAATGCTGCCAATTATCAAAATGTTTATAACAATACAATTAACAATGTGACAATTATGCAGCGCTCTCTGAGCTCCAATAAGTGAATTTGCAAATCACAGTAGAAGAATCACATTTGCCAGTCCCACAATGACAGGTGAATAAAACCAATGCTAAAGACCAATGCTTAACAGGTGACATGATAAATATGAGACACAAATAATTTGGTCAACACTTGGTGCTTCAATTATCTTAACACACCTGAATCTGCATGGATGACACCACACAATGGCTTAAATGTACTACAATTTCTTTTTCAAAACTGTGTGTCCTTGGCTCTGAAGAAAAGAGACTAAATGTACATAACACATTCTCAACAGCATTATAATGATCTATTTCATCTCTTTACATTACTACAATTATCATCATCATGTTATATATCCTAGTAGCTCACTGTCTCAATGACCTAGACCAGTGGTTCCCAACCTATGGGTCGGGACCCAACCTATGGGTTGCCAAAGATCCACGGGGGGTCGCGAAGCCCTCTTGAGTTTTAAGGGGTTTCATTTTAATACCATATGTAGCCCATGTTGAATAAATGACAAATGCATAGAAGCAACAAAATTTAAGTGCATTAAACAATTATTCTGTTTTTGAACAAAGACGAATTGAGGAATAAAATGATGACTAAAATGAGTTTTCGGAGGAGACAGAGCGTATCAAGTGACTTCCTCTCATGCCGGCGCTGGGTCACCAAAGCTTACAATAGTAAAAACATGGGTCCCTGAAGAAAAAGGTTGGGAACCACTGACCTAGACTATGGTTGTGAAAGGGGATGCGCAGGAAAAAAAACAATATCAATTCAATTCAATTCATTCTTTATTCCAGACCCAGGGGGATCCATATCACATTAAAAAATTTAGGGACATAGACAAATCATTCATGTACACATTAAAAAGAAAAGGAGATAAAATTCCACCCTGCCGGACAACATTAGTGACAAAGAATGGAGCAGAGGTCACATTCCCCCATCTCACCCTCATTGTCTGATGTGAGTACCAATAGACCAGTATTCTGGTTAAAAACCCAGGTACCCCATTTTCAGTCAGTTTTTAAAATAATTTCTTATGATTGATGCGGTCAAACGCCTTGGAAGCATCAATGAAACACATGAACATTGAAGTATTTTGTGCATTATATCTATGTAAGATTTCCTTTAAAACATATATACACAGGTCTGTGCCAAGTTTTTCCTTAAACCCAAACTGGTTGTCTGTAGTCCAGACATACTTCTTTATTCTATCCAGAAGCATTATCTCAAGTATTTTAGATAGGATACTTGCCAGGGCTATTGGCCTATAGTTGTCTGAGCTATTTATTTTCCCAACTTTATCTTTTATTACTGGTACCAGCACAACTGACAGCATGGAGTCAGGTAAGACTCCATGTACTAGTAGACCTGTGTAGCACATAGCCAAAAGAGGACACAATTTCTGGCTGGCATACTTGATGTGTTCTGCTGTAATATTGTCCAGACCGCATGCCTTATTCTCTTTTAGCTTCACCATTGCTTCCTGAACTTCAGCAGGAGTTACAATAACATCATTATTAAACTCAACATTATCCACTATAAATAAGTCACTTTTTACACAGTTTAGCAGTTCTGAATAGCGTTGACGCCATAAGAATAGTGTTGACGCCATAAGAATAGCGTTGACGCCATAAATACATGACACGAGTGGACCCATGTAGGCCTAAGGGTAGCCTTGGCTGGAATCTACTGATATATGGAGGGCCTTGCCATGGTAAAGTTTGGGAATCCCTGGGCTAGGAAACTCCAGTACATTCCTTAAAGTTGGGCACATAGGCCTACCTGAGATCAAAGGAGCGGTCAAATTGGATTCACAAAATCCTACCAGATTGAGAGCCAGAAATTTGTGGCAGAGGTTTTCTTTTTCTCCGGGATAATTTCAGTGTTCCTCGCAACGTTAAAGGAGCACTAATAGGCTATGCTGTTGTATTGCTCATGCCATCACAAGATTTTTTTTTTTCTTCTTCAGCCTATTCAGAGATCCTGGTCATTGTAGTGGGGGCAGGTGTTTATTTACATTTAAAAAAAAAAAAAAAACATAGTATTTATTCCCAAAAACTTCCAAAAGGTTAGGCCTATGCAGCAGACAAATTAGCAAACAGCGATAGGCCTACCTTTTGGGAAAATATTTGGAGTAGGTCTTAAAGTTTTACATGTAAACAAAATCTGCCCCCATTAGAATAGCTCAGATCTCGGAAACGGCTGAGCCGAAAATGCAGAATCACCGGACAGGCTACAGCAGGGGTGTCAAAGATACGGCCGGCGGCCGCATCCGGCCCGCCAGAGGGTTCCATCCGGCCCGGATGTAAAAAAAAAAAAAAAAAAACGCAATTCGAAAAATGTGCAAATTCGAAATGCGCAATTACGGCCCTCGGGGCAAAATCGAGACCTGTTAGTAAAGTGCACATCACACTTCTATTATAAATAGTGAATTTGTACTGTAACAGGCATTTGATAAAGCTCATATATTATAGACCTCATATATAGAGATAAAATGTTAATACTTCTTATTCGTATTGTATTGGTATTGGTTGTAATTAAATAATAAATGTAATTGGATTTGTATTGGTTCCTATTAAGCTCAAACTGGAAACGGGATGTTAGAATGTATGAAAATGCAGGAAATTACATATAAGAAATACAAAATTTTCTGGGGGAAAACCCCCAGACCCCCTGCCAAAATGAACTGTCCCATATTTTATTAATTCACGGTTGCCAATGAATGCATGAGGTCAAGGGAATTTTGCATAGGATTATCAGTATTGCATTGCTTTCTACATATTCAACACACTTAAAACGTGATAGTACTGAACACTCCTCTGCTTTACGTTTTTTTTTTTCCGATGATGTTACTAATGCGGCCCGCTTGAGGTCCACATGGGTTGTATGCGGCCCCGCCCCCGGACCAAAATGAGTTTGACACCCCTGGGCTACAGCAACAGCAGGAGTGCACCTTGCTCTTTTCACCCTTTTTTTCGATGCTCTTTTCACCCAGAACAGTTGGTGGCGGTAGTGTACAGTATGGGACCAGTGAAATTAAAGAAGAAGGCATAGTTTTGCGCTCCGTTTGTTTTGTTAGAGCGATGCCAGGTCTCAGCACGACTGTTGTTGTTACAAGAAATTACGCAGAATTCACTGTCAGACTTCAGCCCAATAGTACACATTGTTCTGTTTTTATTAACAACAATGGAGGGACTGGGAGCTTTGCCGATCTTAAAGGTAGAGGAAATCAAGGACGAGGAGGACTGTGATAGTGCACGCGTGGGACCCGTCAATGATAGCGAGGGGGGAGTTGTGTTTTCTGCGTTTTCTTCGGATTGCAAAGGTGAAACAGACTCAACAGCTCAGTCAGCAACACCATTTGCCGTCAAGAACGAGGACCTACTGATTATAAAAGTTGACGAGTGTAAAGAAGAAGAGAAATGTGAATCGCCAATCCAGTCAGCTTCACCCGTGCTCATCAAAAATGAGGTGGAAGAGACACCACTGCAGACTAACGTGAAAACTGAAGACTTCTGCCTGGATGAGTGTGCCGATAACCCACTGAAGAGTAAGTAGGCATTTATTTGCATTTATTTCAAGTCATAACCAATGCCATCAAACATGAGGTTGAAGTGACACCGTCGGGGAGCGAACGTGAAACCTGAAGAAGTCAGAGACAGTCCTGCGGAGCATCAGCAGGCTATGTTTGTAGGCATGTAAAAACAACGGAATGAAAGTTAGGGTTCGGCACTTTGGAGACATGATTTGTCCAGTCTAGAGGTGGTCATCCCACATATAGACTGCCTGCCTGCATGCACAATATGAGGACTAACTTACTGGGAGGGGTGGGGTGTTAATGCGTCTACACACAAAGACAAAGGAATGGGTTTTTCCTATGTATTTTTGCATCCTTTACAAATTACAGACAGTTCTGTTTTACAGGTAGACCAGCCTTTGTGTTATGTACATCCCACGCTTAGTTCTCCAGGCCATAGTGCAGCAGTTGTACCAGAGAGAGTAGATAAGATATACTTAAATAATCTCTGGTTGTACAGTGTTAAAGAAAGTTCACATTAATCACAGCACGCCATCGTCTTCATGTTATGACAGTGCTTTGCTATACTAGGCTGTCAGAAGACATTTGCACTGACTGAGCATGGACTCTTGTATGTTTTGTTTTCCCTTGTTGAGATTAGTAGAAAGACTTCCACAAAAGTGAGTCCTCTTGGTTGAAATTCCATCATTCTGACCAGCAGACCTCTCAAAATCTAGAAAATCATTTTCAGACCACCCAGACTCCTTCACTATCCACGTGTATAATTTCTCTCTCCCCTGTTTTGTAGGTGAGGATGTAGACCCAACAAAGCAGGAAATGACCTCCTTATATGCCGACATAAAAGATGTACTGTTGCAGGTATGATGGTGCTTCATTCAGGACCGACACACACACACTAACACTCACACAAGGGTGGTTGACGTTTAAGGCCGTAACACACTTAAAGGAGGAAACATATTCCAATTCCTGAAAAAATGGGTGGAAAAATTGGACAAAAATAGAAAAAAATGGGGATGTCAGTGGTCGGTGGAGTTTCGCCTAATTTTTGCCATTTTTGGGAAAATGTGACATCATTGGTGTGACATTTCTGTGAGATACAATAACATAACACAAACATACCCCCAATGCTCTTTCTGCTATTGTTCCTTTAACCCCAACCCCACACACACACTACTACCCACCCGCACGCCCATGCATCATACAGGCAGACAACTGTGATTTCACTTCATGGTTTCACTGTATTACTTGTAAGAATTGTGTGAATGTGACAAATAAATCTCCTGGTATCCTTATATCCTTCCATGTTGAGTAACACAATGCCTAAAAATGTCACACCACAGGACATGAAGTCACACCACAGGACATGAAGTCACACCACAGGAAATTCACTGCATTGTGGCCATTTTAATCCTTTTATATTCGTGACTGTCCTCCGAGCTCATACTAACTAGATAATGATATTGTGTTTAACCTTAATATGTGTTTTCACTCATAAAACACTTTTAAAAACCATAAGAGCAGTCACACTACGGGGCACCATAAATGAACCTAAGCATTGTGTGACAGAAACATTGCAATATGTAGACATATTAAGTAAGGGTTAACGTTCGGCGAGAAGGTCGCTACCGTGGAATAGCAGCACGACAGAGAGAATCTTTAGACCCCGACGCGGAGCGGAGGGGTCTTGTTCTCTCTGAAGTGCTGCTATTCCACAAAGCGACCGACTCGCCGAAAGTTAACCCGCTTATTATATGGATATACTTAAATGACTCACACATGGCGGGGACATTTCTTTAGGCCTATTTAATGTTAAGATTGTTGCTGCGCAAAACAAAACAGTGCTGTTGTGGAACACCGCTAGGCAACAGCTAGGTAGCCAGGACAACAGGTGTTGTCTATCACAGCAGCTGATTAGAGTCTTGTTGAAAAGTCGCTTTAGCAGTGAAAAGTCTTGTTGCCATTGACAGCGGTCTGTTATAGACCAACCCGTCCGTTATCGAAAAATAACAGACGTGCGAACGTTGGGGAGCCCCGTTGAAATGAATGGAGCATTCGACCGATGACGTCACAACCATATAATAAGAGGTTAATAGTCACCTTAAACTTCCACACCACTCTCCAGTAACTGAGGTATAACTGGTTAGGAGCCTGTCTTTAAGACCCTTGTAGTTGGCCTTGCAGCTCCCCGTCCACAAACCTGACTTGCATGTCACCCCGCAGGACGCAATTTGTGTTACGAAATTGAACTTGTAGTTAATATTACTGTATGGAGTTTTTTCACATTCATATTTTTTTTAATATAAGGTCAATATTTATGCAATCATGCCAAATGCTTTATTATGATTTAAACTGTTGTTGGTTTATTTTATAGCTTTATGTGAGTCTTGGTCTGCAATCCACTGTGAAAACCCTGATAGGACAATAGGCCTAATTTTCCCAGCCATAAACTCTCTATGTGCATTTCAATCATTATTTTCAGCACTTTGGTTTGGATATTGTAAGGTGGCCAACTTTATTTTCATTTGTTTTAGTATAGTCAACCTTTGAAAGCATGTATGTAAGGAAATAGGACATAATAGTGCTGAAAGTAGTTAATCTTTCATGAATATCACCTTATAGTACAATGTCATAATGCATGAAAACAAGTCATTTTGGAAAATGGCGGCCATATTGAATTCTGAGCAAAAATTGACGTGGCCCCATGTTTTAATTTCTTCCAATAGGGTCATTCCACGCCAAATCAACAAGTGCCCGTGAACTTAGGTCTCAAAAAAATCTGAAAATATTACCAAGTGTACCCACGGTACTTAAGAGAAACACTGTACATTTATTTGAATGTAAGATGTATACTCTCCGTGTTACAGCAAATTTTACTGGGGGAGGGGGGTGCCCATTTTGTTCACACTCTTTTTTTTGTCAAAGTTCACAAGCCCTTAGCTCAATAACTAAACCATGTAGGAAGCTCAAATTTGGCATGCTGGTACATAGGTAGGAATAGTTTGTTGCTAAACTGTCAGTTTTGGTCTGTATGATCCTGCATTGTCATAGCATTCCCTCAAAGTTGATACAACTTGTACTGGAGTTTTTGGCTGTGCTCTGTTTAGGCCTTCAGAAGACATATTTGTGCCCAACATAGCCTCTTGATTTTTTCCCTTGTAGAGACAAGTAGGAACACTCTCATAAAAAGCTATAAATAGAAAGGAAACCCCATCAGTGTTTGAAAAGAAGACCTCACAAGTCTGACAAATCATTTTGGGTGTCATTTTCAGAGCTCCAGAACCCCTTGTGGGATTGTCCACAGATTTTTATTTAATTTTTTTCTTCATTCACCATGAATTCTTCTTTTTACAAATGCCAATGACACTTGTCTTATGTGATGTTTTCTTTTTTAATTTCCAACCTGAACATGGGCACCATGCACATTGAGAGCAATATGTTTTCTATGCGTTTCTTCCGCTGCCATCTGCTGGTCAAAAAAAGTAACAGCATGACTCTTTGTGCCTGACCTACTGTCTCTTTTGGTGTGCGAACTTGCTCCCACATTGAACGCTCCTGAAATCATTGAAATTGAAAGGGATACCTGGACCCCTGCACAAGGACTCTCGGGTGATCATGTCTGGGCAAAATTTGCATTTGATTATTTAGTCTTTACATTAAATGTTATCGAAATCATGTTGCTCTCTTTTTGCATTTTGCCCATGTTCAGGGTGGAAATTAAAAACGAAAACATCACATAAGACAAGTCTCATTGGCATTTTTAAAAAGAAGACTTCATGGAGAATGAAGAAAAAAATAAAATAAAAATCTGTGGACAATCCCACAAGGTGTTCTGGTGCTCTGAAAATGACACCCAAAATGATTTGTCAGACTTGTGAGGTCTTCTGGTCAAACACTGATGGGGTTTCCTTTCTATTAATAGATTTTTATGGGAGTGTTTCTACTTGTATCTACAAGGGGGGAAAATCATGAGGCTATGTTGGGCACAAATATGTATATGTCTTCTGAAGGCCTAAACAGAGCACAGCCAAAAACTCCAGTACAATTTGTATCATCTTTGAGGGAATGCTATGACGATGCAGGATCATACAGACCAAAACTGACAGTTTAGCAACAAACTATTCCTATCTATGTACCAGCATGCCAAAAGTGAGCTTCCTACATGGTTTAGTTATTGAGCTAGGGGCTTGTGAACTTTGACAAAAAAAAAGAGTGTGAACAAAATGGGTACCCCCCCTCCCCCAGTAAAATTGGCTGTAACACGGAGAGTATACATCTTACATTCAAATAAATTTACAGTGTTTCTCTAAAGTACCATGGGTACACTTTGTAATATTTTCAGAATTTTTTGAGACCTAAGTGCGCGGGCACTTGCTGATTTGGCGTGGAATGACCCAATAGGGCTTCTGGTCAGTAATCCACAGAGAAAAGTGCGGTAGGACGAAAGGCCTAATTTTCCCAGCTGATGACCTGTCTATTAATCAATTCATGTATTTGCATGCTTTATCTGTGTTTTTCTACATGTGATTTCTAATTCAGATTCCTATGAATATGTTGATGATAACACAGTTGACAGGCAATTTTCCCGCTATGAGAACATGTAAAAGAATGGATTAATTTATGGAAGGATGGAGCTCAAAACGTACCAAAAAGTCTTCCCATATCCTGCCAAAGAGGTTATGACATCAGTCATCACTTGATGATATTCGTACGGCCTAAGTCCAAACCATTACTGATTTATGGAGGGGATTTCAGACCGTGACACGGTTAACACCGTTTTCGTGGACACACACAAAATGGCAAATTTCATGTATAATGGAAAGCACAGTGTTCTTTCTGACATTTTTGTCATATTGTGATCATTACTGTGAATCAACATTTGCAATCGGTTGGGCAAAACAAGTTTCTTTACATACTAATATGAAGACTGAATCTGACATTTGGAAAACAGGACGGCATGAAAACGCCTAAAATCAGTATTAAATATTCATTCTTGCTGAGGGAAATAATGCCATGTCTACACTTTCTGTATTTTATGAAAGATAAATGTGTGCTAATGTCCAAAACATCATTGGATGCAGTTAATAGTTAGTGGAATTGGCAAATAAAATCCATGGACTTAAAAGCGCAGTCGAATCGTAGAATCACTCATATATTCCAGGTTGTATTAATGTTACAGTCACACCACAGGACATTTACAGGTCATCTAAGACTAATAGGAAACATGATGCAAGTCTTACCACATCTTTCATTTAAATTTGTTTTCAAGAGGAGAAATATCAATTTTGTAGGTTTTTAACTAATGTTAGGTAAAAACAGGGCGTCATGTCAACCACCCATACACACACACACAAAGAAAATACCTCCTCTTTAGAACTGCTGTAGGCTACGTATGACTGCTTTGTTCGCCACAATGCAAACACACACACACTCACACAAACAACAGACTTCCTCATCTTTGGATTGTTAAGAGTGTGTAATGTATGTCTTTGGTGTTTATGGGACCCCCTCGAAAAAGAGATGGAACATCTCAAGGGGTTATCCCTTAATAAAGAATTGAATTGAAAAAAAGAGTGTAGCAGCTGCAGGTACAGTGGTGCTTCATTCATTACATTACATTGCATTTGGCAGATGCTTTTGAACCAAAGCAACGTACAAACAAGGACATAATTATTGTCAACATCACTAGCATTCATGACCACACCCAGGACTGGAATACAGTCAAAGACTATCTCTGACGACACGCCTTCGGACCGCGTTGTCCAAAGTTGCATGTGGGGTTTTCTGACAGCGGGCCGTGGAAGCGGTCGCAAGAGCCATCGTTCACTTACTAATGACTTGCATAAGGGTCATTCCACGCCAAATCAACAAGAGCCCGCGCACTTAGGTCTCAAAAAAATCTGAAAATATTACCAATTGTACCCATGGTACTTAAGAGAAGCACTGTAAATTTATTTGAATGTAAGATGTATACTCTCCGTGTTACAGCCAATTTTACTGGGGGACGGGGGTGCCCATTTTGTTCACACTCTTTTTTTTGTCAAAGTTCACAAGCCCGTAGCTCAAGAACTAAACCATGTAGGAAGCTCAAATTTGGCATGCTGGTACATAGATAGGAATAGTTTGTTGCAAAACCGTCAGTTTTGGTCTGTATGATCCTGCATTGTCATAGCATTCCCTCAAAGATGATACAAATTGTACTGGAGTTTTTGGCTGTGCTCTGTTTAGGCCCTCAGAAGACATATTTGTGCCCAACATAGCCTCATGATTTTTCCCCTTGTAGATGCAAGTAGAAACACTCCCATAAAAATCTATAAATAGAAAGGAAACCCCATCAGTGTTTGACCAGAAGACTTCACAAGTCTGACAAATCATTTTGGGTGTCATTTTCAGAGCACCAGAATACCTTGTGGGATTGTCCACAGATTTTTATTTTATATTTTTCTTCATTCTCCATGAAGTGTTCTTTTTAAAAATGCCAATTAGACTTGTCTTATGTGATGTTTTCTTTTGTAATTTCCACCCTGAACATGGGCAAAATGCAAAAAGAGAGCAACATGATTTCGATAACATTTAATGTAAAGACTAAATAATCAAATGCAAATTTTGCCCAGACATGATCACCCGAGAGTCCCTGTGCAGGGGTGCAGGTATCCCTTTCAATTTCAATGATTTCAGGAGCGTTCAATGTGGGAGCAGGTTCGCCCACCAAAAGAGACAGTAGGTCAGGCACAAGGAGTCATGTTGTTACTTTTTTTGACCAGCAGATGGCAGCGGAAGAAACGCATAGAAAACCTATTGCCCTCAATGTGCATGTTGCCCATGTTCAGGTTCAGGTTCGAAATTACAAAAGAAAACATCACATAAGACAAGTCTCATTTGCATTTTTTAAAAGAAGAATTCATGGAGAATGAAGAGAAAAATAAGATGAAAATCTGTGGACAATCCCACAAGGGGTTCTGGAGCTCTGAAAATGACACCCAAAATGATTTGTCAGACTTGTGAGGTCTTCTGGTCAAACACTGATGGGGTTTCCTTTCTATTTATAGCTTTTTATGAGAGTGTTCCTACTTGTCTCTACAAGGGGAAAAAATTAAGAGGCTATGTTGGGCACAAATATGTCTTCTGAAGGCCTAAACAGAGCACAGCCAAAAACTCCAGTACAATTTGTATCATCTTTGAGGGAATACCATGACGATGCAGGATCATACAGACCAAAACTGACAGTTTTGCAACAAACTATTCCTATCTATGTACCAGCATGCCAAATTTGAACTTCCTACATGGTTTAGTTATTGAGCTACGAGCTTGTGAACTTTGACAAAAAAAAGAGTGTGAACAAAATGGGCACCCCCCTCCCCCAGTAAAATTGGCTGTAACACGGAGAGTATACATCTTACATTCAAATAAATGTACAGTGCTTCTCTTAAGTACCATGGGTACACTTGGTAATATTTTCAGAATTTTTTGAGACCTAAGTGTGCGGGCTCTTGTTGATTTGGCGTGGAATGACCCATAAGCATTGGCTGACTCAGAATTGTGATTGATTCAACTTTTAATCCTACGTGGGGCCCCTTTAAGTGCATAAAGCGCAGTTTTGAACATGGTTATGATCTGTCGTTTTTGTCTGTTCATGGGTTTTAGGAACAAGATGGAGAATCAGACATGACTCCCGTCCTGAACTCCTCTGAGATGAACCATCCTCCTCCAGGTCTCGCGTCTAAGTTCCAGCTGAAGAGACTGTCAGTACAACTGGTCAACTGCCGTCCAAAACGAGGTCAGGAAGGAACAAATGGAAAGAGCACCGAAGATGGAGAAAGCCCTCCAGAACTCTATTTGTGCAGGCTGAGAAAGTTAATAGTGCGACTGCTCGACTTCTGTCCAAAGCTAGGTCAGGAGGAGCGAATAAATGCAAAGTTCAAATGCAAATGCGGAGAAGATGGAAAAAGCGCTCAATATGGTAAGAGATCTCTTACACTTGCTCAGAAATGATTTCCAAAAATCCTAGAGGCGTACTCACAGTGCAGCAGGCACACACAAGCACACAGCACAAGACAGAAGACGTCATGGTTTTGATAGTTTGACTTAGAATTGTGTTGAGTTGTGACCTGTTGTTACTAATATCCTAGCCTAATGTAATTCACTGATTCTTGAATGGTTGGCAAAAGCATGTCCCAGCAATGAAAGTGCTGATTCTATTGAAGATCAATTACATTTTCATGAACAAAATAAATCCAGGCAATGACAAAGGGACCTGTTACACAAATGTACAGTTGTTTGAAATATTTAAGTGTTTGCATTACTTTTCATGGCTATAAGCCTGTCCACACCCTGTAGAAACTGCTGTCACAAGGACTGACATCATCATTTCAACTGTGCTGTCAACTGCCAAATTTGATCCTTTCATGAACATTTATAAGTATGACCAAAGTGCAGTAAGTTCTACAGATAAAAATGTATTATAAAAAAAAATATTTTTTGGAAATTCAAATGGCAGACAATGGAGAAGATGGCCCTTTTATGCTGGTTAATGAAGCATTATCAGACATATTAGTAATTAATGTGATGCAAAATTATAGTCTAGTCTCCACTGAGGTGCATTTGGAATGTTTTTTGTCACCACCGTCAGACAAAAAAGCTGACAGTGGTGGCATCTGATGGAGGTCACAAAAAACACAGCTACAAAGCCACTCAGCTTGGCCAATTAAGCTGTGGATTGCCACCAGATCAATACCCTGATATGGTCAGCTCAAATTTCAGTCCTGAACCCCCTTGAAAACCTCTGGAATGCGATCAAGAGGAATCTGGATGGTCACAAGCCATCAACTTGAGTTCTTATACCAGGTCTGGAATAAAGTCATCAAAGAACAATGTGAAGGACTAATGGAACGCATAACAGAACACATGAAAGCTGTGACTAAAAGTCAGGCTTATTCCACCAAATATTGATTTCTGAACTCTTCTCAAGTTAATACATTACTATTATCTTGTTTTTAAGTTAATATCTACTTGTTTTCTTTTACTTTTTTGATGTTTGGAAACATTGCATCTGATGTGATATTTGGACGATTTGAGATTTTCTGCAAAAAAATGATCTAAATGACAATATTTTCTTTCGAAATTCGGAGGGATTGTTGTCTGTAGTTTATAGAATTAAATAACAATGTTTGTTTTACTCAATCACATACCCATCTATAGCAAACTCAGAAAAGCTGAACATTTCTAAATGGTCTCTCAATTTTTGCCAGAGCTGTAGTTATGGAGGTATTGCATGCTGTTATGGAGTATCGAATTTAATTCTGATATCGTGCAGCCCTACTCAGCACTGCATCATTTCTTTGTTGTCCTTTTCTTGTCCAGGTGAACTTGCGCACCTAACAGAGCTGATGGCCTTCTCATATGCAGACATCACACGCAATGGCTGGCAGGGAGACGGGGTTTCTGGGTTTTCTGAATCTTCTTCGGATTCAGATTCGGAAGACTCAACAAGTCTGTCAGAATCGTCATTTGTCGTCTCCAATGAAGGCTTGATGGTTTCAGAAGTATCAACAGAAAAGACTTCTGAATCGTTAATCCATTCAGCTTCACTAATCACTAATGAGGTTGAAGAGACACCACTGGAGAGTGTAGTGATGAATAAAAAAAACGATGATGAAAAAACTGGCAAAAAAGGGCATCTGCAGAGTAAGTACGGTAATTAAGTATTTAGAGGCCAAAATTTGTGTAACACAGTGTGTGTGTGTGTGTGTGTGCGCACGTCTGTAACATGACCTCTATTGCTTAAGTATACGCCAACCTTCCTTGACTTACACATGAACTTAAGTGTCATCCCATTCCTAACCCTCACAGTTCAATATGATGTCCAAAATCAAATCAAGACAGTGCCTTAACTAAAAAATAAGACCCATCAAGTGAAGAGAAAATCCAAAGTGCTCAGGGAATTGTGGAGAAAAAATCTTGAAGGTTGACTTTGGTGTTGGGGGGAAAAAAACTATATCTTGTCAACATGGCTATCAAGTTTAAAAACATTAGGGCAGAGAGTAGCGGCGCAAGCCTTCTTCAGGGTAGGCCTACTGCTCAAACAGGAATTCCTAATGATGGTATATTTCTTAAAAAATAAGACCATTTACCTCCTTAACAAACCCAGTCTTAACAGTGGTTTTGGCAGTATTTGCCCCCAAAATGGTTGCATATTCCTGTAAGATTAAGTGGACTGATGAGGTGTTCTACTTACACAAAATAAGCTTGTTGAAATGTGTGGGACTATCGCTTGCTGTACCGTGTTGACGTCAGGTTGACAGACGGCTGAATTGATCATTCGTGTCTGAAGCATATTGCTTATGTGTCATTCCACACCAATTCAACAAATCTTCCAGCACTTGTGGCTCCAAAGAATTTCTGAGACACCCATTTCATTTTTTTGAGATCTCTTGTATCCTTTTCATTTTACAGATGGTTTCATTTTAAAGGGACAGTTTGGTCAATTTCAACATGCAGTTGTAATGCTCACACTACCCTGGACTTGTCAGTGCCTGAGATTGTTTTTTCTTCTTCTTCAGCCGTTTCCGAGATCCTGGTCATTGTAATGGGGGCAGCTCTTTGTTTACATTTCAAGAAAACATTTTTATTTATTCCCAAAAACATCCAAAAGGTTATAAAACATCAGCAGACAACTAGCAAACAGCAGTACCTTTTGGGAAAATATTTGGAGTTGGCCTATGTTTCATTTTTTAAAAATGTAAACAAACGCTGCCCCCATTAGAATTGCTCATATCTCGGAAAGGGCTGAGCCGAAAAATGTGGCATCAGCAGGTACTGACAAGTCAAGGGTAGCGTGAGCAATACAACTGCATGTTGAAATTGACCAAACTGTCCCTTTAAAGGGAGAAGGTGTCTGTTTTGTTAACACTTTGGTCTCTGTCATCCAGAGCTTAATTTTGGCATGCTATGGGGGGGGACGACACTTCATAGTATCATATTATAAAGCTTAATTGTATGTTGTACGTTAAACATATATTGTATTTCTATGCATATATAGTGGAGATATTTTGTGTTTATTGAAATATTCTTTATAAAATGTTACTTTTCAAAAGGGGGGTGCTCATTATCATTACTCTGCACTGCATACTTTCTCTGTTGTCCTTTTCTTGTCCAGGTGAAGTTGCGGACCTAACAGAGCAGACGGCCTCCTCATATGCAGACGACACATACAATGGCTGGCAGGGAGAAGGGTTTTCTGAATCTTCTTCGGATTCGGATTTTGATTCTGATTCTGATTCTGATTCGGAAGGCTCAACAACTCTGACAGCATCGTCATTTGGCGTCTCCAATGAAGACCTGACGGTTTCCTCTACGTTCATCTCCGAGGAGTTCAGGACGGGAGCCATGTCTGATTCTCCATCTTCTTCGGATTCGGAAGACTCAACAAGTCTGTCAGAATCGTCATGTGGCATCTCCAATGAAGACCTGATGGTTTCAGAAGTGTCAACAGAAAAGATAGTTGAATCGTTAATCCATTCAGCTTCACTAATCACTAGTGAGGTTGAGGAGACACCACTGGAGAGTGTAGTGATGAATAAAGAAAACGATGATGAAAACACTGAAGGGCATCTGCTGGAAGAAAGCGGCGATAGTCCACTGCAGAGTAAGTAATTAAGGATATAGAGGCCAAAATGTTTGTAATATAGTGTGTGTACGTGTGCGTGTGCGTGTGTGCGTGTGCGTGTGTGTGTCTGAGATGACGCGACGCGACGCATTAACTTCTATTGCCAAAGGTTTTCGCCAACCTGCCTTGACTTGCACGTGAACTTGTAAAGTGTCATCCCATTCCTAACCCACACGGTTCGATATGATGCCTGTCTACCTTTTGCTAGCTTAGCTACATACTGCCTCCTAGAGGGAGTCTAAATCAAGACAGTGCCTAAACCCCCCATACTCAAATAGCGGCCCGCGGGCCTTTTGTGGCTTGTGGGGCATCCATCTGTGGCCCTTGAATAGTTCTGGAAAGAAAAATTAAATAATAAAAAATTAAAAGAACAAAAAATCCTTTATTGGGAGGATTTTGGAAAAACTGGCCCTCTGGGACTTTTAATTGAGTACCCCTGGTCTACGTAGTTGGCACTCTCTTTAGGCCGTCAGAAGACTTGTGTGCATTGAACATGGGCTATTTGAATTGTTTTCCTTTTTGAGATTAGTAGGAACACTTTCATGAAAAGCAGTGATCATGGAAGAAATTCCATCATGGTCTGAGCAGCAGACCTGTCAAAAGCAAGACAATCATCTATTCACTGTTCGCATGTATAATTTCTCTGTTGTCCTTTTCTTGTCCAGGTGCAGCTCAGGACCCAACACAGCAGACGGCCTCCTCATATGCAGTTCAGGACCCAACACAGCAGACGGCCTCCTCATATGCAGACATCACAGCTGTAGGACAGCAGGTACGACTTCAGCTGCTTCTTTCAGGGACACAGCTCCCAACTGAGGGGGGCATCAGTGCATTGATGTACTTGTACTTGGTGGCAGTAAAGCATTTGCCTGATTGTCATGACTTTCAAGTCTCTTGCAGACTTGGTCTAACCAAGAGCATAACAACGAACATTCTTAAAGGGCATGGTCGACTCATCTGTATAAAAGACCCACCTCCCTTGGTTTGCTATTGGTCGAGGGCAGAACAGGCTGAGCCAAAGTTTAAAACAAACATTTCTTAGTCCCAATAGAACGTCTCTGCTTGAACAATGTCACTGCCTTGAACATGCCTCTACCCAGGACATTTGGAAATGCTCAAAGTTCATTAGTTCCCAACAAAGTGGGTGGAGTTTCCCGCTGTGGAGGGAACCTTAGCCGAACGCTCATGAACAAGCTCTTTTCCTGAGCGAGTGTAGCTGAGCCAAAGGTGTTGTGTCACTGCGAGAGCGGAGCCTGGGCAGTAAATCATTGAACGGGGCCTAACCCATCCCAAAATCTACCAAAGCTGATTTGAGCAGTGTCTTGTGCACATGCAGTACACGTGTACATACATACTCTATATGTGTACGTGACCAGCTGTGGGCCTGTCCTTTGGACTAGTAAAGTGGTACTTTAAAGAAAGTGAAAGTGAAAGCCCATTGGGAAACTCCAACTCCCATTGTCATTGTGACACAGCACTCCACAGCACACAAGTGAACACTGCACACAACGAAATTGCATTTATGCCTCACCCGTGCAAGGGGGCAGCCAACAGTGGCGCCCCATGGGGAGCAGTGCGGTGGGACGGTACCATGCTCAGGGTACCTCAGTCATGGAGGAGGATGGGGGAGAGCACTGGTTGATTACTCCCCCCACCAACCTGGCGGGTCGGGAGTCGAACCGGCAACCTCTGGGATGCAAGTCTGACGCCCTAACCGCTCACCCATGACTGCCCATTTACCAAAAGCCACGTGACTACTAGCCTACAAAGACAGTTTGAAACAAAGCAACCAGAATGTTTTTTGTTTTTTTTTATTTAAGAAAATCAATGCGTTATGCATTCAGTAATAATTGTGAACACAGTGTTGACGATGAAAGTAGATCTTTACAGGTGCACTGTTTGAGATTTTTAGTTGTTTATTTCCAGAATTCATGCTACCCATTCAATTATGTTACCTTTTTCATGAATGCCATCAAATTCTAAGTATTCATTATGACTGGGAAAATTGCACTTTTCATACACGAAAAGGGGGATCTTCTCCATGATCCGCCATTTTGAATTTCCAGAAATAGGCATTTTTAGCTGCAAAAATGACTGTACTTGGGCCATGCAAGAAAATTAGTTTATTACTTAGTTCGTGAAAAGATCAAATTTGGCAATAGGCAACCCAGTTTCGATAAGCAGCATAGTTGCTGTACCTTGTTTGACAATTTCCTGCACAGTGCACCTTAAGTGCATAACGTGACGTTTTGCAAGTGATTGTGATCTGCCTCTTTTTTTCTGTTCATGGCTTTTAGGAGCAAGATGGAGAATCAGACACGGCTCCCGTCCTGAGCTCTTCTGAGATGAACGTACACGAAATCGAAGAGGCGTTGGACTGCGGCCCGGCAGGACCCTTCAATAATGACTGGCAGGGAGACGTCGTGTATTATGCAATTATTTCGGATGGCGACGTTGGAGAAGACTCAGCAAGTCTGTCAGCATCGTCGTTTATCGTCCTCAATGAAGACTTGATGATGGTTTCAGAGGTCGGAGCGTCAACAGACTCGCTAATCCATTCAGCCTCACTAATCACTAATGAGGTTGAAGAGACACCACTGGAGAGTGTAGTGATGAATAAAGAAAACGATGATGAAAACGCTGAAGGGCATCATCTACTGGAAGAAAGCGGCGATAGTCCACTGCAGAGTAAGTATTAAGTTAAGTATTTAGAGACCTGTGTGTGTGTGTGCGTGTGCATGTGTGTGTGTGTGTGTGTGTGTAACATGATGCATACTCCTGTAAGAATGTCTCCCAATCCTGCCCACTCCCACTCAAAATCAATCCCACTCCCGTTTCGTAAAAAAGAAAAAGGCTTTTTTAAATATGAAGAAATAAGCGACCCGCAGTAGTTCACGCTGTCCTCTCTCATATCCTGAGCACACATCGTCTCCAGAGTGAAAATGGACAGGTGTAGGCTACTTTTGGTGCGTTATATTGCAAAACTTATTCGCCAACCTGCCTTGGCTTGCACGTGAACTTAAGTGTCATCCCATTCCTAATCCACACAGTTCAATATGATGTCTGTCCACCTTTTGCTAGCTTAGCTACATACTGCCTCCCAGAGGGAGTCTAAATCAAGACAGTGAGCGCCTAAACTGAAAAACAAGACCATTACCTCCTTCACAAACCACCCAGGGCAGTGATTTTAACAGTATTTTGCCCAGAAATGGTTGCATACTCCTTTAAGATTATGTGTCTGACTAGGTGTTGTTACTTACACAAAATAAGCTAGTTGAAAATGTGTGGGACTATCGGTTGTTATACCGTGTTGACGTCAGGTGGATAGACGGCTGAATTGAACATTTGGATGGAATGACAAGCAATATATTTCATACACAAGAGAGAAAAAATGTATTATTATTTTTTCAAGATCATTTGTAACCTTTCCATATTACAGATAGTTTTATTTTAAAGGGAGGAGGTGTCTGTTTTGTTAACACTTTGCTTTCCTTTATTGAGAGCTCAAGGTTGGCATGCTGTTGCATGCAGCTAAATTGACGTGTTTTTACTCACTAGATCAGAGGTACTCGACTAGAAACTGAAAAAGCCCACTTTCCTAATTTCCAATGTTTCCATGGTCCGAAAAAGTCCTTACGGACCAATGCAGAAAATGGCCTCTCTCGCTGGCCGCACTGGCCTCTTATTCGCTCACTGAGTTGTCATTGTGATGATACTGTTATTTGTCATAAGATTGGCTTTGCAGAAATACACCTAGAGATCGTAATGCCGCGAAATCATGAAATAAGAATACGTTTAAAACATATACGTATTATACACAGACGGATTTATTCTAGGTCCGGTTGACATTACGTTTGGGTCCGCATCCGGACCCGAGTCTGCCAGTTGAGTATGTCTACACTAGATAATCCCCCATCTCCACAGCAGTTCCTCAAAGTTGATCAACATTTTACGGCGGTATTTTGCTTTGCTCTCTTTGGGGTGTCAGAAAACTGGGCTATTTGATCTGTTTTCCTTCACTATTCGCATGTATAATTTCTCTGTTGTCCTGTTCTTGTCCAGGTGCAGTTCAGGAACCAACACAGCAGACGACCTCCTCATATGCAGTTCAGGACCCAACACAGCAGACGGCCTCCTCGTATTCAGTTCAGGACCCAACACAGCAGACGACCTCCTCATATGCAGTTCTGGACCCAACACAGCAGACGACCTCCTCATATGCAGTTCTGGACCCAACACAGCAATTGGCCTCCTTGTATGCAGTTCAGGACCCAACACAGCAGACGACCTCCTCATATGCAGTTCAGGACCCAACACAGCAATTGGCCTCCTCGTATGCAGTTCAGGACCCAACACAGCAGACGACCTCCTCATATGCAGTTCAGGACCCAACACAGCAATTGGCCTCCTCGTATGCAGTTCAGGACCCAACACAGCAGACGGCCTCCTCGTATGCAGACATCACAGCTGAACGACAGCAGGTACGACTTCAGCTGCTTCTTTCAGGGACACATTTTCTAACTGAGGAGGGCATCCCTGCATTGATGTATATGTACTTGGTGGCAGTAAAGCATTGAACGGTGCCTAACCCCCCCACATTTGGGCTTACATTGCCCACGGGGACCCCGGTTCGAGTCCGGCCAGGGGGGTCATTTCCCGGCCCTGCCCCATCTCTCTCCCAATCATTTCCTATCTACGGCGCACTTTGCTTCCAACATAATTCGGACCCCCAAACCAAATTTCACAAGAACATAGCGTTGATAGTCAATGGGCGGCGCCGACAAAATAGAACTTGTCTCTAATTGCTATCCGACATCGGCGAATGTCCGCGGACATCGGCACCAGTGTGCGTTGTTCTATTGAAAACAATGAAATCGAACTTTTGCCCAGCAGTGCTCAGCACTTTGTCGGAGCTGGTGTGCGGAAGCCCTAAAGTGGCACTTCACCACCTGTGTTTAATGATCCATTGGACTAGTAAAGTGGCACTTCACCACCTGTGTTAAATGATCCGTTGGACTGTGTTGATGTGTTCAATTATATCATAATTATCAAGTTGGTAGCTTTAGTGCATAACATGTCATTTTGCAAGTGATTGTGATCTGCCGTTTTTGTCTGTTCGTGGCTTTTAGGAACAAGATGGAGAATCAGACATGGCTCCCGTCCTGAACTCCTCTGAGATGAACGTAGACGTAGGTCCAGGTGCAGTTCAGGACCCAACACAGCAGACGGCCTCCTCGTATGCAGTTCAGGACCCAACACAGCAGACGGCCTCCTCATATGCAGTTCAGGACCCAACACAGCAGACGGCCTCCTCGTATGCAGACATCACAGCTGAACGACAGCAGGTACGACTTCAGCTGCTTCTTACAGAGACACATTTTCTAACTGAGGAGGAAATCAGTACATTGATGTGCTCGGTGGCAGTAAAGCATTGAGCGGTGCCTAAGGCAAAAGTTGTATCTTTTACCTGACATGTTTCGATGGTATACTTCCGTCTTCATCACACAGATCGCTTAGATGAAGACGTAAGTACACCGTCGAAACATGTCAGGTAAAAGATACAACTTTTACATGTCATAATGAAAAGAATATCTTAAGTGTTGAGTTAAACCGTTAGACATATGAACGTAGTACATATGGTGCATAATTAGGGCTGGGTAAAATAATCGTTAATCGATCGAATCGAATCGAAATTCACATTATCGATTCACAGGGCACAAAATCGTTTTTTTTTTTTTTGGTTCTTTTTCTTTTTGTTCTTTTTGCTTAATTTAGGTCTATGAAAAATACCTAGTAGGTATTAGTCAATTAGGCCTAGGCCTACTTATTACAAATTAGCAATCTGTTAACACTGTCCAGCCACAGCCCGTTGACATTTTTATAAAGAAAAATGGGCAACAGCATCTTTTGGGGGAAATCCTGGCACCAAGAAGGGAACAGATTGAATCGATTCGGAATGAATCGAATCGAATCAAATTGAATCGTGATTAATCGATCCAAAGCCCTAAGAATCGAAATCGAATCGATACAGGAACATGGCTGCGATACCCAGCCCTATGCATAATCCATCCCAAAATCTACCAAAGCTCACAAGAGCAGTGTCTTGTGTACATACACTCACTGGCCACCTTATTAGGAACACCGGTTACAACTGTTGTTTGATGCAAATTTCTGATCAGCGATTCACATGTAGCGCGTTCAGGCCGACTGAGAACCGTGCTGGAGCCCGTTCCCGCACCTAATCGTGAACCGGCCGTCGTGTTCACGCCACGCAAAATGCTAGGTTTTTCTCCGCGAACCGTGACGACAATGTGGTCGTCAGCATGTTCATCCGGAAAAAGTTCAGAGCCCGGTATGAACACGGGCGGTTCGCAGATAAGCACTTCAGTGCCGAGCGTAACTGGTCCGGCTTCGTTCTGGTCGGCCTGAAAGCCCTAATGGTGGCAACTCAATTCATTTTTGCATGTAGACATGGTTGATATGATCAGATGCAGTTCAAACCAAGCATCATAATGGGGAAGAAAGGCTATTTGAATGACTTTGATTATGGTATGGCTGTTGGTGCCGAAAGGGTTTGATTTGAGTATCTCAGAAAAGACTGATCTACTGGGATATTCACACACAACCATCTCTAGGGTTTACAAAGTATGGTCCGAAAAAGAAAAAAAATACATTGAACTGCGATTCTGTGGGCAAAAATGCGTTGTTGATGGCAGAGGTCAGAGGAGAATGGCCAAACTGGTTTGCGCCGAGGTAACATTAAGTCAAATAACCACTCATTACAACCGAGGTATGCATAAGATAATCTCTGACTACACAGCACATCAAATCTTGAGGCAAATGGACTACATCAGCAGAAAACCACATTTGGTGCCACTCATGTCAGCTAAGAACAGGAGAATGAGGCAACAATTTTACACAGACTCACCATAATTGACCCTAGAAGATCGGAAAAATGTTTCCTGGACTGATGAGTCTTGATATCTACTGCAACACTGAGGTTGAATGATCAGTTAGTATCAATTAGTATTAGCAATTTATCTCTGTTGGCATGCCAGAGCCTACCCAAGTGTTGTTGCAGGCAGTTCTGAAGGTTAAAGGGGGTCCAACCCAGCATTAGAGAGGTGTTCCTAACAAAATGGCTGGTGGCGGTGAGTGTACAACAAGCTGTGGGCCTGTTCATTGGACTAGTAAAGTGGAACTTTACCACCTGTGTTTAATGTTTAATGTTTAATGTTTAATGATTTAATGTTTAATGATAATTAAGGTGCTGTTTCCACGTAGCAGGATATTTTTTTAGCAGGGTATTTTTTTCTCCTGCTAGGTGGAAACGCAACGTGTGGATAAAAAAAATCCTCCATTGTAACAAATGCGTTTCAGACCCCTAAACAGGATATTTTTTTCTCCTGCTATTTTTTTCTCCTGCACCTGGATTTTTAAATATCTGCTACGTGGAAACGGAAGGCCAAAACCAATACAAGCAGGAGAAAAAAATATCCACATATAAAAATATCCAGCTACGTGGAAACGGCACCTTAGAGTGGTAAACTGCATACTGTGCATAGTATGAACGGCGGTGCTTTGAGGAGCAACAGTGCTGTGTTCAATTATATTCATAACTAGAATGCACTCTGAGAGTGACCTCCGCCAAGGAAGCTGTTTGTTAGAACATTTGACTATGTTCCACCCGATTTTTGTTTTAAGTCTTTCTGCCTTCTTATTGTGGAGTTAGAAAGTGGAATGTCAACATTCGCCCTGTCCCGCAGTTCAATTTGCAGTCACTATATGGGTGTCTAGATTTGTACGTTAGCAATGGTGAAGAGTCTTTTAAAAAGTCCTGGTTCTGGTTCGTGATCTGGATCACCACCAAAATGTAATACTTAATACTTAGGTAATTTCCAACAACTCCAAAAAAGTTTCATCCAAATCCGTTCATACATTTTTTAGTTATCTTGCTGACAAACACAGACAAACCAACGCGACCGAAAACATTACCTCCTTGGCGGAGGTAATCATCAAGTTGGTAGCTTACCGCAAGTGCATAAAGCGCCGTTTTGCAAGTGATTGTGATCTATCGTTTTTGTCTGTTTATGGGTTTTAGGAACAAGATGGAGAATCAGACATGGCTCCCGTCCTGAACTCCTCTGAGATGAACCATCCTCCTCCAGATCTCGCGTCTAAGTTCCCGCTGAAGAGACTGTCAGTACAACTGGTCTAGGGATGGCACAAACCGCACCGAAAACCGAAACCGTACAATTCACACACATACCGAACCGAACCGTGCAATCCGTCGCAAACCGCAATTCATGTACAGCCCAGAAAAATATGTAAAACAGAGATTCTAGGAGTATCTTATCCAGTCTCTCTGATTAAAACATTAGCGTATAGGACCAATCAGAGGATGACACAATTAAAATCAATTTTCACACCATTTTCACATTATAAGCCTATACAAACCATATGAAGGATATTTAGCGATAAGTCCGATTCTATTAGCCAATTGAAAGAGGGCATTTGGAACGCTCAGACAGCGCACATCAGCTGACGACAAGAGGCAGTTCTCAGATACATGCAAAAGGTCAAATTCAACTTGCGCATCATCACTTTATAACTGTAGTTATATAAATATTGTTTAATATTCCCAGTGCACCATTTATGATGAACTAAAAAAACGAACCGTAGAGAACCGAAAACCGTGACCATGACACCGTGATATGAACCAAACCGTGAATTTTGTGAACCGTACCACCCCTAAACTGGTCAACTGCCGTCCAAAACGAGGTCAGGAATGGACAAATGGAAAGAGCAGCGAAGATGGAGAAAGCTCTGAAAATGGTAAGAGATCTCTTACACTTGCCCAGAGACGATTTCCAAAAATCTTTCTCAAGATTACAATGCAGGCACACAGCATGAGACAGAAGACGTCATGGTTTTGAATAGTTTGACTAACTGGGCGAATACACCAGCCGCAACGAGATTCAAGTGACAGAGAATCGCTTCTCTGCAGCAAGAGTGAGACGAGCGATTGAAGCGACTAGAATATGTTCGTTGAAAGCAGAATACAAGCATTCCAACATTCCCATTAGCTGTGGCCACTGACACAGTCATTGGCTGTGGTGGCTGTCGCAGAACCGCGTCATAGCTAATTTGCATAACATTCCCAGGAGTTCAACTACAAACTGTCGCTTTCGTCCCGCGAATTGCCTCTAGTTGCTCGAATCGCTGTTGTCGGGTGATTCAATACAAAGTCAATTTCTTCCGTCACTCGGCTCGCTCATGTTGTGGCCGGAGTATTCGTGCGGTAAGGATTGTGTTGAATTGTGACCTGTTGGTACTAATATGATATATCCATCTTTCATCAACACCAAATGACTGTAATGTCTTGTAGTTTATGCAATGCCCAATATTCACATGTTTGCAAATATGTAATGATCAGCTTCTGTGATGATAATTCATGGAAGTAATTATAGGTAAATAGCACCTCCAGTTGATAAGGCGTTTTTCCTATGTTCCTTTCTGACCTCTTCAATACGAAGTCACCGTGTTCCTGGGGTCATTTTAGTATGGCAGCCGCTTGGAAACCTCCACTGCACAAAGCTTTCTCCATTTGTGGATAATGGCTCTCGCTGTGACAGTGGTCTGCAGATGTCGGCATGATTTAGAAATGGTACTGTAATCTTTTTATAGACTGAGGAATGCCGAATATTTTCATTATAATCTGTTCCGAAATTTTGATTAATTACAACAACATGATGGCATGGACTCAATGTAGTAAAGAAAAAGCAGGACAGCACTCCAAGTTTGTGTGGTTTATTCTTCTTATGGACTCAATGTAGCCCACCTGGGAAACTCCCTTTATCATTGTGATAGAGCCCTCCATAGCACACAACGAAACTGCATTTATACCTCATCCATGCAAGGTGGCACCCCAAGTTAGCAGTGTGACGGGACAGTACCATACTCGGGGTACCTCAGTCATATAGGAGGATGGGGGGCAGCATTAGCTAATTGAAAATGCGCATCCCCCGCCCCAAATGATTTTTGTGAATTATTTTTTTTTGTCTTTTCTGTGTCTGTCTGTTTTGTGTTGGGGCCAGAAATGGAATCAACTTCATCTGCGATCCCCGAATCCACGGCGGTGTATCCAGAGAAAGAGAAGTGTACATCAGGATCAAAGAAATACCTCTGCTCTTCGGATTGTGGAAAAACCTTTTCAACGGCAGAAGCTCTCGAAAGGCACGAGCACATTCACAACGGAGGAAAGCCTTACCCTTGTCAACATTGTGAGAAAAGTTTTTCCCAGCCAGGGTTTCTACAACGACACCTGCTCACTCACACTGAAGAAGCGCCCTACTATTGCAAAGAGTGTCAGAGAAGTTTCGCTGCGTTAGGTTATTTGCAAAAACACCAGCTTGCTCACACAAAAGGAAAAATACACAAAAAACAAAAAAGACACAAAAAACTCACTCACTCTGAAGAAACACCTCAATTTCCCTGCCAAATTTGTGGACAGACTTTTTCAATGGCATGGAGTCTTGAAGTTCACCAGCGCACTCACGTGCAAGACAAGCCCTCTGTGACGCACTGTAGAGAGTGTGGTTTTACAGGAGGAGCGGACCTCAAACAACACAAGTGCCTCACTGCCCTCAACCTTGAGTTCGTAAGCCTAACTTCCAGCCATTTTGGCTGGTGATGAAAAAAGTTAATTTAGAGACCTGGACCCCGTTTCTCGGCAGTGTCGTTGCTAACCAGTTAGCAACTTACTAGGTTTCCAATGGGAAATTGCATTGCAACCAAGTAAGTTGCTAACTTAGTTAGCAACGACACTGTTGAGAAACGTTCCCCTGGTTACCAGTATGTAAACAGTAGTTAAAAGATTACCCATCCCCCCTTCTTACAATTGTACTGTTTTTTTTTTTTAACTCTGTTGGCTATGAACATTTGCATTAGTAACAAACTGTCAGGTCACCATGAGATTCAGAGAGCAGGCATCAAAGACAATTGTGCACCTACACTACGGACTCATGCACAAACTCACAGATATGCCTTAACTTTATAGAACATGGAAGTTTGTGAATGTACACTCACTGACCACTTAATTAGGTACAAGATTTTTCTTTCAGAACTGACAGAAGATTCTCTGTGTAAGATTGTGGCCAGAGTAGGTATTGCAGCTATGACCAAAGGACAGTACGTTTTGCAGCTAAAAATGCCTATTTCTGAAATTTCAAAATGGCGGACCATGGAGAAGATCTCCCTTTTCATGTGTAAAATGAAATTTTCCCAGTCATAATGAATACTTGGAATTTTATGGTGGTGGTAATTTTTTGTTAAAAAGGTAACATTTGTGAATGGGCAGAATGAATTCTGGAAATGAACTACTACAAATATTACACAGTGCACCTTTAACTTCCTGTGACAACAATTGGGTAGTTTCTCAAATGCTACTAAGAGGCCCAAAGCATCAAAGACAATTGTGCACCTATGCTATACATACATACATACATACATACATACATACATACATACATACATACATACATACATACATACATACATACATACATACATACATACATACATACATACATACATACATACAAACATACGTACAGTACAGTACAGTACAGTACAGTACACAAAGTCACAGATATGCCTCAACCTTATAGAACATGGAAGTTAGTTAGTACACTCACTGACCACTTTATTACTGTAGGTACCCAGGATTTTGGTTTCAGAACTGCCTTAAAGGGACACTGTGCAGAAAATGGTCAAAAAGGTACTGCAGCTATGCTGCTCATTGAAACTGGGCTGGCTATTGCCAAATCTTAACATGAAAGTTTACTAAGTAATAAACTAATATTTTCTAGTATGGTCCAAGTACAGTCATTTTTGCAGCTAAAAATGGCTATTTCTGGAAATTCAAAATGGCGGACCATGGAGAAGATCCCCCTTTTCATGTATGAAAAGTGCAATTTTTCCAGTCATAATGAATACTTAGAATTTGATGGTGTTGGTAAGTATTCATGAAAAAGGTAACATTAGTGAATGGGCAGCATAAATTCTGGAAATAAACAACTAAAAATCTCACACAGTGTCCCTTTAACTTTCTGCGACAACAATTGGGTAGGCTATGGTGTTTGTCAATTGGTACTTAGAGACCCAAAGTATGCCAAGAAAATATCCACACACACCATTACACCATCAGTCTGAACAATTGATACATAGCCAAATGGATCCATGTATTAAAATTGTTAATGACAATTCTGACCATACTACCTCACTATCAGGCAAATTTCTGATGCGTACACAACTAACTTAGCCTTCAAAATATTGGACGATCCATCTCACCCCCTTTTCTTGGAATACACAACCCCCACCCCCCGGCCTTAGATACAGGTTACCCTTCTATACAAATACATCTTTTGTGCCTAGAAGCATACAACTTTTAAATAAGTTAAGTTCAGACAGAATTACTGTAGGCTAATACAGTAATTGTATGGGATTTTAATTAATTTATTTATTTTTTTATTTTAAGTATGTATGTTTTGTTTCTCTTTTTAGTCTAGTCTTGTGTTTGTGTAATGTTGTAATTGTCTGTCCAAATGTTTATTGTACTCCCAAAACGCAAGACAAATTCCCTTCGGGACAATAAAAGTGTATTCAATTCAATTCAATGTCACTGCAGAAATTAGACTCATCTGACCCAGCAACATTTCCCGAATCTGCTATTGTCCAATTTTGGTGAGCCTGTGTGTATTGTAGCCTCAGTTTACTGGTTAGGTGACTGGAGTGTAGCCAGACTGTGCCCTCTTAGTGACGCAACACTTTCAGCGTTGCAACTAGTCAGGTCAAGAGCAATGCAAGTACTTTCTGAGTCCCCGAAAATACTGGAACTCCTCCCACTTTGTCCGTAAGCAAACATCCATAAGCAAACCAAGGGCGGGTCAACCATGCCGTTTGGGAAATGTTAATTGTTATGCTCTTGGTCTGAGTCTGAGTGCCTTAGCACTTTTGGAATACACTGTACAGTTCCCAAATAGGATGGAAAATCAATTAAAGGACCATTAAAAGGATTCATAGTTTCCAGGATCTGGAACCCCAAGAGTCTTCATCACGCTTTTCACAAATCCAGTTTTCAAGGCTTAATATAGCCACAAATAATCAAGGTTGGTTGATCAAAAGACAACAAGAGGACACTTGGATGTGAGATTTGTGAGAAACGTTTTCACTGTACTCATATTTTATACTCATCCTGTCTTTTATTTGCTTATTGTCCTGATGATTCTGCAGATGTCCACCACTGTGATGCAGTTATTCAAAAAGTCTCTCAAAAATAGGGCACAAGGCATAAATAGTTCTTTCAATTGTGAAATGGCCTGCTGCTTCAAGAAAAGGATAATTACTCAAAGCTACCAATCATATGGATGCAAGGTGCAATCCAATTTCTTGTCTTTTTTCTTTCTTTTTTTGCATTTTAAAAAAAAAGTCTTTATTTATTCCCAAAAACATCCAAAAGGTTATGCAACATCAGCAGACAATTAGCAAACAGCGATACCTTTTGGAAAAATATTTGGAGTAGGGCCTATGTTAAAGGTACACTGTGCAGGAAATGGTCAAAGACTGGGGTGCCTATTGCCAAATTTGGACTTTACTTGGGCCATAATAGAAAATATTAGTTTAATAAACTTTCATGTTGCAGCTAAAAATGTCTATTTCTTGAAATTCAAAATGGCGGACCATGGAGAAGATCCCCCTTTTCATGTATGAAAAGTGCAGTTTTCCCAGTCATAATTGTTACGGAGGGATATTGTCAGTTGCATGTAGACTAGTCAGCACACTACCACATCCACACCACATGGGGGCACCAGCTACCTTTTGAGGCTCTGCGCCTTTAAGAACAATGGAAGCCATCTTGAAAGGGAAGTGGGAGGACACCTGGGAGTTTGGGCTGGTGAACTGGGGTGAATTTCTCAAAACCAAAGTTGCTTACTACTAGAGCTGATATAAAACCTGTACGATCCGATTGGAGAGCCGGATGAAGACCTCATCCGGACAGACCGGATGGCTGTCGTGCATTGATCCGCCATAGGCTACTCTTATAGACGTGACTCTACAGACGTGACTCTACTGTCACTCACTGCGTTACAGCGTAGACTTTAAAGCCACTGCTGTCACTCCCCTCGTCCGAGTCAGCAGCGGCGCCCTCGGCGACTCGGTGAGACGAATCCTGACTGAGTTGTTGGTAGCAGCGAATCCCCTACGGATCGGATCAACGTTTAAGTTTAAGTTTAAAATAAAAGACAATTATTAAAAAAGATGGGTCTAAAAGAATGTTCGCTTTGCCAAGAGCTTTCTCGGAGAGCAGAGAGAGAGAGAGAGTGGAGACTGGCTGGAGCTTTTAGTGAAAAGTGAAAAGTGAAAGCCCATTGGGAAACTCCAACTCCCATTGTCATTGTGACACAGCACTCCACAGCATACAAGTGAAAATTGCACACTGCACACAACGAAATTGCATTTATGCCTCACCCATGCAAGGGGGCAGCCGTCAATGGCGCCCCATGGGGAGCAGTGCGGTGGGACGTACCATGCTCAGGGTACCTCAGTCATGGAGGAGGATGGGGGAGAGCACTGGTTGATTACTCCCCTCACCAACCTGGCAGGTCAGGAGTCGAACCGGTGTCCTGTCTATATGAGCGACCCGTCGAGATGTGATTCTCTAGGCTACTGAGCATGCGCACGCATGCGCACACCCTCGCGGTGGTTTTCGCGGGTGATTGCCCATCGAATTGTGAGACCGCAAGTTACGATACAGGATCCCCTGAGACTGTCAACTTTAGTGACTCAAACTGTAGCCTATGTCATCCTGAGGTTACCATCCATAGTCAGGTAGCCTATAGCCTGTCCACCGACTGTCATGGACTGAAAGTTACGATATATCCCCTGGGGGGAAAACGGGAAATAGCGTGGATCATCCAGCAGATCATTGGAAAATCTGCGAAATAGCGTGGCCTCGTACATTTGCTACTTTGTTGCCTAACCGTAATCGCTCACACACTCAGCCTCGAACATTGTAACATCGATCAGAAAAGACTATTTATGTAGAAAATTATTATGTAGACTATTTAGGCTATGTAGAAAAAATCGCCACCTCTAATTGAGCTGTCAAAATGCTCCCTCCACCCTTTTCACTCAAGAATTTGCATCGACTGCATTGTAAAATGCCTGAACATGGTAAGAAATGCACTGGCGTGGGGATGTTATGAAATTATGATTCCGGTCATTAAAAGACAGACATCTGCCAAAACAAATGCCACAATACGCTATCTGCTATCTCTAAACCGCGCTTGTTTATCCCCATAGCACATGATTGCATGTGACAATTTGCCTTGCGAGCCCACGTTGCATTGAAACCAAACCAACAGCAAAACAGACTACATTAAACAACCCGTAGCCAGGCCCTGATCCCGAACACTTTCTGCGCAAACTCAACTCAGTCTCTTTCATATGGCACGTTTCTTAAGTTGCTCAAACGAGAGGCTCACGGTTTTTAGTGGTCAGCAGCCGCACGTTCTAAACTCCGCACGAAATAAACAAAGTAATGGTTATTAAAACAGTCCTACGTGGACCGATTGAAACGCCTTCCGCGGAAAATCAAGGTCGCTCATTTAGATGAGGCATCGCAAATCGATAGAACACCACTATCGAATAGGGCGACCGGTCGCTCATCTCGACGAGGCAACACATCTCGACAGAACACCGGCAACCTCTGGGATGCAAGTCTGACGCCCTAACCGCTCACCCATGACTGCCCCGCTCACCCATGTCAAGACCCATCCACAGCTCGGCCAATCGGCTTCCACGGGCACACCTGCACACATTTACTCATTCAAGAGGCAAAACACAAGGCAATTAGACCAATTAGTGGCTGGTATACGGCACACAAAGAAATTACCCTGAGGGCTTTGGCCTTGGCCTTTATTATTACAGTATAGTTCTAGTATGAGAGTAGACAGGAAACGATTGGGAGAGAGAGATGGGGCAGGGCCAGGAAATGACCTCGTCCGGACTCGAACCAGTGACCCGTGGGCTTGTAAGCCCAAATGTGGGGGGCTTAGCGTGCTGCGCCACAGCACCCCCGAGCCCACAATTTCAATGAAAGAAAAAATACATACAAACAATTTTCCTTTCATTTAATCACAATTAAAATTCTACAATTCTGACTAAAATTCGATGAGCAGCCAGGCACTATTCTGACAACATGTCATCATGCATTGCGTATAGATGACACACTGATTTGAACCGACTATCGCGTGTGCCCAATACGCCTCTGCAAGTTAAGGCGTGCTCCACAACGCCCTGTGACAGGTTAGGTTTAGGGATGGTTTAGGTTTGGGCACAATTTAGCTAGAAATTTGCAAAATTACGCTGTTCTTGACAAAAGTAAAGCAGTAGACAAATTGCTTTACTGTGGTTTAAGGCACAGCAAAGCATATTTGCGTTTAGCAACAGAAATATGCGGTGGCAAAAGAAAAGCGCGACATGGTGGGAAACCTGCGCAAACCTCGTCACATTTCAGAAGTGCATGGAAACGCTTTACCATTGCGTCTGAGGAGCACGCCTTAACTTTAAATGGCGTTGCGCCAACACACCGAATGCACTAGCGTGCAATACATACGCTAAAACATGATGACAGCCTCATTTTAAATGTAGGCTACATTTTTTGAAGTATTTTTTGGGGGCTTTTTGGCCTTTGTTATTACAGGATAGCATGAGAGTAGACAGGAAACGATTGGGAGAGAGAGATGGGGCAGGGCCAGGAAATGACCCCGTCCGGATTAGATGCGGATTAGAAGCCACAGCGCCCCTGAGCCCACAATTTCAATGAAAGAAAAAAATGTGTAAAATCTGTCATATAATCACAATTAAAATCCTGCAATTCTGACTAAAATTCAATGAGCAGCCAGTCTCTACTCTGAATGTAGGCTACAGTTTACTCAACTCAGGGACTGCAGATGGAAATGAGCTTTTAAGATATAATCTGGTGCAGGTAATATTTTTACTATGTAATTACTAATGTACTTTGCACATGGTCCCTGATGAAATAAACCAAATAAACTACCGGTAGACTATACTACACTTTGCAAAGTAGCACACGTGATGTACGATAATTTCAGAGTTGTCATTCAGTTCATTTAGATGCCTTGAAACAACAATTTGGGTCTTGTATGATAATTTTCACCCAAAAAGCCCAGAAAAAGGATTTTCCATCTGGCAGCACTGGCCTCATTCTGACTACAGTTTACTCCACTTTGCAAAGTAACACACTGTCTTCGGTGTGAACATCGGACACGAAGAGCACTCCTGGCACCAGGTCTTCCTCGTCTTCTTGGAAGTTGTGCCGGAAGGTGTGCAGGTGGACCAAGGTGTCTCCCGAGACTGCGTAGAAGGACAGTGTGCCAGCGTCCCAGTCTAGGAAGACCCCAACCCTGCAGAGGGCGCACCCTGGTGATGTGATGGCTGTTCCTTGGTCGTCGTGGAAGGCGGTGTAGGAGTTCTCGTAGTCGTCGTTGGCGTAGTAGCAGCGCAGCGCCCAGGATTTGTTGTTGTGGCCCAAGCGGCCATGATCTCCATTCCGCTCCACGCCTCTGTGTGTCATGCCGAGGTAGACGCGAAATCCCGCCCACTCCGCCTCCCAGTAGCAGCGCTGCCGGAAGCCTTCATTGGCCAGGACCTGTTGTGTACAGATCACACACACACACACACACAAGCTCACATTAGACACTACTGCAGGCCTAGTGTGGGACCAGAAAACAGGGCTGGGCATTTTCCCATGGTGCTGTCCAAATGCTGAACAAGTCTCTAGAGAACATGCAAAAAGCATTGGTTGGGGGGCTCTGTCAGGCCCAGGACAACTGGCCCCTTCTGTCAGCTTCCCCTGCCCGGGTGATGCCATTTGTATTGCGTTGAAATTGGCAGAATCAGCAGTCATAAAAAACCTTTCTACTACATGTCACACTAATTTAAAGAGTCACTGTGTCATTTTAGTAGTCTCATGGATCAAAAAACATAAATGTAATGTAATGTGCAAGGACCTGTTCGATGCCTGCAAAGCGATGTGGGTGCAACGGGTAGTCGTGCTCTGTGAATCTGCAGCAGACTTTGCGCTCCCCATCGGTCAGGTAGAGTTGCCTGTGCATGGTGTCCTTATCAAACATGACCTCTCGAGCATCTGCACAATAGAAACACAATTCAAATCATCAACACCTGGAAAGCATTGGGACTTCCTTCTTGTTAACAAAAAAAATGTTGTCTATTATATCATATTTTATAACCTGGGGCTTAATGTACCAAGGACTACCTATATGTGGCAGATGACGTCAGTCAGGTTTATTAATATATAAACAAAACATACCACAATAGGGCTTGCATTTTGTGTAGCATACACATATATTACATGTGTTATGTATGGTCAATGATTTTTCACTCACATTTCCTCAGGGCTGACTTCATCCAGCACTCTGCACTGTTCTCCACACTGACATATAGAAACATCACAGGTTAGTGTGAGTGAGAGTAGACGTGAATTCATGGTGTAAGTAGCAACACATGATATTACATAGTGGTTACACCAGTTATTCCATTGTACCTACTGAGGTGGCTAGACATTACTGCAAAAAGCTCAAATGAAAACCCTCAAATTTTATACAACCAGCACAGAATCAGGCACATCACTCTAACTCAGGGTTTCCCAAACTGTGGTGCGTGCACCCCTGGGGGTGTGCAGCCTGGCATAAGGGGGTGCAAGAGCTGAATAGAGGAATGGTGGATATGTGAGGTTTTCTCCAGCATTAATGAACATTAAGTAGTTTTTAATTGTATGGTGAATTGTATGCTGAAGGGTCCATGTGAATTGTACAATAGTTTAACTCTAGACTATTGTAAAAAGAGGATTCCCCAAAACAATTGTGCAAAATGTGCAGTGAATCCATACTTTCATTGACATCAGCACACCAAAATATTCAATTAGGGGGTGCCACATTTACAAGGGGGTGCACAGGGGGAAAAGTTTGGGAACCACTGCTCTAACTGCGACTTGTGTGTTGGAAGGAAACTGCGGCAGACTTTGCTTTTTACTCCTACTTTTACTTTTACACACACACACACACACACACACACACACAGTCTATACACAAGCAAGTCAGCTCGACTTACAATGTCTTGTAAACAACTCACTTGATGGTGGTCAATGTGCAGGTTGGGTCATCCTTCCTCTGTGAGAGTAGTTGGACTCCTGCGTCTCCTGGATAATTGTAGCTCAGGTCCAGCTCTCTCAGGTGGGAGGGGTTTGAAATCAAGGCAGAAGCCAGATGCTCACAACCTCTCTCGGTCACACCACAGAATGACAACCTGCAGGAGACCAAAGCAGTTTGTAGTTAATGTGTGTTTGACAGGCACCCATTGATCATGCAGGGCTGGAAGAGATTGTGTGTGTGCGTGTGTGTGTGTGTGTGTGTGTGTGTGTGTGTGTGTGTGTGTGTGTGCGTGTGTGTGTGTGTGTGTACCTCAGGGTCTGCAGTGTGCAGTGGGAGCTCTGCAGTCCAGAGGAGAGCAGCTCCACTCCTGAGTCCTGCAGGTCATTGTCACTCAGGTCCAGGGGTGCGTTTCCGCAATGTTAGCTTTGAACTACAGATGTACTTTGTAGTTATCTACTTACTTCAAGGCGAAATCCGTGCATTTCTCGAAACCTTACTATTCCCACAGTAAGCCAAAAGTAGTGCGGCTACTTTCCTGAGTCCACACCGCTACTTACTTTCTTGGCATTGCAGTGCGTGACCAAAGAAGCAACAAGAGATAAGCATGATTGCTGAGTCATGCTTCAGCTGTTTCCTCCTAAATTCAGTGCGTGAAGTAGAAAGCAATAGTGTACAACCACCACCAGCACATTTGATTGGATGTCACGACACCGTGACTCCGCTGTTTCCTCCACAACACACCTTGTAATTTCTTTGTGAAAAAACACGGCCGTGGCATTACAATCTGACACCGTCCGCACCAATAATGCAGTATTATCTGCATGCCGATTGGATTTCGTTTCGTTTCGGTGTAATTTGTAAAATATTTGGACAATAAAGTTGTGGTTACTCCCAGAAAATCGCCTGTTGAAGTGTGATATACCTAAAAAAAAAAATTTGCGCGGATTTCATTACATAGCCTAGTGGTATTCACGCTTGCATCCCAATGGGAAAACAGAAGCCACGCCGGTTCGAATCCACATGGTTGCAGTGCCACAATTTTGGAAATATCTGGCAGAAATAGATCATTTATGTTGTGCATTACCAACACACACGTGCAGCCAAGGGAAAATGTGTTACACTGTAGGGTCCAAAACACGATTTCACGAGTTGTTGTCAACATGCTGCACACTGGTTTCGAACCCGCGTGGCTCGCGTCTTCCCATTGATAGGCAAGCGTAAATACCCCTAGGCTATGAAATGAAATTCGCGCCAAAAAAATTTAAGTACTTGACACGTAAGCCAGTGCATTTCCGGGAGTAACCAATACTTTCTTATCTAAATATTTCACAAATTACACATCGAAATGAGACGCAATTCAATCGGTATACAGCTAAATGTATATTATTAGTGTGGGATTCATCAGATTCCAAGGATATGACATTTTTTTTTCACGAACAAATGACATGACGTGAATTTGTGTTCTGAACACTCTCGTAGCTGTATCATGACTTTGTGTGCATGTTGATTGATTTTCAGCGCTTTTGCACCACAGGATTAAAAGATATTGACACATTTGTGGTCAAATATGTACTACAAGTTTAGCTAATGGGTGGAGTCACACTCTGAAGTAGACTGTGTGTTACTTGGGGTGGCTGAGGTGATGTCTGGACTCAATGGATCTACTCCAGCTGTACTTCAACTTCACTGTCGAGATACGGATAGGAGGCGCCTCACTTTCAAAGTCACCACTACTTCAGAGTGCACATTACTCCAAGCAGTAGTTACTTTGTGTGCTAACATTCGAGACACAGGAGTTAGCAACTTTTATAGTATCTACTCTGCAAAGTTGCTAACCGACTAGCTACTTCCCCTTTGAGAAATCCACCCCAGCTCAGCCAGGTGGCACCCGTCAGAACTCAGGACCAAGGCCAGGACATCACAGTGGCCCTCTTTCAAGAAGCACTGCCTCAGCCTGTGTACAAAATAGCAGTCCAATTCAATTCAGCCAACCAATCAATCAATATATTAATTACACAACCGCATAATCTCAATCAGGAATGTTTGTAATATATGTATAGTAACATATTCATAAATTGATTAATCAAACAAAAATAATTTCAAACAATCAATAGATAAGATACTAGATACTTTTTGTGCACAAAAAATCAAAGATCACTCAAAGACCACTTAATTGATATGCAAATGTATGGAAAAAATGAGTATAAATGGACACACACACACACACACTCACCGGAGTGTGTTCAGGCTGCAGTCAGGGCTCCTCAGTGCTGTAGACAGCTGCTCCAGTTCAGGCACCGTCAGCCTGCTCTCAGTCAGGTCCAGCTGCCCCCGGAAGGCTGACGCCAGACACATCCAGGACGCCTCCTCCGTGATATCAGTGGCTGAGAGTCTAAAAAAACACCATGTAGAAACTGATCATGTGGTTGGATTCATTAGCTACTACAATTCAGAGCCACATATTTCAAATTACCTCATTTTACCCGCCCAATTCGACCAGGGGATCATTCCATCATGATATGATCTGGTTGAATTGGACAGGTAAAACCAGGTCATTTGGAATATGTGGCACTGGATTGAAACGAATGAATCCAGATAGCCCAGCACTGGTGATAATGTCCTGATAATTCAATGACTCTGTACTGTCCCCAATCGGACTCCAGGACTCTCCAGGACTTGGTGCGCCTTTATAAAACGAGGTCAACAGACATTGTAGTGTACACATCAGGGCTTGACACTGGCACCAGCTAACAGACCAAATTCTGGTAAAACTTGGCTGTGGCTAGTAATACTTTCAGTGTCACTAGCCAATTTTGCTGGCCGCTTATTCCTTGGAATGGCAT
Organism: Engraulis encrasicolus; assembly: GCF_034702125.1. NCBI lineage: Eukaryota > Metazoa > Chordata > Actinopteri > Clupeiformes > Engraulidae > Engraulis > Engraulis encrasicolus. The sequence goes on along the minus strand of NC_085857.1, from coordinate 10,857,249 downwards.
ACGGATCATAGCAGCCTATATTCTGTTGTTTGCCCCTTGTGTATCAATTAGTTGTATTTAAGTTCAAGAATAATCTCAGTTACTCAGTTTTCTATTTACCTGATATACTTCCATGTAGATAGCTATACACCCATCTTGCTTTAGCACCTCATCTTCTGAGGTTAGACCAGCAATACTATGATAACAATTTTTTTATATAAAATCTGTGACTAGTGGATTACCTGAATGGCTAGTGACTCGGAAAAACCACTAGCCACAGTGGCCGGTGGGTGAAAAGGTTAATGTCAAGCCCTGGTACACATATATGATGAATTCAGGTAAATTGGGCCGCTTTTTTTGCATGTACCGGTCAGCGAATTTCCCAAAGTGGCCCAATTTACCTGAATTCACCATAGGTAGTATTAGAAGACCAGCTGACCTTAGTGTTAGCAGTTTGCACTGTGGGGTCTTGAGAGCCTCAGAGAGATGCGCCACCGCACATCGACTCAGCGTGTTTTCCCGCAGGTCCAGCTCCGTCAGGTTGCCATGCTCACTGCGGAGGACGCCAGCCAACAGCTCACAGCCGTGCTCTTTGATGCTGCACTTCTGTAATCTGCAGTGAATATATATTAATTACAGTTATTATCCACCATTTCCGCTGTCTACAAAGAATACATTATTACACAGTTGTAATGCAGCATTTTTGTTAACTGCGGAGAACGCACATTTATGGTTATGAATCAGAATAAACATCAATACCTTATATCTTTATAATGCACTGCATTTTTCTTACCAACACTATGCGAAATGATGTGGTACAGAATGAAAAGATCCCTCACTTCAATGTATTCAAGCAATGACGTGGTGTCTGTGTCAAATGATGCAAACACACCTCACCCAATTGTACAGACAGGCCTCACCGAATTGTGCAAAGACGCCTCACCTGAGAGTGTTGACACCACAGCTGCTTTTCTTGAGGGCAGTAGTGATGTCCCTCACGTCCTTACTGCAGAGCATGTTGCGGCTCAGGTTGAGTTCCGTCAGGTGGGGGCCGGAGGAGGAGAGAGCCTGGCCCAGCACCTCACACATGAAGTCAGACGTGCTCCTGCTGCCCGCCAGACTGGAAAGGAAGACAAAAAAGAAAGAAAGAAAGAAAGAGAAAGAAAGATGAAATAAATAAACTAGGGCTGGGACATTAACGCATTAATTTTGATGAATTAATCACGCTATTCGATTAATTAATTAAGGACAGATGGCCATCCTAGGGCCTCCAGTTTGCATTGTGGTGAGGTGAGCGGAGCAGAGGTTGATAAGGCCAAACTCTGTGAGGGGCCACTGCAGCTAGCTAGTTGTTGAGGCCCAACTCTTCGAGGGGGCACTGCAGCTAGCTAGTTAGTTAGCTAGTCAGTCAGTGTTTCTCAACCTTTTTTAGGCGAGGCACCCTTTCAATTCATGAAAAATTCCAAGGCACCCCAAACCAACAAGCCGTAACATGGCATTCAATACCACAAAAGCTTAGAAAAGTAACACATTTGGAGACGTCACACAACCTACATTCAAAGTTGCAGCTGACTGGGGCGACCTATATTTACTTTATTGTGTATAAATGGCAGATGAAAGATTCCACTGACTAGCATTAACTCATCAATTTAGGCAAATATGCATCATATTAGATAATTTATTTATCAGCCAAGTTTCCGCGGCACCCCTGAGGGGGGCCCGCGGCACCCCAGGGTGCCCCGGCACCCCTGTTGAGAAACACTGAGTTAATATGTTTATTATTAGTAGCAACATACCTGAGGGCCTGCAGCCTGCAGTCAGAGGTGAGAGCGGAGCAGAGCTTTTTGAGGCCCTGCTCGGTGAGGGGGCACTTCTTCAGCTCCAGCTGCCTCAGGGGTGAGTGGTCTGACTGGAGGGCCGATGCCAATATCTCACCGCAGTGGACCGACAGCTTGCATTCAAACAGCCTGCTCAGACAAAGCATTGTAATGCATTACACTATGCAACATTTCTTTGCCATGGGCAAGACCGCTAACCTCTGATAGGGGACAGCTCGCTATTCCAACATGCCGCTATTCCGATATGCCTAGGGTTAGGAGTTAGGGTTAGAGTTACATCAATGTCGGAATAGCGCCATGTAACCCTCTGATACACTAAAATAATAAACACTGTACCTGGCTTTCTTGCACCATCGCACAGCTGGCACCAGTCTCTCTTTGGCCTCATCTCCGTCACCAAGGTTGTAGCGCTGGAAGTCCAGCTCCTCCAGCGGCTCATCCGACAGCAGGACCATGTTGGCCAGGGCGGAGCAGTGGGACGGTTCCAGCTCAGTCTGTGGATTACTCGAGTACTGCAGGTACCGCTGCATCTCCTTGTGCACCGAGCTGTCCTTCAACTCTGTCAGGCAGTTCATCAGGTTGATGAACCTCTCTGGTGAGAGATTCTTGTGCACCAGATTCTTGATATACCGTTTCGTCTCCTCGATGCTTTTGTTATCATCTTCCTTGTCTTTGTCCACCGGCTCTGGTAGCAGACCATCCAGGGGATGGTTTTTGGTCTCCTGGAACAGGCACAGGCCCAGCAGGAAACGGACGAACAGGTCGAGGTGTCCGTTTTCACTTTTTAGAGCCTTGTCTATGACGTTCTTCAGGAGTAGGTAGAGGAACATCTTCTTGGGTTTGAATGTCAGAAACGGGCGGAGTGCCTGCATGTCTCTCTTGAGGAAAGAGGCAAAGATGTGAAGCGCCGCTAGGAACTCCTGAATGCTGAGGTGGACAAAGCTGTAGTACCTCTTCTCAAACATCACAGGTTCCACCCTAAAGATCTCGGTGCACAAACCACACAGGACAGACGCTTCTGTCAGGTCAATGCCGCACTCCTTCAGGTCGTCCTCATAAAACAGGATCGATCCCCCTTCGCCTTCCAACTTGCGGAAGGCGAGCTCTGCCAGCTTCAGGATGGCCTCCTTGTTTTGCACCAGGAAAGCTTTTCTGTTGGAAATATTGTTGCCGATGAACTTTTTGTTTGACATCGAAAGCTGTGTGTAAAGGAAGTGTGTGTACATTTCCGTGAGGGTTTTGGGAATCTCGCCTGCGTTTTCCTGGTTCAACATGGTCTTCAACACAGTCGCGGTGATGCAGCAGAATACTGGTATGTGGCACATGATGTACAGGCTCCTTGTTGTTTTTACATGCCTGATGATACTCTCGGCCCTCTCTCTGTCACTAAACTTATTCCTGAAGTACTCAACCTTTTGTTCGTCGTTGAATCCCCGCACTTCTGTGTAGCGGTCAATGTAGTCTGATGGGATCACAGCAGCCGCGGCTGGTCTTGATGTGACCCAGACAAGGGCAGACTGAAGGAGCTGTCCTTTGAGGAGGTTAGTAAGTAGCACGTCTAGCGATGCGTCTTCTGTGATGCGGAACACAGGCATGTTATCCCTGAAGTTCAGGTTGAACCTGCACTCGTCCAAACCGTCGAGGATGAACAACACCTTGTGCTTCTCAAAGTCGATGCCCTCCAGTGGTCTGAGTGTTGAGTTGAAGTCCAGCATCAGTTTTAGAAGGCTGCGCTCTTCATCTCTGAGCAGGTTCAGCTCTCTGAAGGGAAGACAGATGACGAAATCCAGGTCTTGATTGGCCTTCCCGTCTGCCCAGTCCACGATGAACTTCTGCACAGACACAGTCTTCCCAACTCCCGCAACACCTTTGGTCATCACCCGCTTGCATGCTTGCTCCTCCCCAAAGATATCGTTGATGCTGATTTTATCATACTGACGCTTTTGTTTGCGGTTTGCTGTTTCAATCTGCCAGATTTCATGGTCGCTGTTCACTTCCTCACTCTCTCCTGCTATGATATACAGCGGGGTGTAGATGGACGTTAGACGTGTTTTGTGCTCCTTCTGTACAAGGCCCTCGAACACCATGCTGTATCTTTCCAGCATCTGACGCTTGTGATCTTCTATGACTTTCCTGATAGCTTCAGGATCAGGTAGATTTCCTTGATTGAAAACAAACACCATATTGCAATAGTTATTAAACTGACCAACAACAAAAACACCAAGTTCCTGACAAGCTTTGATAACCACTTCCAAGCTTGTTTAATGTTGGCCAAAGAAGGCAGTTGTGTACAACAAAACCAAACCATTAAAACTGTATGCAATTAAACAAACACACAGTAGCCCATGTCATGTTGCATTTTTTCCTCCAGAAAAGTAAAAAGATAGCTGATACACAATTATGTAGAAAAGAGTGCAAGTATTTCAGGTTAACAAACTTATAATTTAATGAAAGGGGTTAAAATATGGTTTGGCTAGTTGTAAGCGATAGCAGTAACCTCAAGGTTACCTCAAGGTTAAACTTAATGAAGTGGTGACAATTACAACCTTATATTAGGTGAAATATGCTGTGCTATGATCTGAAGGGTTTTTTTTAACAAATACTTTTATAATTGGAAGATTTTTTCAGAGACAACTGAATTGGACTGTAGTAGTTGATGACTTCAAAATTATGCTGCATTACAGGTAGTACAGTAGGCCTATAATATTAACTGTTCTGAGAAAAATAAAAAAATCTCAATAACATTACACCTTTACAACATTAATCTTAAGCCAAACTTGCTGTATACACAATAGACGCACTATAGCATAGATGCGTGCTTTGCACAATGACAATGTTGTACACTGACAATGACAACTGATGGGATTCCACACATTCCCTTCCATATTCCCATTCAATAACTTATATGTGGACTTACATTTGGACAGAAATCTGGCGAATGTTACAACTGATTGCTGTGAAAGCAACCAAACCAAAACTGAATGAATTATAAATTAGAGAATGAACAAATGCTGTTAAATTATGTAATACCTGGTACATTGGATGCTTCTGCAATAGACACACTCCCGTGAACGACAGAGTTCACAAACACAGGAGCAATTATTCTGCCTTCTGACTCTGCTGAGAATGTGGCATTTACAGTAGGGTGGGGCTCATTTCCTGAGGGAGAGAGGGGTGATAGGGAGAGAGGGGTGATAGGGAGAGAGGGGTGAGAGGCGAGAGAGGGGTGACAGGGGAGATACGGGAGAGAGGGGTGACAGGGGAGATAGGGGAGAGAGGGGTGACAGGGGAGATAGGGGTGAGAGGGGAGAGACGGGTGAGAGGGGAGAGACGGGTGAGAAGGAGAGTAAATGAGAGAAACAGAGGATCCAACTCAAACTAGTGCCTCCCGTCCGTTTCTTTTGCTTGTAGCATCTTGCCGCCATGGGGATAACAAGTTTTCCCATTGTCACCCTAGGTGAAGCAACTCTTTTGGGGCTTATTCTCATTCAACATTGCGATTGCAAATGAAAAAAATATCCTTTGAAGTTGGCCATACACATAATACATTACAGTGATGAAAACAGCCAAAATTCAAACTAGGCCAAGTGGCAGCATACTGTATGTAGTTTTGGGTAGGGTGCGCACATCCAAAAACACTTGTTGCAGGTGCCAGACAAAAAACCAGATAGTTGAAAAAGGTAGGTCTGCACACTGCCGATAAGCTCCAAAAATAAACTTTATTTCAAAATGCAATGTTTCGATCAGTGTGATCGAAACGTTGCATTTTGAAATAATAACGTTTATTTTTGGAGCTTATAGCATAACCTGATGAAGATCCAGGGTGATCAAAACGTTGCAGGTTTTTGATTAAATAAAGTTTATTTTTGGAGCTTATCGGCAGTGTGCAGACCTACCTTTTTCAACATACTGTATGCCTCACCTCTATCTGGTCCTTTGTCTGGGCTTCCCTCGCCCCTGCCCCATAGTCGCCACATCCTGCTCAGAGTTCACTGAGGAGACAAGAAGAAATCTAGAAACAATAAGATGGTAAAATGTGGAAAAGGAGACAAAAAAGCAACACAAAGTAACAGTATTTTAGCCTAAACATATGATATTGTTCCTGTGGTTTATTGGCGTTGACATTTCACATAATGCTGCTGTACGACAGAAACCTTGTATCTCATAATTCATTATTAGGCCTAATTACTATTAAATACTTAAAGGGACACTGTGAGATTTTTAGTTGTTTATTTCCAGAATTCATGCTGCCCATTCACTAATGTTACCTTTTTCATGAATACTTACCACCAGCATCAAATTCTAAGTTTTCATTATGACTGGAAAAATGGCACTTTTCATACATGAAAAGGGGGATCTTCTCCATGGTCCGCCATTTTGAATTTCCAAAAATAGCCATTTTTAATTCAAGATTCAATTCAATTCAATTCAAGGAGTTTATTGTCATTGTCAATGAAGTCAACGAAATTGTAGGTGGAGCAACAACACTGCGTAGTTTGAAGTAGGCCTATAGAAGTAACCAAAAAGAAGTAGGCCTAGTCAAATAAAGTTTAAATTCATGAAGTATATCATGAAGTATACTAAATTAAAGTAAATAATAGTAATAATATGAGTATTAACAAATTAATCAAGTAAATCAAAAACAGTAAAATATAAAAATGTGATCCTCTCCCCACAATTCAAAGTTAATAACCCAGTGCTGTTGATATTTTTAAGGTACACACACACACACACACACACACACACACACACACACACACACACACACACACACACACACACACACACACACACACACACACACACACACACACACACACATGCACACATGTATGAATACACAAAATCAATAGGATGTTACAGTAGGCCTAAGTGCCATCCCTTAAAAGGACAGAAAAACAC
>NC_085857.1:10630530-10845530 GCF_034702125.1 Engraulis encrasicolus | reverse complement strand
TATCCCAGCTTTACTACGGTATATTAGAAGGTTGGTATTACTGTAATAGGTGGTGTAGTTTCTAGCGAATTTAAGTTCATGCTCGCACTAGATGGTCCCAAATTTGAATAAAGTCCCTCAAATTTGATCAATGTTTTATTGCACTAACTAGAGTTCTGTTTAGGCCTTCATACAGTACTTGTACTCAACAAAGGCTCTTGGTGCTTTGTTACCTCCGCCAAGGACGTTATGTTTTCGGTCGCGTTGGTTTGTCTGTTCGTCTGTCAGCAGGATAACTCAAAAAGTTATGCACAAATTTGGATGAAATTTTATGGAGTTGTTGGGAATGACAAAAGGAAGAAGTGATTAGAATTTGTGGTTGGTATGCTGGTTTTTAAAAGATTCTTCACCGTTGCAGGATGGGGTGAACTCCACAAAAACAAGGCAGAAATAATTGAAAAAAAATAGTGTGTAACATAGTCAAATGTTCAATCAAACAGCTTCCTTGGTGGGGGTCCGCACTCTCTGAGTGCATTTCTAATTCTTAGAAACACTCTTATAAAAGTCAGTCATCATGGCGGAAATTCTGTCATAGTCTGTAGAGTAGAGTAGGGTATCTATTGATCCCAGGGGGAAATTAAGGTAGGTCTATGAAGTAGCATACATACAGTACATACATACATACATACATACATACATACATACATACATACATACATACATACATATACATACATACATACATACATACATACATACATACATACATACATACATACATACATGCATGCATGCATGCATGCATGCATACATACATACATACATACATACATACATACATACATAAGACATTACACACAGTTATTTCACACATCATTACACATACAGTATAACCATGTATAGCACACTCTAAAGTATATTTGTTTATCTTGGTCTCTTCAGATCACACAACATGGTTCCAGTGATCCATATCCTTGGTCTGTTCATCCCTCTTGAGACCAAGATAAACAAATTTGCTTTAGATGGTGTCAAGCATGTGTGGTGGTAAACAAGTGAGTTTTACAAAAAAGTGTATCCTCTCAATAGCCACGCATGGTCGTGGGACTGACATGATTTGGGGATGCATGGATGCTGTCAACATTGGTAATCTGAAATACACCTAAAAGAAACATGCATGTCAACATGCACTGTGACTACTGAAGCAGATCATGATATTCTCCATAGGATTGCATTCAAATCTCACACCAATCTATTTAAGCCAGATGCAGACTCAAAATGTAAAAGTTCAATGCAAAGAAAGGTTGAAACGCACACTGATGACCTCCCTTTTCATCCCTTTTCATTTCGTTTCATTTCGAGACGATTCGAGCCAACACAGCCCCTTCTCTACCGGATTTTAATCTGGGGTGTACTCACTTTTGTGAGTACATGTTCAAACATTAATGGCTGTATTATGTTTTTTTCTGAGTGAGCAAGAAATTTAAGTGGCTAAATAAGTTGTTAAAAGGTCACTAATCATTGTATCAAAGTGAAATTTCTGTAATGCTTTCCTATGAAAAGATATACTCACAAATCTGCAAAAACTGTGAGGGGTGTATTCACTTTTGTGATATACTGTATAGTCGTATCTTTACAAATTTCCAGTCTTGTAACTTCGCCATGTTACACTCTGTCAGAATTGGGGGATGATGGGTTCTTTATGATCTTTCTGACTCAATCAATCAATGACTGATCCATCTAATTTTATGTGATAGGCTATAGAACTATAACCTGACTCTCGCGCAGATGGATTTCATATGGAGTTCATACAGTATGCAGGCCGCCGTTGTTGTGCTAGCCACACTGACTGAGGGGTGTGCTAGCAGCACTACAGTGATGTCGCGCAAGATGCTACGTCATACCCGTCAACGCCTCACTCCACGATGATTGACATTGACATTGTCCAATGGTCGGGGCACGTTTATTTTCTACTCGAGGACTTCGGGCTCGACAAGGCTGAACCAGACCCCTGTGCGAGCTCACGAAGTGTAACGAAGATGCACGAAGCACTAGGGGTCTCGCGAGAGCCAGGCTAATAGAACTAGGCCTAATAGAGCTCTTCAGCGTTGACGTCAACTTGTATGCGGCGTTTGGACTACCGGTTCCATGGCGATTTTTTACATTGCAAAACGCCATAGAGATTCAGGTTTGGCAAAAATATAAGTTGCACGGCAACAACGAACATTAGCGTGTCCCCGCATCCCTTTCTCATTAGTGGAACGGATCGTATCATCATGTTGGTGTATTCACATGTTAAATCATGACGATTATAATTCAATATTGCTAACCCCTTTCTGATCATTAAAACTTCCGAACTACATACTTTCCTTTGGTTGCCATGGGTACAACCTTCCGCACGTACATGCCGTTAGATACTGGCGCCGCTTCTGTAGTCGCCAAAAGCTTCCGGGTTTAGCATATGGACGCAACATCGTATTTATGTCGAAGTTTGACACAAAATGATCAACCATGTCATACCTACAGCCTATTTTTAACACCCTCGACAGTTTGCGGGGGTTCGCTAAGCGCGTGCTTGCACTCGGAGCTTATTTGAAATTTACCCCTATTCATTCCCAATGGAGGCCGGAAGCCGATAGGAACCAGGACGTCCTTAAATGCTAACATGAAAGACTACAATCTACTACATGCTTCCGCTTCCGCTGAAGAACTCTATGGGATGAACCAAGAAGACCCTGTGTGTCTGTTTGCCCCCTCCATGGTGTGTGGGTGTCATCGGAAGGCCAAATACTCATCACATGCGGCTAGCGTCTACTCTTGGGCCGCTTGCCATCTCTAATGGCTCTTGTTGCATTAAAATAAAAAAATAAAAAAATAAAAAATAGATACAGTTTTGTCAATAATAATATCACCTCCAAGCCATGCAGTGGTGCTACCAGCGAAACGGAGCCAATCTTTTGGCGGAACAAAAAGTCCTAGAAGGAGGCGTGGCGTGCGATATATTTTCTCTCTGCTGGTGGCACTCAGTAAGACGCTAACATTTTAAGGTACGGTCTGTGGTATTTCTGCAGGGAATGCAACGTTGCATACGCTGTGAATTTTATGTGTGCAACAATACACACACTGCGCGCGAAAGAGCGTGCACTTAACTGCTTTGCGTAATAGTGTGGTGATGATGTTGATAACTGCAGACATGCGGTACGGAGGCTTTGTGAAGATCACCCGTCTGCGTAACTAGACAATCTTGTTTTTTTCTCCCATCCTAATACAAGTTTGGAGTGGGTGAGAGGTCGTCGTTAGGCTACTGCAGCTTCGGTTCATTCGCAGTTAAATATATTGCCCATTTATGTGCGCGTAAGGATGTTTTTGAGGTCCGTGCTACTAGTGCTACGTCTTGCTTGAAGGGGATGTGGATGGTTGTAAATTGCGCTTCCTGGCCTGTTCAGCACTTATACAGATTTCATTTCGATGAAGCCAGATAGGACCCTTGCAAACGTTTTCCAGCACATATAAGCTTAACGCACCGCATGTGCGCAATATAGGGCATCACAACTACAACACTGCTAAACAGTGGACATTACTGAGACGACTACAACATCGAGCCATTGCAAAATAATACCTGCCCGCGGTCAAGTTACAGTGGCCATTGAAGTCGATGCTGCTGAACTCAACTCTCATTTTGTTTACTGTTATGAATGAGAGTAGGCATATTGTATTCATTTTGCTTTTCATTCCCCTATATAAGAATTACCCTATACTATGTGGCCAATGTGCATGTAATATTTACTATATTGTATAATTACCCCTTTGCCCAGTTCATGTATTTGTTTGCTTGTTGCTCTACAGTACGCCTATTACAGTGCCCGGTATTTTGAGATGTGAGAGAAGCAACGCTGAGTCCATCCACGCGTCGTGGAGAACTCCTGGCATAAGGAACCGAACCGGATTATAACGTGAACCAGCTCCCAACAACATCAGAGGTATTCTGCCCAACAGTAGCATTGAATAGAAAAATAATAGAATAGATCAGACGGATGACATTGAAGTCATCAGTGCGAACGTGTGTGGGCCGAATAATAGAATAACTAGATAGAATAAAATAGAATAACTTATTGTTGTTGCTTTATTCTGTTGTAGATTAAAATAGAATGGAATAGGCATGTACAGCGAGACTGAAAGCATCACACCCATTCATGCAACATCTAACTGTGTGTTGCTTGAAATAAGAATCTGCCTGATGAAGGTCTAAGGACCGAAAGCTTGCAAGTCAAGTAAAGCTTCTTTGCACAAAAATAGACCTGAAGTGTGCGGATTGCCTTCTTTTTATACAGAAATTTCTACTGAATCCTGCACCTTTTAAACAGATGAGCGGTGGCCTATCACAACTTAAGTTGAAATAAGAATAAAAGATAAAACACAAAAGACCCAAGAGTTATTCAACCTTGCTATAGAATAGCATTTAATAGCAACACGGCATCATCTAGTTAAAAGAATAGAATCCCTTTCATTGCCACAATATACATTAATACATTGAGCTAAACAACTGTTTTCTCTCTCTCTCTCTCTCTCTCTCTCTCTCTCTCTCTCTCTCTCTCTCTCTCTCTCTCTCTCAGGTCACTTCAAGGTGTCTCTACAGTCTGCTTAATTTGAAGAGCAACAGGACATACTCCGAAGTCTGAAGTCTTGACCTCTTGTATCATAATGGTATGTTTTCCTCTTTTCGTAGTAGTGCTTTGTTTGTCCTGTACTGTAGGCATTTGATTACCGATTGCATTTTACCCACTAAACTGTTTGCATGTCCATATTTACCGAATATACAGACTATCTTGTAAATGTATGCACATTATTTAAAATCATTGCGAAGTTGGTATGTATGAAAAGGGTCTTCTTACAAAAATGTTTGATAAGTGTGTGTGTGTGTGTGTGTGTGTGTGTGTGTGTGTGTGTGTGTGTGTGTGTGTGTGTGTGTGTGTGTGTGTGTGTGTTATGTAATCATAATGTTTTTGTTTTTCTTCTTCTTTGGGGTTCCCTCCCAACCTTTTTTCTCTTTAGGAGTGTGCGGACCAAAGCACTGACGGGCCACAGGCCGCCTCCTGTACGCCTGAGGACAGCCCTGCCAAACCTACAGGTAGGACTGACTGGACCATTCGTGACTCACATGTTGTGATTGTGATGAACGTCAATCTTTTCTGTAATGATGATCAGCCTTTGGGCTTATTTTATTTTAGTTTAGTTTACTTTATTAGGATCCCCATTAGCTGGGCGCAGACCCAGCTATTCAAACTCTTGCCTGGTTATACCATACCCTCCTACTAAAAAATATATAAATATTTTAGCTTGAATCAATTTACATTTAGTTCCTAAAACCGCATTTATGTAACCCAGCGCATAGAATACCTTGCTATTAGATAATCGGGTACGGTCCTGTGAACACAGAATTTAATCCCACTGTCCGGCATTAGTGACATGTTGTTGTTATTGTTGTTTTTAAAGATTTTTTGGGTCTTTTTTAGGGGTGGGCATAGATCATTATTTTAATCTAGATTAATCTCACTGTAATTCTGAAATTAATCTAGATTAATCTATATCAAAATGGCTCATTCAGAATAGGCACGCTAGCGAAATAATGACAAAAAAAAACCTTGGGGGTTTCTTAAGACAGATGGCGCATTAGACCAGAGCGCATCTCTTTTTTCCAAAATGCATCTCATCTTCAAAAAAAATGATCATGTTGATACTTGGTGATAACAAAAATTACTGCAATATTTGTAAAGTGTGAGAGAGAGAGAGAGAGAGAGAGAGAGAGAGAGAGAGAGAGAGAGAGAGAGAGAGAGAGAGAGAGAGAGAGAGAGAGAGAGAGAGAGAGAGAGAGAGAGAGAGAGAGAGAGAGAGAGAGAGAGAGAGAGAGAGAGAGAGAGAGAGAGAGAGAGAGAGAGAGAGAGAGAGAGCTAGCTAGCTCTACAGAGGATCTACACAGGTACAGCAAAGTGCTCACAGCAGAGTCAGTCTACTAGATACTGTATCTAGAACCCCCCACAATAACGTCTCTCTAGTCTACCACTTCTGTAAAAGCACTCAAACAACACCTACCACGGCAGAGAGATGAATGTTTTCAGCATGCAAACACTGTTCGTATTTATTAGGTCTGCTGAGCAACAGGTTGTGAGGAGAAGCGACTGGAGCGCAGTCTGAAAGCGTCTGCCAATCAAACGCAAGTGAGAATAGATTAACGTGCGATATTTTCTTTATCGCGTGTTAAGAGTCTCACATTATCGCAGCACGTTTACACCGATAACGGCCCACCACTAGTCTTTTTAGACTTTATTATGGACAGGATAGTATAGGTAGAGGTAGAGAGGTAGTAGAGGTGGACAGGAAGTGAATGGGGAGGGGTCGGCAAAGGACCCGAGCCGGGAATCGAACCCGGGTCATCCGCATGGCAGGCGAGTGCCCTACCGTATTTTTTTATCACAGTTGCCATAATTGAACATCTTTGTTATTATGTCCAGGCTCCCACAGCCCAGAACCCCAGACTCCTCCCGAGCAGCCATGTGACAGTCCCCCTGAGACACCAAAAGACAGTTCCCCCGAAAAAACGCCCAGACTGGAGAAGATGGTGAAGGTGAGTAGTATTGTTCCATGTGACCTTGACGCGAGTACTTTAGTTGGGGGGAAAACACAATTGTCTGCCTTTAAGACTGGCAGAAATGGTCTTAAAGTGATACAGTCCCATTTTTGGGAATAAGCTTATTTTACACCTCTCCTTGAGTTAAATGATTGAGTTTTTCCGTTCTCCTATACTTCCTGCCGTTCTCTGAGAATGGCAGTGCACATTTTACCTTACATTTTTACTTATTTCCAAAAATGGGACGGTATCACTTTAAGACCGTAATATTTCGACTCCACCTCTTGGTCTGTTATCCTCCTGCTTCTAAACACTTATAAAACACTTATAAACGATTATAAATACAATAAATAATTTTTAAAAAGAGCCAAAAGAGAAAGAATTAAAAAAGAGCCACTATGATCCGGATCCCGTCAAAGAGCCCTAAATACCATCTCTACAGGTGAGCCTGGAGGACTGCAGAAACGAACTGGGGCCCGACGGAGTGTCCTGCATCGTGCCCAAGAAAAGCCAGAAACGCGTCTACCAGTATTACGACTCCTACGACGACGAGACGGACGACGACGATTACTACGGCAAGGGTGACGATAAAGACGGCGAGTACAGTCCAAACAGTAAGTACGAGTTGCAGTTGCACTTACTCTGTGTGTGTGTGTGTGTCTGTGTGTCTGTGTGTTTGTGATTTTTTTGCCTTATGCCATTTTTTTTTTTTTTTAAAGATTTTTTTTTTTTACAACTTTATTGATGGCAGGACAGTTGGAGAGGTGGACAGGAAGCGAATGGGGAGAGAGACGGGGAGGGGTCAGCAAATGACGCGGGCTGGGAATCGAACCCTGATTGGCTGCATGGCAGAATGCCCTACCGGTTGGCAGGGCCTGTTATGCCATTGTATACAGGGCTGATGGTATTTACAGTTAGTGCCTGATTTTTGGCCTGACAGAATTGGTTTTTTTTTTTTGGCCAGAATACAATATAGAGACATTAGGTTTTTCTCAATTCCAAAAGTCTCAGGCTCGGGATCTTATTCCACTCTCATTCCTGATAACAACAAGAAAGTTAAGACAAATGAAGGTTGGAAAAGAACTCTGGCCGGTTTCAAACCTGGGTCCCCATGGGGAATGGGAGGTTGGAAATTAGGAGTTGGTGGACTGTGTCTATAGAATAACAACGAAAGCCTTAGATGAATAGATATGATGTAATTTACTTATAAGAAACTCAAAAAGTACAACTGAATTAGCCTGATTATCATCGACTTTCAAATCTCCATGAGACTTGGTCTGACCAAGAGCATAACAATTAACATTTCCCAAACGGCATTTCCCAAACTGCCTCCTTTGGTTTGCTGATGATTGTTTGCTTCCCAACAATGTGGGAGGAGTTCCCGATTTTGCGGGAACTCAGAAAGTACTTGCATTGCTCTTGACCTGACTAGGAGGTCACTGCTTTGCTACCCTTTTTGGGCTTATAGCCGTACCAAGTAAGCTGGGAGACAAGAGGGGCATCTGTTAGTACTTCGAATGAGAGTTAGGTCCAAAGTTTTTTTTTGTAATGTGTAATCATGTAAACAATAACTTTATTCTTTCATTTATTGGTGAATGTTGTTTTTTTAAGATATATTATGTGACATTTTGCCTGTCTTCGCCAACTCGGGCGCAGGGTTTGTTTTCTACAAAAGTGCACTACCTCTGCAATAGCCTGGTTTTCACAGATGGTGCGTGTGTGTAGCTCTGGAGCCCCCTGGTGGAGCGGAGCTAAACACACTACCGTCTGGTAGCTTTGCCATTAACATGCTCTTCTCGAGTAGAAAATAAACGGAGCACTTATTGCTTAAATATCGACGGCAGCTCACATTGATGTGTCACAGGACAGATTATACACTCTTATATTGACTCTTTAGAGATGAACAGAAAACGATTTTGGAGGAATTTTTTGGTGGTAAGTTGCAATAAATGCACCATTTAGAGAGAGAAAGGTAAGTTGCGTCTGTGGGGTAGTTTCATACAAAATATTCAGGTGCTCATCGGTATCCAAAAACAGACAGAGGGGGTCCGAGGCACTCTGATGTCCATATAAAAATAAAGGACTTTTAAGCGGATATCAAGCCTCTCGCGTTTGAATTAGCCCTGAAGAAGGTCGCACGCGACCGCAACGCATCGGCTTGATGTCCATGTAAAAATAAAGGACTTTTAAGCGGATTTCAGAGTGCCTCGGACCCCCTCTGTCGGGAAAATAAATGGTGCATTTTGGTACCGACTCGAGAAGAGCATGTTCATGGCAGTGGTACCAGACAGTAGTTTGTGTATACACACGCACCGTCAGTGAGAACCAGGCTACCTCTGCAAGGCAAAAATCATACAAAATATAACGTTTTTTTAACTTCATATGTGTATTTCAGAGAGGCTCGACTCGCGCTCGCCAAAAGCAAAGAAAGGCCGCTACTCCACATCCAGGAAGCGGAAATCGCACAAGGACAGGACTCCTGGCCGGAGAAGAAGAACCGCCTCTTCCTCTTCGGGGGAGGAGTTTGCACCAAGAACGCCGTTAAAGGTGAGGCATAAATGCAATTTTGTTGTGTGCAGTAAGGCTGTAACGATATTGCATCGAACCGAGGGATCGCGGTACGCAGACCCACGAACCCCTATCGCGACCCTTCCTCGCAGAATCGCGATGCGCCCTGTCAAAGTTGTTACCCCTCAGTTTAGAAAACAGCAGGATACAGGCAAATGTTTGCATATGCACTTAAAAAATCAAGTAGAAAAGGGGCGCACATGTGCGAGTAACACTTCCATTCACCCCTCTCTTATAAAATGTTCCGTCTAACCAGCACGTGCATTATCATGCCTGTGCAACCTCCACACATTCATACATGCGCCGATGCACGTTGAGCGGAGAGAGAGAGAGAGAGAGAGAGAAAGAGAGCGAGATGCTCCGCCTGCCCAAATTCATGAACAACGCTACGCTCTAATAAGGGAAGTGTCTGAAGTCGGGCGAACGTTGAGTTCCATGTGGATATAGGCAGCATTATTTCTTCCCCGCATTGACCGCCTGCCTAGTGAAAACATGCTCCATTTCAGACTCTGTGTAACAGGTTGTCTCGTCTGTTACATCTGCATCCATTCCCGCTCTGTACAAAATGTCAAATCACAAAACCAAACAAAGGATAACGTGCGTGTTGCATAGTGAGAACATAACCGAGGTTCATTTCGAGTTTTGTTTGTATGAGCGTGCGCGCGCTGCTGCACGATCAGAAAAATTGCAAAAATATTAAACATCAAAATTAAGTGTTGCATTGCTGTAAGTAACTGTATACAACATGTTTCCTGACGAAATATGACCATTGTTGTTTTCAGTTAATGTTTGGATAGCCTATTAATAGAGCTCTTCAGCGTTGACGTCAACTTGTATGCGGCGTTTGGACTACCGGTTCCATGGCGATTTTTTACATTGCAAAACGCCATAGAGATTCAGGTTTGGCAAAAATATAAGTTGCACGGCAACAACGAACATTAGCGTGTCCCCGCATCCCTTTCTCATTAGTGGAACGGATCGTATCATCATGTTGGTGTATTCACATGTTAAATCATGACGATTATAATTCAATATTGCTAACCCCTTTCTGATCAGTAAAACTTCCGAACTACATACTTTCCTTTGGTTGCCATGGATACAACCCTCCGCACGTACATGCCGTTAGATACAGGCGCCGCTTCTGTAGTCGCCAAAAGCTTCCGGGTTTAGCATATGGACGCAACATCGTATTTATGTCGAAGTTTGACACAAAATGATCAACCATGTCATACCTACAGCCTATTTTTAACACCCTCGACAGTTTGCGGGGGTTCGCTAAGCGCGTGCTTGCACTCGGAGCTTATTTGAAATTTACCCCTATTCATTCCCAATGGAGGCCGGAAGCCGATAGGAACCAGGACGTCCTTAAATGCTAACATGAAAGACTACAATCTACTACATGCTTCCGCTTCCGCTGAAGAACTCTATTGGATTATGTTTGATAATGTGAGACAGTTGTTATAGGCTACCTAGTGGAACCCTGACCCTTCTCTCTCCGTCTCTGTCTCTCACACAAGGTCAGCATCTCAGCATGATGTGATCTCAGCCTATTAATAATAAGCCTACTTTTCCTTGGTGAACTAATATCCATTATTTATCTGTGTTGTGCTTTGATGTCAACACCTGGGGAACAGGTTGCAGTGGTATATCTGCAACATCATTTAGTACACCTACACAATTAATGTAGGCAGGTAAATGCAAAAAGAAGGCATATATATATATATATAAAATGTATTTTCTCCTTTTTTTTCATTCAAAAAAAATAAATAAAAAATCGTGGGGCGTATCAAACCGTGGGTCATATATCGTGATACAAACCGAATCGTGGGTTGGGTGTATCGTTACAGCCTTAGTGTGCAGTGTGCAATGTTCACTTGTGTGCTGTGGAGTGCTGTGTCACAATGAGGGCTTTCTTTTCTTTTTTTCTTAAGACCAAACGAACAATTAGCAGCGTTGGCGTCGATGGCCGCTATGCCTGTGACCAGTGCGACAAGACTTACACTCAGCTGAATCACCTCAGGCTGCACGAGAGGTCGCACACGAAACGATCGGCGCGCGACAAAAGAAAGTTGTCATCGGGTCAAAAGGTCAAGCCCAAGCACTGCGAGCTGTGTGGCAAGGTGTTCCCCAGCGCAGCGTACGTCAGCGTCCACAAGTGCAGATACGCAGGAGAGAAGGTCAGTTGACCTGCTGGATACTATTCATTTCTTTCTCTCTGTATTAATTAATTTATAAAATGTGGGGAGCTTATGCCTCTTTTCCACTAGCGTTTTTCTGGTAGGCCTACAGCTCGACACAGCGCAACTCGGCCACCGCTTTTTGCTTTACGATTAATCCGTGTTGTGCCTATTCGAAAAGTAAAAAGTGGCGGGCCAGTTGTGCTTTGTCGAGCTGCAGGCCTACCAGAAAAACACCAGTGGAAAAGAGGCATTAGTGTGCTGTGTGTCAGCCCCCCCAAGGTAGCTCTTAATTTTAGGGTCCACATATTCACATATGTGAAGCAAAATCTTTTGTTAGGGGTGTACTCTCAAATTTCTTGTTCACTACCTTTTTATTGATATCGTAATATTGTAATACAGACCTAGTTTCAAGTATCAAGAGCCTTCTAGGTCTGTATTACAATTTAGTCTTATACAGACAAGTGTTACCAAATTTTGCAACTAGAGAAAAAAAAACCATGCACCTCCATCTCAAACATATTTGGTGCTGGACTAAGTACTAAGGACTAGGGCTGCACGATTATGGAAAAAAAATCATAATCACGATTATTTGTGTCAAAATCATAATCGCGATTATTAATCACGATTATTGATTATGCACTGATTTTTTTTGAAAATTTCAACAAAATAAAATATAACCAAGAATTCATTATATACGGAAAATTAAATGAATTGAAATAATTGTGTAAAGGCAATAGCATGAAACTTAGGTGGACAGATTTCTGGCCAGAAACACCAGCCTGTCAGTATGTTCTGGCTTCAAGGACACGGGTCACTATTGCCACGATTAAATCCGATTGAAATCACGATTTCGATATCACGATTTCGATATCACGATTTCGATATCACGATTTATCACGATTTTTGATTACTTTCGATTAATTGTGCAGCCCTACGAAGGACTGTGAAATCAGAAATGAAGTCTGTAAGACCAGGCTCTTGTTACTGTTTTATTAATCATTACGCTTGGGGCAACATGCTCCTCATCAGATGAAATTGTTTTTATAGGAGCTGGGCATAGATATCTTCATTTGTTTTCATAGTCTGCCTAGACTTTGCCTCACACATCAGTATTCGCTACTAGTACGAGGTCATGCCTCTTGAAATCAGACACTGTTGGGCGCCATCGACATGGATATTATTGAGACTTCGCATCGTTATTTATTTATATGAAACCCTAAAACGTTTTTTTTTTTTTTTTTTTTTTTTTTTTTTTTTTCAATCATTACATTTTTTTTAACATAGTTTTTTAACAGTAGTTTTATTTTGTAATCTGCCCACAATACATCACTTGTGCTTTCACCTGACCAGGCCTTGCGTGCCTGAAAATACACACATTCTATTTACTACTATCGATTAGCGAGTGTAGTAAACTGAATGTGCGTCGTCTAATTCTAATGTGTTTTTAAGATCATAAAAGACATCATGTTGCTGCTTACAGCTATACTCGCCTTAGTGTCTTAGCTCTTTTCTCTCTCATAACCTTCGTTGCCTTTGAGCTGTCCACCTCCATAGGCGCCGACTTTTGTTTTTGCCCGTGGGTGCTCACGGTTCCCAACTGGGGGTCGCGACCCACAGAAAGTCCCGTTTGTTTGCCATGCCTTGCTTTCCAACAACATAACCGGTTCATGAGTTGGTGACTTTATTTGAATGAGTAGGCTACATAATAAATGTATTCTAAGCTTATTTATTTTCGTTGTGGTTGTCAAATCAATAGGCTATTTTACAATAAAATCGCCTATATTTGAATTGAGATTGAAAATGGAATTGCTTTACATGGTGAAGGGCCTATAAATTCAACGCAAAGCCCAGATCACGTTTGCCGGTGCCTTTTTCTAGACGGCATTATGACTAAAGGTGACCGTGTTTAAAATGAATATAAGCTACACACAGCTGTGAAGCTAGAAGATCAAGATTTTCCTTGAGCATGCCACTAAAGCTAAATCTGCAGTCACTGACTATGCAGTCAGTTACTAAAATGAAACCATGCATGTGAAAGTTGTATGTCTTCAAATACATTTTTATGAAGCATAGCAGCATTGTGCAGTAGCCTAATACAGACGTCCAAAGAGGAACTCAATTGAAAACAATAACAGCAGCAGCAACGCGAGCGCCCACAGTGAATTCAGACTGGCGTTCAGTCACTTGCAACACAGCGTTCATACCACGCACTTCATGCTAGCTATGTTCAAACCAAAGAGGCTTGAGACAAGAGGGCTTACTCACGTCATAACAGCGTAGTAGGAAATGATGGCGAGGGGAGTACGGAAATGTTATTCACTGTGGAACAGGTCATAGGACAGCGTGAATGTCTGTCAGCTGTCCTTAATTACCCCCAGCAATTACTGCTGACCAACAGCTGCCGTTACTTGGCCACAAATTACGGAGTACAAAAATGGCATCCATCGTGGATGGATGACCAATGACCATGCGCAAGGGAGTTAATTTTCCATCCACTCTGTCCTCTGGCAACGCCCCCGTACTACACCGTGGCCAATGCATTCCCCGCCATGAGATTGTTCTTCCTCTTGAGTTTCTTTGGTTCAAACCAGGCTACTCAGTCACAACTAAACCCAACAATGTTAGCAGCCAGAGCCGCATATAGCCTACAATGGCAAAACGATCCAACAGCGCACAACAAGCATGGATATGCAAAGGCTCAACTTGGTCATACCATCACTAAAGACCCATAGAGCATAGAGAAATATCAAATAAACAGCACACGGCGGTGCTACACATGGGATTAGCAGGATGACAGTGACTTACCATTTTGTAGTGGGCTAAACTTTCCAACTGCTATCCTTTGTATGTAAGAAGTCCTAGCTTGTAGTGAAAAGTAGGCTTAGATCCTTCGATAACTTCCATAACTTGTGAAATAATGAGCAACATAATTATACAGCTTCACGCGTAGTCTGACTCTGTGATAGAACTACTTCAACTTCGGAACCGTCTGCATAGACACTGCACTGTTCTGAAAACTCCAACCGGGCATTTTTAGTCAAGACTCCAACAGATATTTAGAGCGACAATGAAGCCTTCAACGGAATTTTAGTTATCTATGAGGTTTTTTTTACCATAACAGGCAACGAGCTTTATCAATATCTGCTATCTCGAAGAGGTCTGCTTTACCAGCACGAGGCAGCACAACTCATCAACAATCCATTGGGCAAAAGCCCTGTATGCCATAAAGTCAATCCAAACATGTTTCTATGGTTACTGATTGTGTACAAGAGCAACCGCAGAGGACAAAAAACGATCGGCGTGAAATAGCTTACATTAGGCATACAAGATGACATGTTTATCCCCTGACTGTTAACACTTTTATATCGACAAACAAATAAAAACAACAAAAATTAAAGCAATATGTTTAATCTGCCAGAATGGATGGATCATTGTTCTGGAACCAATCCAGGCAGTCGGAAAAGGTCTCTCGACTGTCTACCCATCATGCTTTACACAGTTTAGCATCTTCACAAATCAATCTATTTGAAACATTCTCTGACAGACATTAACTAAATATGCCTAAAATGAACATCAGGATTTAACTTAAAACACAATACTATAATTATAATGTTTGTAGAGATTCTGCTGCCCCTGTATTATGGAAAGGATTACACTTCACTGCCCACCGTGATGTATTTCAAACAGGATGGGTATATACGTCTGACAATCTTCCAAATTCATTTGAGGCACGCTCAATAGCCAAGCGTGTAATAGTTAGAACTTCTCTCGCAGATTGTATTGTAGCGCACAAAGTTGGCCATGGGTGCGCATGGGGTGCCCATATTTTCCGTGGGTGCCCACAGATTCTCGTGGGTGCCCGGGCCCTGGAGCACCCCCGAAGTCGGCGCCTATGACCTCCTATGTCACTATATTCTTCTAGTGTTTGTGGGTCATTGCATTTTTCTCCTGTGCAGGACTAGTTGTCGGTCTTTTGCAAATTTGTGTTATCCTTCTGCACATGTCCACGTGTAGTGTCCATGCACCCATGTATCCATGCGTCTTTTCCCCCCTCATCTTACTGCTCTCTCGCTGTACATAGTAACTTTGATCAGGGGTGCGTTTCTCGAATTCTCTAGTTGTTAGCCAGTTAGCAACTTGGGTAGTTGTCAATGGGAAATTGCATCGCAAACAGCAAAGTAGCTAACATAGTTAACATAGTTAGCTACTACGATTTGATTTCGATAAATGCACCCCAGTATTGTTTTACGGCTTTCAAATGCCGCTTTATAACTTCAGGCCTGTTTTCTTTCCTTGCTGCAGGCTGGTGGTGATGAGGTTGCTCCCGTCAAGGTCGGCAAGCGGGGACGGCCGCCAAAGAACAACAACAAGAAGAAGGAGGCTAACAGGGGAGGACGAGGAAGGCGGAAAAAGGAGGTGAAGGACGACGACGACGACGTCGAGGCGGCGGCGGGGTATGGAGATGACGGTGAGCGGAAAGAGCTGCGGCGTAGCCCGCAGAAGAAGTCTTACGCCGAAGTCGACAGCGGCGCGGAGGACGACGTTGGCGACGACGACTGGGAGTCTCCGGTCAAGGTCGTGGGAAGCGGACGGCCACGGGGACGACCCCCAAAGAGCGGCGTCAGTGGTGCCAAGTCATCTCCGGTCAAGGGCCCCAAAC
This sequence comes from Engraulis encrasicolus, assembly GCF_034702125.1. Lineage (NCBI taxonomy): Eukaryota > Metazoa > Chordata > Actinopteri > Clupeiformes > Engraulidae > Engraulis > Engraulis encrasicolus. The sequence continues at coordinate 10,829,521 of NC_085857.1, read as the reverse complement.
GGGGCAGGGGGCGTCCACCGGGACGACCACCAAAGAGCAGTGGTGGTGCCGACTCCTCCCCAGCCAAGGGCCCCAAACGCGGCAGGGGGCGGCCACGAAAGAGCGACAGTGGAGGAGGAGGAAAAGTGGACGAGGACGAGGAGGTGAAGGAGGACAAACATGACTCTGAAGACGGTGATGACGATGACGACGATGATGATTATGATGATGGCAAAGACTCTTTCAAGGTCAAGGCCGTGGGGCGTGGTAGGGGGAGGGGAAGAGGGAGAGGGAGGGGTCGAGGTCGAGGCCGTCCTCGGGGGAGTCCACGGAAGAGCAATGCTGGCGGAGGACGGGCAATGGGGGAGGACGAGGAAGAGGAAGAGGGGGAGCTGGTAAACGGCGACGAGGAGAAAGACTCTTCACCCGAGATCCCTTTGCAAAGTCCGGGGCGGGGAAGAGGAGGGGGGCGGGGCAGGGGTAGGGGCAGGGGCGGGGGCCGGCCACGAAAGGACATCCATGAGGTTGGAGGAGGAAGGCCAACATCGGGAGACGAAGAGGGCGAGGGCGAGGTGGGAGTCGTCATTGACGATGAAGAGATCAACTCAAGTTCGGTCAAGGTCTCTGGGCGTGGGCGTGGAAGGGGGAAGGGTCGTGGACGGGGGAGGGGGAGGGGTCGTCCACCAAAGAACACCGACGGAGGAAGGGTGGGAGAGGAAGAGGACAAGCTGCAGAACGATGATGATGATGATGATGGTGGCCTTGAATCTAGGTCGGTGAAGGTTCCTGGGAGTGGACGGAAGAGGGGACGACCGCAAAAGACTGACGATGATGGAGAAGGAGGTGATGACAAGGTGGGCAGTGGGGACGGCGACGATAGTGAGCTGACACCGCAGCGGCGCATGCGACAATACCGCAAATATTACGCCGAAGACGACAGCGACGACGATCTGGGGTCTTCGGTCAAGGTCGCCAAACGTGGACGAGGCAGAGGACGGGGGAAGGGACGGCCGAGAAAGATCAACATGGATAAAGGAGGAGATGTAGGAGGAGGAGGAGGGGTGGGAGAGGAAGATGGTGAGGTGAGGAATGATAAAGGAGATGATGATGATGATGGCGGCGGCGGGGACTCCTTGGTCAAGGTTGCTGGGCGAGGCAGGGGGAGAGGAGGAGGAGGAGGAGGAGGAGGAGGAGGCCGGCCAAGAAAGAACAACCGTGATTTAGGAGGAGGAGGAGGAGGAGGAGGAGCACAGAAGCAGGTGTCTGGAGATGAAGAGAGGGAGTCGGGGAGCGACAGCGATGACCCGCCGTCTCCGCCGCGGCCCGCTGCGGAGGCCGAAGCCTGCGATTTCTCGCCCGTGTCCGACGACGACGCCGACATGCCGGAGGAAAGTGTCCGTGTGAGGGCGAACGGAGAGAAGTACTCACTGGACAATGCAGTGTCTCGACTTCAGGGACAAGCGGTAGAGTGACCCCTTCAAGACGACAACATAATTATCGCTCTTATGATCAGTTTTAGTGCTATTATTGGTATTTTTAATCAGTCATACGTTTTATTATTGTAGCTATTAATCAAAGGTCTCAATACTGGCTTCAGAAAGTTAAAATCTTTTCATATCATGTACATCCATCATGTACAAATCTATATTTGATCCAGTCATTTCGACATGAGCACACAAATTATCCATATGAATTAAGAGCACCAAATAAGTGAATTCACCATTCATGTGGTTTTTTTGGTTTTGTTTTTAAACATTCTCAAGCCAGAATTGACACATGGTTATCATTATTCAGTAGTGATATCGTTACGGATGTATCGTTACGAGAAAAAAATGTTCATTATACGTTTGTCAGGCCTATATGTTTACTCAGAGGGGTGATGGGTTTTTACTCGGCAGCAGGTTTTTAATAGGTCCACACATGCAGCATCGCAACCGTAAAAGAAAGCAACTGTGGCATGTACATATCCGTGTATGTGTAGTTTGGTTTAAAAGACAAAAAATAAAATAAAATGTTGAGTATGTCTTATACATTTTGTGGCTTTTGATTTTGTAGAAATTGATTTTCTAAAAAGAGTTGGCCACCGTAAAGTGATGTAAGTACCACACTAGCAAATGATATTACACAGTGTACCATTGCACCTAATGAGGCGGCCAGACGTTGTTATGGGAAAAAGCTACAGTAAATCACAAAAGTGAGTACACCCCTCACAGTTTTTGCAGATTTGTGAGTATATCTTTTCATAGGAAAGCATTACAGAAATTTCAATTTGACACAATGATAAGTGACCTTTTAACAACATATTTAACGGCTTAAATTTCTTGTTCACTCAGAAAAAATCAAAGGGGTGTATTCACTTTCGTGATATACTGTAAGAAGAATCCCCCTCACAAATGTGATCCAACCAGCGCATAATCTGGCACGTTGCCCTATAGTAATTGTTGACCAGTTATTCAGTGAAATTATCTCTGTTGACAGAAAGCGGGAAGATTTTTTTTTTGTACGTCTACTTGTATATAGTCCCCTCCTAAAGTTTCAGAACAGCAAACCAAATGTTCTGGTTTTTGTTGTCTACCGACAACAATTGGGTTTAAGACGCAACTATGTGCCTGACACAAAAGTTCAGATTTTTATTTAGTGGTGTTTAAATCTGGATATGTTGACCAGCTGTTGAATTTAAGGATGATTGTTCAAAGGTTAGATGGCAATACAGTACAAGACTTCTCACATTTTCTGACCTGGGTTTACAGCTACAGCCACAGTACCACAATTAGGATTGTCCTGGAAAATATATGAACTACTGGTGTACTGAATAGCATATATTGAAGAGGTTGGTCAAGGAAAAACGGCAATAGTTGATGACAGAACTTCTGTGGGAGCTACAAAGAAAAGCCCCAAAACTTCAAAAAGTCACCTCACTATCAACCTCCACAGTGCAGGGACACACACACACACACACACACACACACACACACACACACACACACACACACACACACACACACACACACACTGCATATACGGTTTAAAGAAGAATCAGAGAGCATAGATACAAAGGCATTGCCACACATGCAAATCAGTCATCATTAGTGAGAATTTGAAGACCAGATAGAGATGGGCAGAGATGATCCACAACAGCTCCAGAACACAATCTTGTAGACTTAGGAGATCTTGATTAATCTCTACCAAGTCTAAGAAAATATTGGAAACTTATGGCATAAAGCAGACAAGCTCATCTGTGAAAAATAGTAAAAGTGATGTCATGGCCTAAGCATGCATAACTGCTCCTGAAACAAACTCCTTCATTTACAGGTCCTTCTCAAATAATTAGCATATTGTGTTAAAGTTATTTTTCCCCCATAATGTAATGATGAAAAATAAACTTTCATATGTTTTAGATTCATTGCACACCAACTGAAATATTTCAGGTCTTGTATTGTTAAAATATTGATGTTTTTGGCTAGCCTCGCGACGCCATCCTCTGTACTCCACCCAAAGATTTTGGCTCCGCACATGGTCTGGCAAAAGCCTCGTGCTCGGTTCTCTCAGTGTTTCGCCAATCAGCAAACAGTTGAGAGTGGTGACGTAGAACTCACCTGCGAGCTCCGTTACTGATTGGTTAAGGTAACTATATTCACACTTTCGTTTTGTTATTTGTATGTTTTTGCGACGCTATAACGTAACAGGCATGCTAATAAAGCACAATATGGGTTTTAATTTGAGTTTGGAACTTCAATTAATTTAAATGATAGAGTAAGATCAGACCATCTCCCATCGTCCACGGAGACGGATTCCTCATGGCTTTTGCCAGACTTGACAGAGTCTGACTACGTTTAACATTGAAGTCAATGGCAGTGGCATTGCATGACAGTGGAAGCCCAGATATAGCCTAGCTCTCGCGAGACCCCTAGTGCTTCGTGCATCTTCGTTACACTTCAGCCAGGTTAGCCCAGATATCCTTGATGCTTAGCTGTCAGCTGTTTTTTGTTGAGTGATCTGGTGACCCACACTTCCCTCTTCATTATACTGTACCCCATAGATTTCCATACCACGTTTTGGTGCTTTGGTGGTTATGGACATTATAATTTGCCAGAAATGAAACCCCATTGAATGTCAATGGAATGTTCTGTCTGGTGATTTAGAAGGCCCTATGCCAAAATCATCAATATTAAAACAGTAGGCCTACAAGACCTGAAATATTTCAGTTGGTGTGCAATGAATCTAAAACATATGAAAGTTTATTTTTATCATGACATTATGGGGAAAAAATGAACTTTGACACAATATTTGAGAAGGACCTATATATAGCCTGGCCACGCCAAACCCTGCGACCTCTAGGGGCGTCTAGATTTCTAGGCTAACCTGTATATTGATAATGTTACTGACCATGGTCGCAACCACATTAATTCCTATGTGTACAGACACATTTTGCCTGCCAATTTATGGACAAATGCAACCAAACTAATTGGGACGATGTTAACCATGCAACAGGATAATGAGACAAAACACTCTGCCAACAAAATGTGGGACTAAATTAGGGTTATAAAGTGAAAGGTTTATCTGGCCAAATCAATTACTTGACCATTAAGCAAGTAGAGTAGGCATTCACCTCCCGAAGAAGCAAGTGAATGAAAAAAATCCATCAAAACAAAGAGTGGAAAGAAATGACAGTAAAAGCCTGCAATAGCATCACAAATGAAGAATACAACATCTGGTGATGTCCATGGGTAACAGGGTCGAGGAAGTTATTGTAAATAAAGGATATACCACCAATTATAACTTTTTATTTTCCTTTAAGATGATCTGTTCCAACACTTTTGCTCACCTAAAAAATGCTGTAGTTCATAAATCCTGAAGTATTTAACATTATAGATTTGAATACCTGGAAATAAAAGCTGACATTCTGAACATTCATACTTGTCTTTTACTTCGTAGTCTCAAACTTAATTGTCTTTGGTGGACAACAAAAACAAGACAATTTGTCTTGCTGTTCGAAGTATTTTGGAGGGGATTATACTCTCTTAAATGATCAGGTTCATAATCATAATCATCTTCATCCACAGCTGCACCCATCTTCATCTTCGGTACGAGCTATACTACTACCTTGGCGGAAACTTGCGTACATTCTCCTCTTTCAAGTGATATGCATAACATCCAGCAATGTCTGGTTTGACATCTGCCTTTATATCCATGATGATAATTGGGGTGCAGCTGAGTGATTCTAGACAGCATATTCTCACCCAGGGAGTGAATTGGTGTAAAACTGCAACTGGCTATCAATCATTAATACCTGGGTGGGGTGTCCACTTTGATTAGACTAAAATATTGCAATACATTTTGCTTTGTCAAATCAAATGCAAATGTAATTATCATTAATTCTAGGTAATTTGTTGTGTAATGTGTTGTCTATGAAGTCATTCCACAGTTACTTTTTCCTACATCAAATTGCTTATTTCAAGGCGTTGATCTCAGACAGAAAAGACACTTAGGCCTAATTGTTTTTTTTTTTTTTAACAACTAGAATTTAGAATTGACAGTGAAATGAGTATGCTGAATTGTTCGATATAAGTGTGGTGGGGACTTAAAAATCTGTTGTTTCAATACCAACTCATAGACCTATATTACGTACAAAAACCAGAGAGGTATGCATGAGAGATCAGAGAAGAATGGAAACATGGTGAACTGTTCCTATAAAGGGACACTGTGCAGGAAATGGTCAAAAAAGGTACTGCAACTATGCTGCTCATTGAAACTGGGTTGCCCATTGCCAAATTTGATCTTTAAATGAAAGTTTACTGAGTAATAAACTAATATGTTCTAGTATGGTCCAAGTACAGTCCTTTTTGCAGCTGAAAATTGCTATTTTTGGAAATTCAAAATGGCAGACCATGGAGAAGATCCCCCTTTTTCATGTATGAAAAGTGCAATATTTCCAGTCATAATGAAAAAGGTAGCATTAGTGAATGGGCAGCATGAATTCTGGAAATAAACAACTAAAAATCTCACACAGTGTCTCTTTAATGTTGATGATTGCTTTGATAATAAACAACACCAGTGTAGCTGAGCGCTATGGAACTACCGGTATTGTTGCTGTTTGTGCCAATTCTGCTATTGATGAGCAGTCAGTATAATTATTACAGGTGTAATACATTTTATTAGTAGTATAATATATCACATTAGTGCTATTTGCCTGAAATGAAATGACAACTGTGAAGATTGGATGTATCGTTTATGCTATTGTTACAGTAATAATGGTAATTAATGACGACAGTGACCATTTCTACTCTGTATAGGCTATACAGTATAGCTATGCCATTATCCGCAATGTTGATGACATTTGTGTCCTTTTTTCTAGTTCATCCAAAGGACAGAACAAAAACAGTGCAAAAAAAAAAAACTGGTGTTTTTACGCTTTTTATTATTATCATTATTATGATTTCTCCATCCTCCAGCACAGGGGCCCCCAAACTGAGGCCCAGGGGCCGAATATGGCCCGCCAAGCCCCTTTGACTGGCCCTCCTTCTACAGTGCCCTCCATAATTATTGGCACCCCTGGTTGAGATGTGTTTTTTAGCTTCCAATTATTATTTTTTTTTTCTAAATAATATGGGACCTTAATGGAAAAAAAGAGAAAAATCCAACCTTCAATACAAGTGCATTTATTCAGTGGGGAAAAAATCCCACATAAAAAAATAATTATTTGACATCAAATAATGTGTGTCACAATTATTAGCACCCCTGGTGTTAATATTTTGTGCAACCCCCTTTTGCCAACAAAACAGCACCTAATCTTCTCCTATAATGTTTCACAAGATGGGAAAAGACAGAAAGAGGGATCTTCAGCCATTCCTCTTTGCAGAATCTCTCTAAATCATCCAGAGACCTGGGTCCTCTCCTCTGTACTCTCCTCTTCAGCTCACCCCACAGGTTCTCAATGGGGTTGAGGTCTGGGGACTGAGATGGCCATGGGAGGAGCTTGATTTTGTGTCTGGTGAACCATTTCTGTGTAGATTTGGCCATATGTTTAGGGTCATTGTCTTGCTGAAAGACCCAGTGACGACCCATCTTCAGCTTTCGGGCAGAGGGCAACAGATTTTGATTTAAAATGTCCTGGTATTTCAAAGCATCCATGATGCCATGCACCCTAACAAGGTTCCCAGGGCCTTTGGAAGCGAAACAGCCCCACAGCATCACTGACCCAACCCCATACTTCACAGTGGGTATGAGGTGCTTTTCAGCATGCGCATCTTTCGTGGCACGCCAGACCCACTTAGAGTGTTTGTTGCCAAAAAGCTCAATCTTGGTCTCATCTGACCAAAGCACACGGTCCCAGTTGAGGCCCCAATACCGCTTGGCGAACTCCAGACATTTGCGTTTATGATTGTGAGTGAGGAAAGGTTTTCTCCGTGCATGCCTTCCAAACAGCTTGTTGGTGTGTAGACAGCGCTTGATGGTTGATTTGGAGACTTTGTGACCCCAGGATGCTACCATTTGTTGTAATTCTGTAACAGTGAGCTTTGGAGATCTTTTGATTTCTCTTACCATCCTCCTCACTGTGCGTGGTGGCAAAAGAAACTTGGGTCCTCGTCTAGGCTTGTTTACCACTGTTCCAGTGTTTTGAACTTCTTAATTATTCATCTCACAGTGGATATGGGCAGCTGCAGTTGAGTGGCAATCTTCTTGTAGCCTCTGCCTGACCTGTGAAGGTCGACGCACATCTGCCTCACTTGTATGCTGTGTTCCTTTGTCTTTCCCATGTTTAAGAGTGGATAAGAGAAATGGCCTCGGTGTCACGTCATATTTATACCCCAGGGAAACAGGAAGTGATGAATTACTAATTAAATGTTCCTACATACTCTGGTAAACTTTGTAAACTACTGTAGAAATGACAGAAATGCTTCAATTATATTTATTTCCTGGGAATTGTTAAGGGTGCCAATAATTGTGGAACAGGTGATTTAATGAAAAATAATTATTTTTCAGTCAGGGATTTTTTTTATTTTCTTACAATTCATTTGAGTTGAAGGCTACATTTTCCTACAATTTTCAGTGTGACAGTATTCTTCTGCAATAAACACTGAATTTATTTTAAGGCTTTTAACACATCTCAACCAGGGGTGCCAATAATTATGGAGGGCACTGTATCTGCACCTCACCATTTGAACTGGCCCAAAGAAGCAATCCTCACAGAAAAAAAATATGATAAAATATATGTTTTAAATATTTTATTTTGTTCATCAACAGGCCTTCCTGTTCGTTTTTCACTAACCTAGTGTGAATCACACAAGTTTCTTTTCTTGATAGTTTCTCATCTCACCATAATATAAACAGGCCTACCATTTCTTTTGTATCACTAATAAACTGTCCATCACCATATTTTTCTAACCTTTCCTTGCTTTTTTTACATGGTTATTAGAAATTAAAAGGAATATACGTATGGTATTTTAAATTGAAAAACATGTGAAGTACTCACTTCTTTTGCAAATCACTTGTAATGATTAACTATTTTGTGCTGGAAATTATGGCTATAACAGGCAGTGGCCTAGTAGCCTATACAGCCCACATGATTGATCCCGAACCCTGATCACAGTAAGGAACGATAATGTGGCCCCCAGAGAAAAAAGTTTGGGGACCCCTGCTCCAGCACATAGTGTGGATGTGAATGAAAAACAGTCCTCCAAAGGTTGTTGTGGCTAGGCTGACAGCTGGGAAACTGTACTGTTTTCTCCACGGAGGAGGGGTGAGGCCACAAGCACAAGTGGAGGACGGGAGTGTGCATATTGGAATACACCCATAGACAGATGCGGGGCATTAGGGGGAAGTCGGACAGAAGACAGAGGAAACGAATAGAGGAGGGATATTGAGACTGCACATGATTTTATATTTTCCTTAACCTGAACATAGCCTATTTCACAAACATGTTGTGGCTGTCATGGGTGAGTAGAGTGGTGGCTGGGAGGGAGTCAATCTTCTAGATGCTGATGCAAGACTAGTGAGGAGCATCATTTTCTGAATCATCACCCAGCTGGTTGTGCTCAGTCTCTGCCCGATACTGCACTATACAATAGACCTACGTCTTAATAGCTGTTCATATCAATTTATTAAGTGATTGGTTGTGTTAATGAGTCATTATCCAAAGTTGATGGATGCAGTTTGCACTCCTGGACGTTCAGTGGCGCCAACTATTTTTTTGTACGATACACACAGTAATAAACATTCTGAAGAAGGAAGGAGGCGTAGATGTCTTCATGGAAGAATGTACTATTGAAAATAAATAAACGAAACCCTGCTTTGTGTACAGAGGAATATTGCCAAGGCGTTTCACAAACTTGAAACAGCATCTCAGTAAATAAACCCTCATGGACACGGTAAGTGCCATACTAAATAGGTCTACTTCGAGTAAAGAAATAACTGAGCAGCCAGCTGTTTAGAACTGTTTCGAAGTGTTGGCTACTGCATTGGAATTCTGTCGCTTATCACACCATCCACGAAGTCTTTTCCTTAAGTGACGTGTTTGTATTGTGAGTGCGTTTGTAGTATTGTGTGCAAAAAGTAAAATTCCAGCCACGCGTTTCGTCGAACAAAGGTGATTCCATTTACCGAGAAGTCGATAGCTAACCTGCGCTCCTCCTTGCTTGCACTCAGCTGTGCTCTTACGACCTAACACAATACTTTCTAAACCAGTTGATATCTCAATTGTATTGCCCTTACGTTAAATTGTTCTTTGCCTTTACATTAAGTCATATTCACACATATACGTAAACAGAGAGACACAGCGCAAATGCCTACCCTCTCTCCCCCCAATTAAAATTGGACAAAGACAAAACGACAGCATCCTTCCCAAGATGCCAGACTCCTCCAACAGTAGAGTACAGTGCTATCAATGTGCAGTATTACACTCAGGTCTTTGTTGGCTGTAGTAGCCTGTTTCGAATGAGAACAGACCAAAGGCAACACTGTATAAGATTGTGGCCAAAGTAGGTACTGCAACTAAGCTCCTCACTGAAACTGTGCTGCCTGTTAAAGGTGATCTTTTCATGAATATTTACTAAATAATGAACTACTAATGTTTACTAGTATGACCAAGTACAGTACGTTTCACAGCTTAAATGTCTATTTCTGGAAAACTCAAAATGGCTGACAATGAAGAAGATCCCCCTTTTCATGTAAAAATGGCAATTTTCCCAGTCATAATAAATACTTAGAATTTGGTGGTGGTGGTAAGTATTCATAAAAAAAACATTTGGTAACATTTGTGAATGGGCATCATGAATTCTGGAAATAAACGACTACAAATATTGCACAGTGCACCTTTAAAGGATTACATGGCACACAACCTCCCAACCTCTGAAATCAAAGTGTCTGTGGTCCTGCTTTAGGCTTTGCTGTTGGAGAGGCAGGAGAGAGAGGCAGAGTCCTCTCAGACGTTGAGTGACCACACATCAGCCACCCAGCTGCTGAGGCTGCAAGTGGAAGACCTGCAGAAGAGACTGCAGGAGAAAGACCACAAACTCTCAGAGGCACAACAGGTAATGTGGACTATCTATACCAGTCACAAAGAAACTTGAAGGGACACTGTGCAGGAAATGGTCAAAAAAGGTACTGCAACTATGCTGCTTATTGAAAATGGGTTGGCTATTGCCAAATTTGATATTTACATTAAAGTTTACTTAGTAATAAACAAAGATTTTCTAGTATGGTCCAAGTAGAGTCATTTTTGTGGCTAAAAATGGCTATTTTTGGAAATTCAAAATGGCGGACCATGGAGAAGATCCCCCTATTCATGTATGAAAAGTGCAATTTTTCCAGTCATAATGAATACTTAGAATTTGATGGTGGTGGTAAGTATTCATGAAAAAGGTAACATTAGTGAATGGGCATCATGAATTCTGGAAATAAACGACTACAAATATTACACAGTGCACCTTTTAAAGGATTACATGGCACACTCCCCAACCTCTGAAATCAAAGTGTCATCCCTGGTCCTACTGTAGGCTTTGCTGTTGGAGAGGCAGGAGAGAGAGGCAGAGTCCTCTCAAACGTTGAGTGACCACACATCAGCCACCCAACAGATGAGGCTGCAAGTGGAAGACCTGCAGAAGAGACTGCAGGAGAAAGACGACAAACTCTCAGAGGCACAACAGGTAATGTGGACAATCCATACTAGTTAAAAGAAACTTACGAGGAATATCCTGATTTCAAATGGAATGGTGGCAGTGTTCAGTTTGCACATGTGTCATGTCAACTCCTTATTCATTCCAAATGGTAGTGTCCTGTGGGTGAATATTGTTGCACAATGCTTTCCACTCATGTTAACAGAATATTTGGGAACGAATCGGAATAGTCCATGCGTGGAGGTGCTAATTGCAGTAAACATGAGGTGGGCAAACAGGCCTGGCGGCCATGGGCGTAATTTTAGGGGGGGATGGTGGGGACATGTCCATACTACTTTTGAGATAAACCTAGCTTGTCCCCAGCACCTTTTCACAAATATAATGTAGAAACAGCTAACCCGGACAATTTGCAATTGAAATGTCCCCACCACTTTCCACGCCAAATCCACACCTTTGCTGGCGGCCACATGTGGCCCGCTGAGTAAACTTAAAGAAAGTAAACTTTTAAACCCAAATTCATATGGTCACTCCACATTCTTAAAACGGCTACCTCAAACAGGGGTCTTGTGAACGTAAGAGTAACCAAGTTCATCGACTACATCTAAATATATTTCATTTTTATGTGCAGGAATGGCGTAGCTGACAGGTTATTATGTCAGCATGCAGTATTTCTTATTATTGACATGGGCAAGTTGGCTGCAACATCTGGCCCTTCGATCAATATTTTACACTCAATGTGGCCCTTCAGCCAAAATAATTGCCTACCCCTGCAGTAAACCCTAGAGGTGAGGACAGTGTTCGTGAGTGTTTCTTTGTAACACCGATGACCAGACAGAGAGAGAGAGAGAGAGAGATCTGCCAAATGCAATGAGGTCTCCAACAATGCACCCGTATACTCTTGAGATATGGTTCTTCAAATATGTATTATGTATATGGGCATACTACTTCATTTAGTCTAATACAACGTTGTGTGTGTGTAACAGATCATCAGAGGTTTACAAGATGAGATCCTGGTTTTCCAGAGGCAGCTGGAGGTTGAGAGAAGGTAGGAGTTTAGTCGATATGGAAAAAAAACTTGTTTTGTCCTATTGTCCAATTTCAATGTCATTTTTTTGTTTTTCTTGCAATTAGCACTGTACGGTAGAACTTGAAGCACACTACAATGGGAATTAAATAACACATGCGATAGTCTGTATTTTTTGTAAACAATGCATAGAATACGCATAGTATGAGATGTAGAGAGGTATGAAGAAGAAGAAATCTGTATAATGTACCTATATGTAACTGATGTGAAGTCATGGTGTGTTAACTCTCTGTCATGGATCTTTCAGGAAGAGCAAGATTGCAGTGAAACATCAAGTCAAGAAACCACGAAAGGTCCAACTCAAAAGAGTTGATAAGGTAACTATCACCTATTCTCTGTGTGTGCTGTTCTGTGCATGGTGAGCCTAAAAGACGTAACACTCTGTCAGAATGTTTCACTCTGGTTGACATTTAGGATTTGTTTTAATCTGTTCTGCTCTATGTTCAAGTCCAGTTATTTTAGTTTATTCCTCCTAACTTGCATCCTAGGACTTTGTTTTATTATTATTAGGCTTATTTTAAGATCCGTGAATGTGCCTTTCATTCACCAGAAAGTAAATGTGCAAAAGGGGCAGACAGAAAATACCAGAAACTGAAAAGTACAGAATGTAACAACAAACTCTTTCTGGATCTGAAATAAAACCAAACACAAATACTTTTTACACAAAATACTGCACTATATTTCAATAAAATGATTCGCTATTGGCAGTATTTCCGAGAGCCCCTTGCAGATGATTGTATGATTACGTGGTTTCAACCATGTTATATCATATTACAATTGATGTAAAATCTCCAACGGTCCTAGGCACCAACCATGAACTATTTAAGCTATTACCATCTGGCAAACGGTCGCACCACCAAACTCCAAATCAGTTTAGGAGGTTACGTGATCATCCAAGTTTATTGTGTGTTTGTAGGTTTGTTAGTTTGCAGTGCATGTGTGCTCCTGTCCAACAGAGGGCGGAGGTGCACAAATAATTTTACTCTTTTACTATGAGATGTTACAAAAGAAATCTTGACTCAGTTTGTTTCATTTTTTTTAACTTTCACTTCACAGATCAGTCAGCCCAGTTCCACTTCCTCAGAGCACGTCCACACTGCCCTCTCAGATTCCCTCCACAACGATGCCACATCGCCACGGAAAAGGCTTTCGTTGAGGTCGTCAGTTAGACTGGAGGACTGGGGACCCAAACTCAACCCAGACGGAGTGCTTTTGGTGCCACCAGTGGAGCAGGATGATGGAGATGAGGATGATGACGACATCAATGATGATGATTACATCCCTGATGAAGCTGATGACGTTATTGACATCAATGACGACACCTCTGATGAAGCTGATGATGCTGATGACATCAATGGTGACATCATTGATTACTTCAATGACGATAAGGATGACACCCCCAACGATAAGGATGACACCCCCAACCGTAAGTTACGTGGGGTGTAGGGGCGTGCACAATCACAAAGTTGAAATTTCTGTCCAAACAAAGGAGATACGCACTCCGCGCTTCTAAACTGACAATCCGGTGCAACCAGAGAAGGACTAAATAATCAGTGCAAAGGGAAAAGAATCTGGTGCCACACGGATGTCTATTTTCTGTTATTTATTTTTTTCAGTGCAGTAAGACTAACGTTTCGACATGCGTCTTCATCAGAGTCCTCGTGGAGAACAGAAAATAGACATCCTTGAAATTTCTGTCCATCTGAATACAAGTACATACACTGCACACTAATAGGGCTGGGTATCTTGAAAATGAGGCCTTTCTTGGTGTCAAACTTTGGTTAACATTTATTATTAAGTACCGTACATCTGAGACTGATACGTGAAATGTGCTGTGCTGTGCCATTAGAATAAGCATTTTAAAAGTGTTTATCTTTTTTTCTAGGTCAAAGGACTCCGAAAAAGCCACGGCTAGCTGCCAGACAACCGAAGCGGAAAGAGAAGAACAAAGAATCACAAGCACAAAGCACAAACAGGACCTCCAGAAAAGCTAAAGTTCTTGAATGCAGCACTTGTGGGAAACGGTTTGCAAAACCATGTCTTGTCCGCAAGCATGAAAAGATACACACTACGGAAAAACCGTATCCTTGCGAACTTTGTGGAAAATCCTTCAGCCAAGAACATTACGTTACGGGGCACTTCAAGAGATGCCATGACGAACAGAGACCCGTCGTGAAAGAGAGGAAACACCAATGTCAGGACTGCGGGAAAATGTTTACCAGCGGTTGGTGCCTGAAAGTTCATCAGCGGACCCACAGTGGAGAAAAGCCCTTTTCCTGTAAACAGTGTGACAAAAGCTTTTTCAGTCTGAGTAGCCTACGAAGTCATGAAAACGCCCACGCTGACGTTAGAAACTTCATGTGCTCTGATTGTGGCCAGGCGTTTGTGTCGCCTGGGAAACTAACGGTACATATGCGCAAGCACACGGGTGAGAGACCATATAAGTGTCCCCAGTGTCCTCAGGCCTTCCCCTCCACAGGCCAGCTGAGGTCACACCTCTTGACACACTCTGGTGAAAAGCCACACGCCTGCCCGGACTGCGGACTGACTTTCCAGAGGGTCTGTACTCTCAACAGGCACAAGATCACGCACACTGGGGTGAGGCCTTATCTCTGCCCAATTTGTGGAAAGTCCTTTGGTCAATCAGGCGTCCTCAAGACGCACATGCGTGTTCACAATGGAGAGAAACCCCACCTTTGCACCATTTGTGGTGAGACATTCAGCCACATACCAACCCTCAAGTCCCACCAGAAACAAGTTCATGGTGGAAGAGAACAAAAAGAGCGGGCATCCAGACAGCAAGATGGGAACTCAGCTGCAGGAACCCGAATAACCCCAAACACCAGGGAAGGCCTAAAGCCCTTTTCACGCCCTACGGAACGGGGTGAACTCCGCCTTTCCGGGCCAACCATTGCTCCCGGAGGTGCATTCATGCCTCCGTTCATGCCTCAGTTCATGCCTCCGTTCAGCACCTTGTGAAGCGACCTTGGGTGTTTTGAAAGGCGCTATATAAAACAAAAGTATTATTATTATTATTATTGTTATTAAATTGAATGTTGCGTAATAAATCCTCTAGAGGGCAGAGTCGGTTGGCTATGTATGGACAGTTGCTGTGGCAGATTTGTATGATAGTGGAAATACACCCTTTCACAAACTCACAGATTATTTACTTTACTAATTGTATCATTTTTAGATGTCAAATACTACTCGTCTTAGTTGAGTTTTGTGAATTGGTATCTTTTTGACTATACGAATTCCTCTTGTAGGCCTATTGCTCCGTTTCGTCTGGAGCCCACCGGATTGCTTAACTCTTGACCAACGGACAAACTGACGGATGAAACGACCTCCAGAACCGTTTGGAACTGTCCGTTTCCGTAATTACCATAGGGTATAAATGGGCCTTAAGCCACTGTTTCTGAAACCGTGTTTCGGGACCCAATGGTGGCTTACGGAGGGGTCTTGGGTGCGCCGTTGTGGTAGCCTGGTCCTGACCATCCCATAATACTACCATTTCATTTCGTATTTATGGTCTGGCATTTGTTTGCTCTGAAGCGATTGTAGGAAGCAGGAAGTTAGCACTCAGTTATGGTTTGAAATTATTGGACACCTCTCACCCAATCGCTGGCAGTTACTCAACAACAACATAGCGCAGATCAATGGCTCTGGTGCAGATGTGTACGTCATTGTCACAAGCGTCCTCCCCCTTTCGTCCGCAGGTGGGGGGCGTATTCGATTATTGGCTGTTTTCTGGGGGGGGGGCGTTGCGATCAAAATTCTACTGCTCCAGGCACTCCACAGAGAAGCACGGCCAGACTACAGTGATGGAGCCAATCCTTTGGCGGAAGTACGTAGGATGGCTCGCGAGGCTACCGTTGTGGTGTAAAAATGTATGAATTCTTTTCCCTTTTTACTGCCAGTCACAAAATTGAAACAAGATGGGGTGCTGAATTAATTCCTGTAATGTCAGAGAGAGTGAAACATGGTTAATAGGCCTCTCCACAAGTTGATATGTTGTATGTCAGCATACAATGCAAATGCTGGTGCATACAGTATTATCAAATGCTTGTGGGTTTTTTGTTTTTGTTTTTTTTAAATTAATATTCTGACAGCGCAACAAAATATTGGGTCACTCGCAACATTATGACAATGGACAAGACAAATGTGGGTCCCAAGACTATTCCACTGATCTAAGCAATGGCAGCATGGGTCATTCCCATTGTAGCGTCCAAAATGTGCAATTCCACCCAGATGGCAATTGTGGGCAAGAAATGGCTGAGAACTGGATGGCACTTTGCCCCTTTCCCAATGCCCAGTGTTCTAGCCTTGCTACGATGTGAAGCGCCCAGTGATTGGACACTCTTTGGTGAACTCCGCGGAGTATGCAATCATGAGGCGTTTCATGTCGGTCCGTGTATCATCCGATCATTCAATTATTCCATTCAATCTGGCAAACGGAAAACGAAATAACGACTCCATATTTTGTTTTCCCATTTTTCCATATGGCCAAAAAATGGGGAGTTAAGTTGGTTTTCCTTTTCCCAACTCAAAACAGAACAAGTAATAAACGAGAAAACCAAAACGAAATAACAACTCTATTTTACGATTATTGGTCCCATTTCCCGCGGTGCTTTTCTGTTGCTCGCCCAAGTAGCCTAAGGCACGATAGTGCACAAGTGGCTGCCAAACGCGCTGCTTTACGCATTTCCCCAAGGCCTATAATCAGCTGATGCTCCTACTCCACAGAACATCTTTCTGTCCTACTGGTAGCCCCTTATGTCGGTGCCTGTGGGTGGTAAAGATAGCCTAACTCCTTTACGCACTGTAGCCTACTGTTCGGTCCAGTAGGCCTATGTCTCTACCCCATAACCAGGGGTGCACATAACTTTTTTAGGCCGTTACTCATATGCGCACCAGCAAATATGTTTTGGTACGCACCTCATCCGCGGTAAAAAAAAAAAAAAAAAAAAAAAAAACAAGTCTACTGTCTGCAGGGTCGAAGGATAAAACATTATCACCACGAACGTTGACACGTGTTGTTTGAAGGCTAATGCAACTGGTGAAAGGTAGCCTAATCAAATGTGTTGTTAGTTTGGTATTAGCCTACAAATGGTACAGGTAATCTTCAAGTTAAGTGATTATTGTCTGGATTTCATCTGTTTTTGCCGATTTCGCCGTCATGCCTGTTAACTGATGCACAGAGGGGGAATAAACTTGTATGCGGTGTCCGTTTGGAATATGGTGGGAGGAAGCTGATGAAATTAAGAAGTGGAGCTGGCCGGGAACTGCGTGCATTTAAGAAGCCACGCGCATGGATGCATGCTTTCAGTTTTTAACTTATCTTTTTAAAAGGACCGGTTGAGGAAGGGGGTGCAAAAGCAACAAATGCATTAGGCCTAATATCCTCCCGTGCCGATATATTTTTAAATGACACTCATTTTTAATTGCGGAAAATAGTCCTCTCACAATTGCCGCTTCAAATACAACACTAAAGCTACAAATTTGCACGTGAGAAAGCTGATGCGTCTCTGCGAGGACTGTGCAAGGTCGCGCTTAGTCTAAGAACATATTTAAGAACATAACTAAAACAACATGTCTCCAAGTTGTGCACTTTGGGCACCGTTTCATCCTATGCACTGAAATAGGCGACTGCCAGGATGTTTGCGAGATCGCTGGGAATACATTTTCGGGAGGCTCTGTGCATAGCGGACGACAAGCGCATGCACAGGCGCTTTTTGCCAGCCCCTCGTGCATGCTGCACTGAAATGCGCACAAAATACAACAGCTATAGGCATACATCGCACATCGCCTTTACAAAGGCTGACACGGTTTTAACTTAGGCCTATTCTATTAAATCTTATGTGTTTAATGTTCCAAAATCGTTTCAACAGTAGATGTTTCAACACACTTTAAAAAAAAGAAAGACACTATCGCCCCCCTCCCCTTCTGTGGCCATGTTGCCAGCGCCCCCCAACGGCTCTCGAACGTCCCCAGGGGGGCGCTGGTACCCACGTTGAGAAACGCTAAGTTAGGCTATCTTTACCACCCACAGGCACCGACACAATGGGGCTACCAGTAGGACAGAAAGATGTTCTGTGGAGTAGGAGCATCAGCAGGCTGGCGCCTCGGGGAAATGCGTTAAGCAGTTTGGCGGCCACTTGTGCACTAGCCTACCGTGTCTTACTTGGGCGAGCAATACACAGGGGAAATGGGACCAATAATCGTAAATTAGAGTTATTTCGTTTTGGTTTTCTCGTTTATTACTTGTTCTGTTTTGAGTTGGGAAAAGGAAAACTCAACACAACTCCCCATTTTTTGGCCATATAGAAAAACGGGAAAACAAAATATGGAGTCATTATTTCGTTTTCCGTTTGCCAGATTGAATGGAATAGTTGAATGATCGGATGATACACGGACCCATGTCCTAGCAGAATACTTGACATTGAGATGTCTTTTTTTTTGTCATGTCATGTGCTGTGTGTTATGCGACCGCTATGTGAATGTCCAAGACAAATCTAATTCAAAATAAAAAACCTTGAATCTTGAACTATGAATTGAAATCAATATGACTAAATGCTAAAATATTTTTCTCCAATTTTGTTTACTCCATTTCCATATTTAAATATGCGGGGGAAAATCAAGTTCCTTACTTAGGCCTTTGAACTTATGGCCTTACTCATGCTTGGACTTTTTCTTTACAAGATATCACATGATGTCATCAACTGTTGTTTTTCCTTGACCAATGTCATCCACATCTGTTCTGTTGCTCAAGTTCTTTCTTTTCCTGGACATTCCAAATTAAAATCAACCCCCCCCCCCCACACACACACACACACACACACACACAGCCAGCTGATCCTTGTGTTGGTTTTTGCTCTTTTACAGGAAAAACTTTTTAGGTATAAACCGAGGCCAAAAAAAGTGAAGCATTTAACAGTCATCCTTCAATTCAACAGCTCGTCAACAACAAAGAAACTCCTATCAGCACATGTTCCAAAACAATTATGTTACTCACCTAAAAAAATGCTGTGGTGTGGTAGCCTATTTTTAGTTATCTCGAAGGAAATTAGTAAAATACACAAATACACAAAACCCTGTTGCAGACATTGAAAGATCGCAGCTTCCCGAGGAAGCAGCCTACCCCTTGATTGATACTTCTCTGATGTGCCCCCTCGACAGGCACCAGTGGCAAAGAACCTTAGCCAGTGGTGCATTAAAAATGGCTTGCTGCAACTGCACATCAATTTGCACTCCTGGACGTTTGGTGTCGCTCGCCAACTAGTTATTTGGGGTACAATACGCTACTTGGAGAAGGAATTGAAGGAATAAGTGAAAATAAACAATAAAGAATAATACTGTGTTTTGTTTGCACAAGATTATCACCAAGGCGTTTGACAAACCTGCCCAATCTGTAACTTACCTCATGGACGCGGTAAGTGCCATATACTGAATGCGTCTACGAGTAATGAAAACACCAGCGTGCTGTTCAGATTTGTTTCGGATCTACAGTAGGCCCTACCCGTCCGATGAATCTATCCTACTCATTGAGTAAATAGAAAGATCCTACACTGAAACTGTCGTATCTTCTGTAAAAATGGCTCGCTGTGTTTTTGAACAAGCGGTCAGTCACAGACAGTGTGTTTGGATTATGAGTGTATTTCTCTACTGTACAAAACTCCTCACTGTGGCACTTTAATTTCTCAAAGAAAGAAGACAGCTGATTCTTGCACAGCTGTGCCGATCAAATGCGTGACTGAAAACATGTTTTCTGAACCAGTAGGCCTAGGTATTGTATTGGCATCACGAAAAATTGTTGTTTGCCATTACAGTATGCTGCTACGTCTGATGATGCACACATAAAACGTGTAGATACAGGGCAAAGACAACATGACAGGAGGAATGCATAGATAAAATGCATTAGTGCAATCCCATTCTAGTAAATTATCCACAGCCTGTTTGGAATGAGGGCAGTCAGAATTACACCCATTCATACTTGCAAGTGAAAGAAAGCCCACCTGGGAAATTCCAGCTCTCATTGTCATTGTGAAACAGCACTCCACTCACACAAGTGTAGCTTGCACACAAAAAATGCATTTATACCTCATCAGTGCAAGGGGGCAACCCCCAATGGAGCAGTGCGGTGGGACGGTACCATCAGAGAATCTTATCCAACCTCTTTGGTACCATGCTCAGGGTACAGTCATGGAGGAGGATGGGGGCGAGCACTGCCCAACAACTCCTTACAAGGTACAAGTTTGACGCCCCAACTTACCCATGACTGCCCATGAGATAGATAGGATGTGCTGTTCCTGAAAAACAACAAGAACCCACCTCAAACTTGATCCCACCAGTGCAGAGTCAGCTGATCGTAAGAAGTAGGCTAAAGTCTTTTTAAAAAAAAACTTTTTTAAACTTCTACTTTTGACACCTCTGTACACATGGGTGCCGCGAGGGGGGGTAAGGTGTTACAGATTCTAAGGGCCCAACAGCTCTGACTGGGCCCTGGAAGGATGCTGATAACATAATTTGTCATTTTGGGGGCCCAAAATTTGAATCTTTCATGGGGCCCAACATTTTTTTATCAGCGCCCCTGTCTGTACATCATCATTGTATTGTATTATTGTAATGTATACATTCTATTTTGTATTCATCGTATCTTCTGTTTACATGTTCAATGTTAAACGTTGACTGTTAAATGTTAAATGTTAATTTGTACAGTATTTATTATTGACCACTTATTGTTAACAGTCCATCACTGTTACCTGTCCTGTCTTGCACGTTATGTCAGCCTGTAAAATGTCAGTCTTGTATATGTCTATGTCCTGGCATGGTATAGAGAGAAAACGTAATTTCATTTTCCTTGTATGAGTTGTGCATATGAAGAAAGTGACAATAAAAGCTGACTTGACTGATCACCACAGATGTCACACTTAGAGATGCTCCGGATCCGGATCCGGCAGGATAATAGGGTTTTTCACAGGATCCGGATCCGGTTCCAGGATCCAGGATCTGGTAGCCGAGGCTTTTCAGTCAAAATAGTTTGAGCCAACGTGATAAAAAGGGCCCACGTGTGCGAGTAGGCTATGTGTTTCAACCCTTTCGTAGGATCCGGTATCCGGTTCCGGATCCGGCAGGATCTTAAGCAGTGGATCCGGTATCCGGCAGGATCCTAAAAATCAGGATCCGGTGCATCTCTAGTCACACTTGCCACTGTTGTTTCCACAGTCGTGGCCATGCTATTTAGCGGCGGCCCTGCAGTTAGTCATGCTGGCCATCTTGTGCTGCTCGTAAGGGGTTTGCATGGCACATGTCCTCCTCAACCTCTGAAATCAAAGTATTATCTGTGGTCCTACTGTAGGCTTTGCTGTTGGAGACGCAGGAGAGAGAGGCAGAGTCCTCTCAGACGTTGAGTGACCACACATCAGCCACCCAGCTGCTGAGGCTGCAAGTGGAAGACCTGCAGAAGAGACTGCAGGAGAAAGACCACAAACTCTCAGAGGCACAACAGGTAAATGTGGACAATCTATACCAGTTAAAAGAAACTTACGAGGAATATCCAGATTTCAAATGGAAGGGTGGCAGACTAGTGTTCAGTTTGCACATGAGTCATGTTAACTCTTTATTCATTCCAAATGTGTCCATGTCCTGTGAATATTCCTGTTGCACAATGCTTTCCACTCATTTTTTAAGGGACACTGTGCAGGAAATGGTCAAAAAGGTACTGCAGCTATGCTGCTCATTGAAACTGGACTGCCTATTACCAAATTTGATCTTGTCATGAAAGCTTATGAAGTAATAAACTAATATTTTCTCGTATGGCCCAAGTACAGTCATTTGTGCAGCTAAAAATGACTATTTCTGGAAATTCAAAATGGCGGACCGAAAAGTGCAATTTTTCCAGTCATAGTGAATACTTAGAATTTAATGGTGGTGGTAAGTATTCATGAAAAAGGTAAAATTAGTGAATGGGTAGCATGGATTCTGGAAATAAACCACTAAAAGCCTTTTAAGGAATATTCTGTAACTGGTTGATTAGTCCATGCATGGAACAGTAAATCCTGCAAATGAGGACAGTGTGTGTGTTTCTTTGAATCATTGAGGACCTTGTAGAGAGAGAGTTCTGCCAAATGCAACACAATCTCCAACAGTGCACCTGTGTATACTCTGAGATATGTTTCTTCAAATATGTATTACTGTAACCTATATGGACATACCACTTTACTAAGTCTTCTTTATACTCTTTGGAAATACATTATTTGGTCTTAGTCCTCCAAGATTTCCTTTCACATTGGCACTATGTGTGTGTGTGTATGTGTGTTTTTGTGTGTGTGTGTGTGTGTGTGTGTGTGTGTGTGTGTGTGTGTGTGTGTGTGTGTGTGTGTGTGTGTGTGTGTGTGTGTGTGTGTGTGTGTGTGTGTGTGTGTGTGTGTGTGTGTGTAACAGATCATCAGAGGTCTACAAGATGAGATCCTGGTTCTCCAGAGGCAGCTGGAGGTTGAGAGAAGGTAAGATAATACGATATGGCAAAAGAACATGTTTTGTCCATTGTCCAATTTAAATTTCATTATTTGTTTTTGTCTTTACTCACAACTTTACAGTAGACCTTAAAATAACATTACACTGGGCAGAATCATGTGGTTGTGTGCATTTTAAGGAAGGATGCATGGGGTATTTATATAGTGTGATGTACAAAAGATGAAGAGGAAGGGACAACTTCCTGTAGTATATTACTTCATCTATGTACTGTACCTGTATAGAAAGAAAAGAAAAGCGAAAGCCCATTGGGAAACTCCAACTCCCATTGTCATTGTGACACAGCACTCCACAGCATAAAAGTGAACACTGCACACTGCACACAACGAAATTGCATTTATTTATTTAGCCCTCAGTGGCGCCCCATGGGGAGCAGTGCGGTGGGACGGTACCATGCTCAGGGTACCTCAGTCATGGAGGAGGATGGGGGAGAGCACTGGTTGATTACTCCCCCCACCAACCTAGCGGGTCGGGAGTCGAACCGGCAACCTCTGGGATGCAAGTCTGACGCCCTAACCGCTCACCCATGACTGCCCATAAAGGTGATGTGAAGTGATGTTGCTGTGTTATTGTCTGTCACTGATCTTTCAGGAAGTCCAAGATTGCAGTGCAACGGCAAGCCAAGAAACCACAAAAGGTTCGAGTCAAAAGAGTTGATAAGGTACCTCTCACAATTCTCTGTGTGTGCTGTTCTGTGTATGGTGAACCAAAGACGTAATGCTCTGTCTGCATGTTTCACTCTGGTTGACATTTAAGATTTTTTTTTTTCTGTTCCGCGCCACGTACAAGTCACGTCAAGTTCTTTTATTCTATTCCCCCTAACTTGGGGCAGCCATGGCCTAGTGGTTAGAGGGTTGGCAGGTTCGAATCCCCCCTGACCTCTCCCTACATCTCCATCCATGGCTGAAGTGCCCTTGAGCAAGGCACCTAACCCCACATTGCTCCAGGGACTGTAACCAATACCAACCAGAAATAATAACTGTAAGTCGCTGTGAATAAAATGAAAGCGTCAGCCAAATGTAATGTATTGTAATGTAATGTAACTTGTATCCTAAGACCTTACATTATTAATTAGGCAATTAGATTGCTGATCACATGCTGAAGACAGCCATTACACTTCTTTTCTCCCTTTACTCACACTCACACACACACTCTCCCTCTCTCACTACCCCTCCCTCTCCCTCCCTCTCTCTCTCTCTCTCTCTCTCTCTCTCTCTCTCTCTCTCTCTCTCTCTCTCTCTCTCTCTCTCTCTCTCTCTCTCTCACACACACACACACACACACACACACACACACTCACGCACTTCATTAACTCCACCAAGGAGGTTATGTGATCGTCCGAGTTTGTTGTGTGCTTGTAAGTTTGTTAGTTTGAAGTGCACGCGTGCACCTGTCTACAAGATGGGCAGATGTGCTTTCTTTATCTTTTGAGGAGACAAAACACACATATTTTTACTCTCGTATACACCTATAATGAGATGTAATAAAATAAAGCTTCACTCTTGAATCTGTACTAACTCTGCTTATTTTACTTCCATTTCACAGATCAGTCAGCACAGTTCCCCCTCCTCAGAGAACCAACACACCTCCTTCTCAGATTCCCTCCACAACGATGCAACATCAGCACAGAGAAGGCTTTCGTTGAGGTCATCAGTTAGACTGGAGGACTGGGGACCCAAACTCAACCCAGATGGAGTGTTTTTGTTGCCACCAGTGGAACATGATGATGATGAGGATGATGACGTTGATGACATCAATGATGATGATTACACCCCTGATGAAGCTGCTGCTGAAGATGACATCAATGATGCTAATGATTACACCACTGACCGTAAGTTCTATAATATCCTCATCCTTTTTTTCTTTGTCTATGGGCCTCCGCACATTGGCTCCGACAAAGTGTAGAGCACCTCTCCGCCAAAGTTCGATTCCATTGTTGTCAGTACAACCCCGCACACCGGTGCCGATGTCCGCGGACATTCACGGATGTGGGCAAGCGATTAGAGGCAAGTTCTATTTTGTCAGAGCCACCCATTGACTATCCATGCTATGTTCGTGTGAAATTGAGTTTGGGGGTTGGAATTTTGAGGGAAGCGGAAGTGCTCCGCTATGCTGCCGGAGCCGGTGTGCGGAGGCTCTAACTCTGCTCTTCAGGGGTGAATTTCTCAAAACCAAAGTTGCTAACTACAGTAGCTACTTTTCTGTTTTCAATGCATTTTCCCATTGGCAACTACCGAAGTTGCTAACAGGCTAACAACTTCTCTTTTGAGAAACTCACCCCAGATTGTTCTGTAGTGAAGACATTTGAGACATCACATTCGCACAAGGCGAGAACTGTGAAATGTCTGAGTTTAAATCTTCTGATGGTATTCATTGCACTTTTCATCAATGGATTTTGTGCCACTCACAAAAATGACATTTTTGTCATCTGAATACAATTACATAGGCGGTGGGGAGAGCCTTTTGTACTTACAGAGCTGCAGACTAACAATTATTTTCATAATGACACCCTAAAACCTCTTACAAGTAGTATGGTTTCCAACTTTATTTTGTTTAAAGGGACACTGTGTGAGCTTTTTAGTTGTTTATTTCCAGAATTCATGCTGCCCATTCACTAATGTTACCTTTTTCATGAACACTTACCACCCACCATCAAATTCTTATGACTGGAAAAATTGCACTTTTCATACATGAAAAGGGGGATCTTCTCCATGGTCCGCCATTTTGAATTTCCAAAAATAGCAATTTTTAGCTGCAAAAATGACTGTACTTGGACCATATTAGAAAATATTTGTTTATTACTTAGTAAACTTTCATGTAAATAACAAATTTGGCGATAGCCAACCCAGTTTCAATGAGCAGCATAATTGCAGTACCTTTTCCTGCACAGTGTCCCTTTAATGAAAATATCCTTTAAAAGGCTCACGTCTTTGAACTGACAAATAGTCAGAGCTTATATATGAAACCAACGTTTCTTTGGAGACCAGATGTAACCATTATAGGTGTCCCCCTGGGGTCTGTCTGGAAGTTCTCTTCTCATGTGGAATGTGCCATTGGACAACATTATGTCTAGTGTCTAATGTTTCCCCGCAGAATTTTCGTCAGTCAAGGTGGTGGGGCGTTAGTCAGTATCAGACACAAGTCACCATCATCAGTGGACATGCTGTGCTGTGCAGTTTCATTTGAAATATGATAGGAAAACTCTTTAAAAGTATATATTTTTTTGGTTAAGCAAATTCAGAAATCACATTCACAACATGACATCTTTATCTTTTCAGGGGACCTAGTCAAGGTGGTAGGTGTTTCTTGTCAAGGTGGCCGCCTTAGCAATAAAGTGCTGGGGGAAACCATGGTGTCAATATTACATTACTGCCTGTCCTTGATGTGTGATGTATGTCTTTGCTGCATTGCAATGATCGTGCCTCTTCTTCAATATTACTGGCAACGAGTTGTCGATTTTCTGGTTTTCCCCCCCTTCAACTTTTAAATGAGCAAATAGAAATTTGATTACATTTCTGCAATAACCTTATGCAATGGTGTAGGTCTTGATTGTAGACACAGCTTCATACTGATAGTCATGAATGCTGGATACCTTTTCCTTCTTCTTCTTAATCTTAATCTTAATCTTAATCTTAATCTTAATCTTAATATTAATCTTCCTTTCTGCTGTTGTCTGATAAGACTGCCAATCTCAAAATACTTGTCAGTATCTCTTGCCAACAGCCTAAAATATTGTAGGCTCACTGCCAGCAGAGGCACATCTTGTCACACTTTTGTTTTGTTATCAAGTCAAGTCAAGTAGGTTTTATTGTCAATTTCTTTACATGCACTGGTCATACAAAGAATTTGAAATTACATTTCTTGCTTTCCCATACAGACATAGACTAATCTAGGTAAGGACATAGACAGTATAGACATAGACAGTACTTATACATGGACTTAAGACAGTATGGACATAGACAGTGCTCATACAGACATTTAAAGTGCAAGACTGGACAACAGAAGACTTGTAGAGGACATACATTAAAGAGGTATTGTTGTGCTTTTGTGCTTTTCCTAAAAAAGTCCTTTATAGCGTTCTGACATGGTAATAGTAGCATTTGAAGAAAAATAAATATTAAAAAGGTCTGTCAAGTACACCAGCAGCAGTGTGTGTGTGTGTGTGTGTGTGTGTGTGTGTGTGTGTGTGTGTGTGTGTGTGTGTGTGTGTGTGTATGTGTGTGTATGTGTTTAGTGCAGGTAGAAGGTGCGGTGTGCGTCTGTGTGTGTGTTCGTGTGTTCGTGTGTCTGTGTGTGTGTGTGTGTGTGTGTGTGTGTGTGTGTGTGTGTGTGTGTGTGTGTGTGTGTGTGTGTGTGTGTGTGTGTGTGTGTGTCAGTGTGTGTATGTTTGAGTTTAGTGCAGAAAGTGCAGTGTGCTTGTGTGTGTGTGTGTGTGTGTGTGTGTGTGTGTGTGTGTGTGTGTGTGTGTGTGTGTGTGTGCATGTTTTGAGTTAGTGCAGGTTGAAAGTTCAGTCACAAGTATAGTAGTGCAGGTGGAATGTTCAGTCGCAGATATGGTGGTGGGGGATGGGGGGGGGGTTTGTCAGTGGCCTTGCTGGCTAGAGGCTGACAGTGGAGGGAGAGTGGGTTGAGTGTTCAGCATCTTGATCGCTTGGTGCATTGTGCTGCTCGCCAGCCTGGTGGTACGGGAACGGAGGCGCCTGTACCTCTTTCCAGAGGGCAGGAGGCTGAACAGTTTGTGTGCAGGGTGGCTTGTGTCTTTGATGATCATCAGTGCTTTCCGGGTGAGGCGTGTGGTGTAAATGTCCTGCTTGCTTTTGCAGGGTGGCTTGTGTCTTTGATGATCATCAGTGCTTTCCGGGTGAGGCGTGTGGTGTAAATGTCCTGCTTGCTTTTGCAACACTATATCATAACAGTCATGCTAATAAAGCGCAACTTTTAATTTTTATTTGAATTC
Source organism: Engraulis encrasicolus (assembly GCF_034702125.1). NCBI lineage: Eukaryota > Metazoa > Chordata > Actinopteri > Clupeiformes > Engraulidae > Engraulis > Engraulis encrasicolus. The sequence continues at coordinate 10,801,857 of NC_085857.1, read as the reverse complement.
GGAACTCCAATGAATTTAAATGGCAGAGTAAGCTCAGACCGTCTCCCACCCCCCATGGAGACGGATTCCTCTTCGCTTTAGCCTCTCTCCCAGGCTCAGGTTGGCGGAGGGGTAGGGGCAATATTGTTGTTGTCATCTCATGTGACTATGGAGGCCGATGTAGGTCGATGCTTGTATGACTGGTACATACAGTATGAAGAAACTGACAATACAGCCAATTTGACGTAACATACATTTTTTAAATGCAATGTGAAATGTGCTGTGCTGTGCTGTGCTATGTTGTGCCATTAAAATAAGAATTTTAAAAGTGTTTATCTTTTTTCCCAGGTCCGAGGACACAGAAAAAGCCACGGCTAGTTGCCAGACTACCAAAGCACAAAGAGAAGCACAAAGAAGCACAAGCAAAAAGCACAAAGAGGACATCCAGAAAAGTTCATGAATGCGGCACTTGTGGGAAACGGTTTGCTAAGCCATCTCTTGTCCGCAAGCACGAAAGGATACATTGTAAGGATAAACCGTATCCTTGTGGACTTTGTGGAAAAGCCTTCAGTCAGGAACATTACGTTACGGGGCACATTAAAAGGTGTCATGACAATGAACGTGAACGTGTCGTGAGAGAAAAGATTCACCAATGTCAGGAATGTGGGAAAATGTTTTCCACCATTGGCAGCCTGAAAGTTCATCAGCAGATGCACACGGGAGAAAGACCGTTTTCCTGCAAACTGTGTGACAAAAGTTATTTCAGCCTCAGTAGCCTGCGAAGTCATGAAAACGCCCACACTGGCGTTAAACCCTTCATGTGTTCGGAGTGTGGGCAGGGGTTTATCTCGCCTGGGAAACTAACGGTACACATGCGCAAGCACACGGGCGAGACACCCTTTCAGTGCTCACAGTGTCCTAAGGCGTTTGCTTCCGAATGCAGGCTGAGGTCACACCTGCAGACCCACTCTGGTGAAAAGCCATTCGCCTGCCCGGACTGTGGATTGACTTTTGGGAAGTCCGCAAGCCTCACCAGGCACAAGATCACGCACACCGGGGTGAGGGCTCATCTCTGCCCAATTTGTGGAAAGGCCTTCGGTCAATCAGGCGTCCTCAAGACGCACCTACTTGTTCATACCGGAGACAAACCGCACCGTTGCACCATCTGTGGGGAGAGATTCAGCTACGCACAGATGCTCAAGACCCACCAGAAACGGGCACATTGTGGAAGAGAACAACAAGAGCCGGCATTCAGACAGCAAGATGAGAACTCAACCGCAGGAACCCGAATAATCCCAAACACCAGGGAAGGTCTAAGCCAGTGTTTCTGAAACTGTGGGTAGGGACCGAATGATCGCTCGCGTGGGTTGTGCACCTGTGGTGTAAAAATGTATGAATTATTATTATTGTTATTACCATTATTATTATTATTATTATTATTATTATTATTATTATTATTATTTAAATTGGGGGGGGGGGTTTGCCCTTATTTAAGAGGTTAATGTAAGTCAGAGAGACAGGGAAGGGCTGGCAAAGGACTTGAGAACCCGGGTCAGCCGCGGAGCAGTCGACTTTCCAAAATGTGTTTTCTTTTCTTTTCTTTTTTTAAAAGTATTTTTTGAGGCCTTCTGGCCTTTATTATTACAGGACAGTGGAGAACAGACAGGAAATTATTGGGAGAGAGGGATGGGGGGAGGGCCGGGAAATTACTCTGGTCAGACTCGAAGTGTGGGTCACCAGATCAAACATACAAAAACAGGTACAGCAAAGCATCAAGGATATCTGGGCTTCCATAACTCCCATGCAATGCCTCTGCCATTGACTTCAATGTTAAACGCATCATGGCAGTGATTAAGACAAAGACAGTCCTCCAAACCAAGTTTTGAACATTGACATGTTATGTAGAAAGTACCAAATTTCAACTGATTTGATGTGACCCGAATTTCTTTCTTTTTTTCTGAAGAAAAAATTGTGGACAATTTGTCCACAAATGTGGACAATGCATCCTCAAACCACGAATGTTAAACATTATTAATGGAACTATGGAAATAAATCAACTTTTTCTTGATATTCTAATTATATGGCCAGGATCTGTATATTGCTTTCCTAAAAAATGCTGTGGTGTAGTAGAGTAGAGTACTTGTAGTAATACCGATGGAAATGTAGGTGTCTGGCAGCTTCTAAGCAGAGATTCTTTAAGTATATAGAGATATGCCAATGTAATAGGTTGCTATGGGCACCTAACATGACCAGGTTCCCGTCTGCCTAAAGGAGCGTGTCATAATGCTCCTAGCTTGGAATAGAGCAGTCCTTAGGTCTGCCTAGGTCTGCCTAAAGGGGTATTTCCCCCCTCCCCATTGCAATAATAGAACCCGGAAACAATGGGCCAATGGAACCTCTCTCTTATCTACTCTCTCGGTTCTAAGGTTTTGGAGGCCCTAGGCATAACTGGTCAGGAGTCCCCTTCAATTATACCACATTATATAAAATAATAGTAATAATACAGGCATAACCAACTAACTAATAAATACGTTTTGTAATGTAAGTCAATATTTTTTTCATTACGGTTTTAATAGTCAATCTCAATTATAGAGGTATTTTGGGGGCAAAGTAGTTGATGCCCCAAGCACTGGCTGGTGCCCTAAGCACTCTGCTTCCTCTGCTTTATGTCTAGCAGTGGTCCTGCAGCCCAGTCCAGTTTATTGCCCAGGTGAGTAGGCCTACCCCTAACTGTACAGTACTTGTAGGTGCAGAGTGTCTTTTAGGCACCAGAGGTGGGGTGGTCCTCCTGAAGTCAAGCACCTTGGTTTTGGTGGCGTTCAGCTACAGCTGGTTATTCCAGCACGAAATTATCCAGTCCCCCGACATTCTCTTTTAGGTTTCAACCCAATGTCTTAAAGGTACAATGTGCAGAAAATTGTCAAAAAAGGAACTGCAGCTATGCTGCTCATTGAATCTTTGCCTATTGCCAAATTTGATCTTTTCATGAAAGTTAACTAAGTAATGAACTAATATTTTCTAGTATGGCCCAAGTACAGTCATTTTTGCAGCTAAAATGGCTATTTCTGGAAATTCAAAATGGTGGACAATGGAGAAGGTCCCCCTTTTAATGTATGAAAAGTGCAATTTTCCAAGTCATAACTTAGAATGTAATGGTGGTGGTAAGTATTCATGAAAAAGGAATGGGTAGCATGAATTCTGGAAATAAAAAAACTAAAACATCTTGCACAGTGTACCTTTAAAGGGCCCTATGCTGATTAAGATGCACAACAACACAAAAAAATGGCTTGCTGTTCCAATTCTTTTAGAGACAACTGCACTAATGAAGACAAGATGTGTTAACTCGCTTTTCATGTGGAATTTAGAGGGTTTGCATCTGAACCTCTTTGTAATTTTATGTTTTCCCTGGACCCTGGTAATATGAAGTTATTATTAGGGAGTTGTCATTCTTCTTCTTATTATTATGATGCTCTCAATTTGCACTCCTGGACGTTTGGTGTCAAGTACACACACACACTCACACGCACGCACACGCGCACACACACACGCACACACACACACACACACACACACACACACACACACACACACACACACACACACACACACACACACACACACACACACACACCTTACACAACTCTTGAGATTTAGGGAATGTAGACTCTGGCTCTTTTAGGACAGTAGAGGGCGGACATGCGCCTAAACTGAGCGCTACTCGCCCATTAAACCCTCAAAGAAGAAGAAGAAGAAGAAGACGTTTGGTGTCGCCATAGTTCTTTGGGATACAGTACGCCACTTGGAGAAAGATGAGAAGGAATAGTGAAAATAAACAATGAAGAATACTCTGTATGCATAAAATAATCGCCAAGGCGTTTGAAAACCCTGACAAAAGCAAGTCAGTAATTTGACCCTAATGGACGTGGTAAGTGCCATACTAAATGCGTCTACTAGTACTGCCGTTTAGTGCTGCTACGGACTACCTACCCGTGTATTCTCCTAAACTGAAACTCTCTGGGTAGGCTACGGAGCATCTTGTATGGCTCGTATTTTTTTTTAACACGCGGTGTGTTTGCATTATGAGTTTGTTTGTCAAACAGTCCGACGTGCAAAAAGTAAAATTGCTCTCCCGTTTTTCTACGAACCCTGGCGATTTCATCACAAAGAAGACAATAGCCACATCTAGAAGACAGCTGATCAACCTTGCACTCAGCTGTGACGATTAAGCACGCTTGAAAACACTTTCTGAACCAGTAGGTAGATTATATTGACATTATGGAAAATTACTGTGCGCCATTACAGTAGCTTACTATGGCCTACTGATGATGCACACATGAAAACATAGACAGTAGGCCCTACCCTACCCCCGAATAGGACAAAGACAAGATGACAGGATGAGTGCAGAGCCTAAATGCATTATTGCAAAGGTGCACTACATTCTAGTAAATTATCTGCAGCCTTTTGGAATAAGGGCAGTCAGAGGGTAACATGCCTGTTGGTCCTAGTAAAGTGAAGTGAAAGCCCAACTTGGAAACTCATATTCCCATTGTCATTGTGACACAGCACTCCACAGCACACAAGTGTTCACTGCACACTGTACACAACGAAATTGCATTTATGCTTCACCCCCGTGCAAGGGGGCAGCCCCCAATGGCGCCCCAAGGGAGCAGTGCGGCAGGACGGTACCATGCTCAGGGTACCATACCTCAGTCATGGAGAAGGACCCTGATTACTGTAACTAAGGGATGCGATACACCATCAGAGGTGTCAAAAGTAAAAGTACATTCATTAGCACATGACATGGCTATTGCACCCATCCAAAGGCTGCCGCTTCGACTCCCAACCCGCCAGGGTGAGGGGGGAGTAATTAACTAGTGCTCTCCCTCATCCTCCTCCATGACTGAGGTACCCTGAGCATGGTACCGTCCTGCTGCACTGCATCCTTGGGGCGCCATTGGGGGCTGCTCCTTTGCACGGGTGAGGCATAAATGCAATTTTGTTGTGTGCACTTGTGTGCTGTGGAGAGCTATGTCACGATGACAATGGGAGTTTGAGTTTCCTAATTGGGCTTTCACACAAGCTTTCACTTTCATTTAGGCCGACTAATGAAAGTGAAAGCCCACCTGGGAAACTCCATCTCCCATCGTCATTTGTGACACAGCACACAACGAAATTGCATTTATGCCTCACCTGTGAAACGTGTGTACACGGTGGGACTGTGCCATGCTCAGGGTACCTCAATCATGGAGGAGGGTGGGGGAGAAGCCTGGTTAATTACTCCGCCCACCAATATGGCCGGCTGGGAGTTGAACCTGCAACCTTTGGCCACTTACCCATGACTGAGGTAGATAGACCATGCTGTTACTGAAAAACAACTTAAACATCTAACAAGAACCCACCACAAACTTGATCCTACCAGTGCAGAGTCAGCTGATCTGATCGTAAGAAGTACACAAGTCTACTGGTTACTCAGATAAGTTTACATGCGTCTGAAAGAAACTTATTCTTTTTTTTTACTTTTACTTTTGACACTGCTGTACATCATCATCAGAGATGGTGTGCCTTTGCCTATGTTTCCACAGTCGTGGGCCATGCTATTTAACGGCGGCTCAGTACGTCATGCTGACCATTTGGGGCAGCTCGTAAGGGATTGCATGTCACGCCCTCCCCCCCAACCTATGAAACCAAAGTGTCATCCTTGGTCCTGTTGTAGGCTTTGCTGTTGGAGACGCAGGAGAGAGAGGCAGAGTCCTCTCAGACGTTGAGTGACCACACATCAGCCACCCAGCTGCTGAGGCTGCAAGTGGAAGACCTGCAGAAGAGATTGCAGGAGAAAGAGGACAAACTCTCAGAAGCCCAACAGGTAGTGTGGACAATCCATAGCAGTCACAAAGAAACTTGTATAATGTTGGTCAGCAGAAATCTGACCGGAACATTGCAGTGTAATTACATGTGAGGAATATTCCGTTTTCAAACGGAATGGTGGTAGTGTTCATCACGAGTCATGTCAACTCTATTCATTTTGAATGTGGCAGACTAGTGTCCCTCTGAATATTGCTGTTGCAGAACGCTGTTCCACACATGTTAACGGAAAATCCTGTAACTGGTTTTGGACCAAATACTGTCCATGTTTTAATGTTTTAAAGTCAGAGGTGTGCTCAGTCCTTTTAGAAAGATGAAAAAAGTAGGCCTATTCTTGTGGGTGCTCTTTGGTTCAATGTTCAATGTCAAAAAGTTCCTTGAAAAGAGAAAAAAAACTTTTCTTCTCCAAAGCACTCCAAAAAGTATAGTTAAAAATGTCTTTATTATTATGACGTGTCCATTAAGGACTTTAAAATTGCCCTCGTGTAGCAGCAGTTGAGCTTTCTTCAGGGCATGCCTTCAGGGCAAGGCTCAACTGCCGCTACGCATGGGCAATTTTAAAGTCCTTAATGGACATGTCATAATAATAAAGAGATTTTTAACTATACTTTTTGGAGTGCCTTGGTGAAGAAACGTTTTTTCTCTTTTCAAGCAACTTACTGTCAATGTTTCGATTGAAACAGGAATACACTATGCTGGGATCTGTGCTCATTGCAGTTAAACCCTGTACATGAGGACGGCATGCATGCGTTTTTCTTTGTAACTTAGTAACTGATGACTTTGTAGGTTTCCAAAAACGCACATAGTCCTTCAAATATGTATGGACACATGGACTTACCACTTTACTTTATATACTCCTGTTTTCTTGTCCTCGTTTGCAACACTGTGTGTGTGTGTGTGTGTGTGTGTGTGTGTGTGTGTGTGTGTGTGTGTGTGTGTGTGTGTGTGTGTGTGTGTGTGTGTGTGTGTGTGTGTGTGTGTGTGTGTGTGTGTGTGTGTGTAACAGGTTATCAGAGGTTTACGAGATGAGATTCTTGTTCTTCAGAGGCAGCTGAAGGCTGAGAGGAGGTAGGAGTTTAGACGATATGGAAAAAGGACTTGCTTTGTCCATTTTGTTTTGTCCAATTTCAATTTCATTTTCCAATGTCATTATCTGTTTCTTGTTTTTCTCACAATTAGGACTATACTGTAGAAATTCGAATCACATTACACTGAGAATAAAATGACACATGACTCTTTGAGCTGCCAAAGTTCTATCTTATATCGTCGCACACGCAAGAAAATCTTGCCCGACAATCGCTTGCAATGGTCCTGGGGTTTAATGTTCCACCGATTGTCGTAAGGGGGATTTTCAGCCGAGAATCCGGCTGATAATTGTGTAGTTTGAGCCTAGCTTAAGTTTCATCTATACATCATTCCTGTGTTAACTGTCCGTTATTGATCTTCCAGGAAGTCCCAGGATGTAGTGCAAAAGCCAGCCAGGAAACCACACAAGGTCCAACTCAAAAGAGTAAATAAGGTATCTGTTAGTATTATTGTCTATGTTTGCTGTTTTGTGCAAGATGTGTCATTTATTTTTCAATATTATGGGGGCGTTGGCAGGCTGTTCAGAACGGCTGGCATACAACATCTGTCTGTACTCTGTACTCTGTTCACCCGCGACTCAAAACATCAACCAGTTATTAAAGGGACACTGTGCAGGAAATGGTCAAAAAGGTACTGCAACAATGCTGTTCATTGAAACTGGGCTGCCTATTGCCACATTTGATTTTAACATGAAAGTCTACTAAGTAATAAACAAATATTTTCTACTATGGTCCAAGTAGAGTCATTTTTGCAGCTAAAAATTGCTATTTTTGGACATTCAAAATGGCGGACCATGGAGAAGATCCCCCTTTTCATGTATGAAAAGTGCAATTTTTCCAGTCATAATGAATACTTAGAATTTGATGCTGGTGGTAAGTATTCATGAAAAAGGTAACAGTAGTGAATGGGCAGCATGAATTCTGGAAATAAACAACTAAAAATCTCACACAGTGTCCTTTTAAGTCACTTCTACTCTACTAACTCTGCTCATTTTACTTTCACTTCACAGGTCAGTCAGCCCAGTTCCCCTTCCTCAGAGCACGTCCACACTGCCCTCTCAGATTCCCTCCACAACGATGCAACATCAACGCGGAGAAGGCTTTCATTGAGGTCATCAGTTAGACTGGAGGACTGGGGACCCAAAGTCGACCCAGACGGAGTGCTTTTGTTGCCACCAGTGGAGCAAAATGATGATGTTGACGATGAGGATGACACCAATGATGATGATTACATCCCTGATGAAGCTGATGACATCATTGACATCAATGGTGATAATGATGACATCCCTGATGGTAAATTCTGAAACATCCTCTACCTCTGCTCTGATCAGATTTATGGTCAGTTTAACCTCCCTGCTAAAGTAATCTCTAAGTTGCAGATATATTAAAATTGGTCGATTCCTCAGTTAAAACTTTTACTAAAGTTCTTTGAAGCTCCCCTCTGTAATTACAGAACATTGCTGTTATTCCACGAGAGATCCTGTGTTTAAACCTTAGACCAGGGATGTCAAAATCAAAATTGTGGGCCGAACTCAATATTTAATTTTAAAAATGGACAGAAATTGTGCATGCATGCACTTAATACTCAAAGTTATCATGTAGGTAGTTAAAATGTGCCTGCACATTGTGTTCCATATGAGTGTAAGTCTTTCATTGGCCTTGGCCCACTGATATTCGTGTGACACGCCAATTTTCATGCTCAAGTACTGTTATGCTATACATAAGTGGGCCAACTATGACGCACATTTGAAACGATCTTGCGGGCAAAATATTATTATTTTGCGGGCCACATTTGGCCCCCGGGCCTAAGTTTGACATCCCTGCCTTAGATCCTATCTGGTTCTTATTTATACAGAGGGAGGAAAGAGTTAGTACACCTCTTGAGATTTCGTACATTTCTGCCGAAATGTTCATAAAACACGGTCCGATATTATACATTTACAGACATTTACAGACTGACATCAAAGTACAAGACAGGACAAATAACAGTTTAATAACAGCAAAGTGATGATGTGATAAAAAATACTGGGCATTTAATATTGGTGATGGTGAGTGACAGTGATGGACCAGTGATAAACCAGAGTTCAGCACCCTGATGGACTAGTGGATAAAACTGTTGGTCAGTCTGGTGGTTCTGGACTGGAGGCTGCTGTATCTCTTTCCGGAGGGCAGGACTGATCAGGTTGTGTGCTGGGTGGGTCTCATCCCTCACAATTGTTAGGTCTTTGCGGCGAGGCGGGTGGTCTAGATGTCTTACAGAGAGGGGAGAGATGCCTTGATGATCTTTTCTGGCTTTCCTGTTGTGGTCAGTGCAGCTCCCGCCGCATATGCTCTCAATGGTTCCTCTGTAGAAGGTGGTCATGGTGGCTGGTGGGGCACTGGTATGCCTCAGTTTGCGCAGGAAGTATTGAAATGGAAAATGTATTGAAACTAGGGGTGGAACGGCTCACAAAATTCACGGTTCGGTTCATTCATAGCACGGTATCAAGGTCACGGTTTTCGGTCCTCTACGGTTCTTTTTTTTAGTTCATGATAAATGGTGCACTGGGAATATTAAACCATATTTATATAACTGCAATTATAAAGTGATGATGCGCAAGTTGAATCAGCTGTCGTCAGCTGATGTGCGCTGTCTGAGCCTTCCAAATGCTCTCTTTCAAGTGGCTAATAGAATCAGACTTATCACTAAATATCCTACATATGGTTTGTATAGGCTTATAATGTGAAAATGGTGTGATTTTAATTGTGTCATCCTCTGATTGGTCTTATATGCTAATGTGTTAATCAGAGAGACTGGATAAGATACTCCTAGAATGAATTGCGGTTTGCCACGGACTGCATTTCACGGTTCGGTGTGGTGTTTGAATTGTACGGTTTCGGTTTTCGGTGCGGTTTGTACCATCCCTAATTGAAACGGTCTATGATTTCTCATTTTGCAAACCCTTATTTGTCATTGACCCATATAATTATGAAGAAACTGTCAATACAGCCAACCTGACTTCACAAACATTTTCCAAATGCAATGTTAAAATATTAAGGATGCTGTGCTTTTGAAATATTCATAAATAAATAAGTTTGTCCTCTTTCCCAGGTCAGAGGACACAGGAAATGTCACGGTTCGCTGCCAGACAACCGAAGCTCAAAGCGAAGAACAAAGAGAAGCGCAAAGAGTCACAAAGCACGAAGAGGACATCCAGAGAAGCCAGAGTTCATGAATGCATGACTTGTGGGAAGCGGTTTGCAAAACCATCTCTCCTCCGCTATCACGAAAGAATACACACTACGGAAAAACCGTATCCTTGTGAACTTTGTGGAAAATCCTTCAGTCAGGAACATTATGTTACGATGCACTTTAAAAGGTGTCATGACAATGAACAGAGACGTGTCGTAAAAGAGAAAATTCACCAATGTCAGGAATGTGGGAAAATGTTTTCCAGCATTGGCAGCCTGAAAGTTCATCAGCAGATGCACACTGGAGAAAGACCATTTTCCTGTAAACTGTGTGACAAAAGTTATTTCAGTCTCAGTAGCCTGCAAAGTCATGAAAAAGCCCACGCTGGCGTTAAACCCTTCATGTGTTCGGAGTGTGGGCAGGGGTTTACCTCATCTTCAAAACTAACGGTACACATGCGCAAGCATACGGGCGAGAAACCCTTTCAGTGCTCCCAGTGTCCTAAGGCCTTCCCATGTGTATACAGTCTGAAGGCACACCTCCAGATCCATGCTGGTGACAAGCCACATGCCTGCCCGGACTGTGGACTGACTTTCTTGAAGGCCTCAACCCTCCGCAGGCATTCAATTACGCACACTGGGGTCAGGCCTCATCTCTGTGTTGTTTGTGGAAAGTCGTTTGGTCAAGCTGGTGTCCTCAAGACACACCTACTTGTTCACACTGGCGAGAAACCCCACCGTTGCACCATCTGTGGTGAGAGATTCAGCTACGTACAGATGCTCCAGACCCACCAGAAGCGAACACATTGTGGAAGAGAACAAAAAGAGCAGGCATCTAGAGAGCAAGATGAGAACTCAACTGCAGGAACCTGATAAACCCCAAACACCAGGATAGGTCTAAGCCCTTGGTCTCCAAATAAAGGCCTGTGGGCCAAATCCAGCTCCCGGGCATGGCAGACATTAGGCCCGCCATGAGGTCAGAACAAATGAAAACATGAAACTTCAGTGGGTCATACAGTATCTCTCCAAATCACTCACTGAGAGCTAGATCTTATGCTAACAGACATTGCTAATAGATATTGACAATCAGACATTTACAAGAAGGGAAGACGGTGTAGCGAAGGGGAGTAGAGTTGCCCAGCTGGGACTTGAACGCAGACCTTCTGGGGTAGTAAACTGGGGCTCTGACAGCTACACCAAAGAGCCAGGCTCCTTGGCGTGACAGTCAGAACAAACCCACAACCCTAGTGATGGTCACTCCCATCACACTGCCTTCCCCTTCGGGAAGCACTTCACACACTCATGGTGTCCCTCAAGCGCCTGCCCATCATGCTTCTCCCATCCAGTGCCCCATCATCAATGCTTCACCCTTCACTGGGGTCCCTCACACCGGGGTCACCAATCCTGGGAGTCCCTCACATGGAATTACGGCTCACACACAATGGTAAGGCTTCCGATGGCCTCACGGTAGCCATCCCACTTCTTACACCATTTGTAGCGAAGGGGAGTACTTAGAGTTGCCCAGCTGGGACTCGAACCCAGACCTTCTGGGGTAGTAAACTTGGGCTCTGACCACTACATTGGCGTGACAGTCAGAACACACCCACAACCCTAGTGATGGTCACTCCATCACAGACGGAAAAAACAAATCTGTTCTCTTTCCAGACATCTAATTTGTTTCTCGTTGTGTTGGGGTGTTAGTTTGGCCCGCAGCCTCAGTTGCTCTAAGCTTACGTCAGGGGTGTCAAACTCATTTTGGTCCGGGGGCCGCATACAACCCATGTGGACCTCAAGCGGGCCGCATTAGTAACATCATCGCAAAAAAAAAAAAAGTAAAGTAAAGTGTTCAGTACTATCACGTTTTAAATGTGTTGAATATGTAGAAAGCAATGCAATACTGATGATCCTATGTAAAATTTCCTTGACTTCATTCATTCATTGCCAACCGTCAATTAAATAAATATTGAACAGTTCTTGTGGCAGGGGGTCTGGGGGTTTCCCCCCAGAATTTTTTTTATTTCTTATATGTAATTTCCTGCATTTTCACGCATTCTAACATCCCGTTTCCAGTTTGAGCTTAATAGGAACCAATACAAATCCAATTATATTTCTTATTTAATTACAACCAATACCAATACAATACGAATAAGAAGTATTAACATTTTATCTCTATTTATGAGGTCTATAATATATGAGCTTTATCAAATGCCTGTCACAGTACAAATTTACTATTTATAAGAAGTGTGATGTGCACTTCACTACATATATACAGTGTAACAGAGGGACCATTGGGTTAATGTCATGCAGGTCTCGATTTTGCCCCGAGGACCGTAATTGCGCATTTCGGTTATTTCATTTAAAAAAAAAAAAAAATGTAAAAAAAAAACCAAACAAACAAATTTTTTTTTTTTTTTTTTACATCCGGGCCGGATGGAACCCTCTGGCGGGCCGGATGCGGCCCGCGGGCCGTATGTTTGACACCCCTGGCTTACGTAATTTGGCCCTCGGAAAAGTAATTGGGAGACCAGACCACTGGTCCAAGCAATGATAAGGGGCACTCTCATTGGCCACTCTCACCTAGATGGCAATCGCAGGGAAGTGATGACCGAGAAATGTGAATGGCAGTCAATGGGGCTAAATGATCAAATATTTTCTACTCCGATTTCCAGTTAACCCCACAGTTTACACATTTCCTGTTAAGAACTCTGATTGGTATTATGTAAGGGGAGGTCAAGTTTTGGTGTTTTCGTGGTCTCTCACCTGAATAGATCATTTCAATCTGTACTGGCTAGCATTCTGTTTATGTACTGTACATGGATTTGGCCTCATAAATTTGGCCACAGTTTGCCGACTCATTTTACAATATTTTAGAGGTGTATCTTACTCTACTAGAAGACGTTTGATTGTGGCATTCAGTTCAGTTGAAGAGTATGGTCATTGGTCAACAACAGTCTCCTAATTCAGTAAGTAATGCTTCTGAGACACACCAACCTTTTTCATGCCAAGCCAAGTATTATATGCGTGCTAGTTGCCCATTTGGGTGAAGGAAATGTAAACACAAGCATGAGACGCTGTGCAAGTAAATAGTAGCCAATCGATATTTTGGCGATGTAATGCGCTATGCTCAATGCGCTATGCTCGAAACTTTTCCATGACACCATGCACTAAAGACCTCAGTGCACTGTGAGTACATGCACTAACTGTCAGTGCACTGACGCAAGTGCGCGATATGAGACACAGGCAATGATATTGATATGCAGTAGTTCCAGGAAGTGAGCATCAAACATAGAAAGTGCAGTAAAAGTAAAGGTAATTCATTTTTATTATTTCATCATTGTTTGTTATGTAGTGGTCCTGTGTTAGTCTCTAGCGAATTATTTGAATCTACATGAATCATGTCACCAACCGACTTCCTGTACCTCGGTTGCCTCAACTTTGACTGAGATGTAGCCTAATTGTGGAAATGTTTTTTTTTTAGTATATCAGTAGTATGCAGTAAATACTACATTTGTAGGCTACATGACAACTATTTTGTAACCATGCCTTTATCTGCGATGTGATGATGTTTGTTTTTTACAATGTTTGTGTGCACCCTTAGCCAAAAAAGTGTATTGATGTGAACTGTAATTATAGGCCTACTACTTTTGTACTGAAGTGTACTATGAGTATACTGATTAAGAGTACACTTTTTATAAATATTATTGTATCCTTCCAGTTTATAAGAAATTGTACTTTTTAAACACCTCATACTAAATTGGAACATTTTAAGTAAATGCAAGTAGCCTATACTAGTGGGTCATGTTAAGTGTACTGTAAGAGTCTTTCGAGTATACTCCGAAGTAGGCTATTGAATTGTGTAAATTAAATAATGTAACCTAATGTTTTCTAAACGGTGTTGGGGCTATTTCAGACTGGCAGGGCATTAATTACAAGCACCCTAGCAATTCTCATTCACTTTACAGTCATACGCAATTCAGACCGTTCAACCACTGTAGTTCAGACAATTCAACTTCAACAGTTCAGTATATAGGCCTAAGTAGCTGACAGCTGTAGGCCAATGGTTTAAGGAGCTGTAAGTTGTGGGTTGAAATCCTGCCTGAACCAATTGAAAATGTCTGAATTGTGTATTGTAAATCGCTATAGCACAGGTGTCACCCATAGGGCCTATATGGTTTCGTTAATTAATTTCGTCCGAAGAAGTATTAAATTTGTATACTTTCTAGTACACTGGAAGTAAATAAACACTTTAATTATACTGAAGTATAATCATTTTGCTAAGGGCAGCTCTTTGGGCAGTTTCTCCTATGGTGATATTGCACTTTAAACAATTAAAAAAAAGATATATATAAATAAAGTCCAGTTGCGTACAACCTTGTTAGCCTTTCTTCTTCTTCTTCTTCTTCTTCGTCTTCTTCTTCTTCTTCTTCTTCTTCTTCTTCTTCTTCTTCTTCTTCTTCTTCTTCTTCTTCATCAGCAGTTATATAACTACTTGTGTTTCTTTTGTTGGTCAGCACTGGTATGCCTACTAGTCAGCAAGCAGGAATGTATCATTTTCTTACATTATCCCAATTTTTAATCCATCACTTTCAGTCACTCTCCTTCTTGCACATGCCCAATGTCTCTTTATAGTAATTTTATGTTTTCAGTCTCTGCAGGGTTTCCCGTTAATAGCAAGTTATTTAGTATGAAGTCATAACCCAAAGTTAGTTGTAGCACAGCCCTTTTAGAAGTCTAGATCCATTTGCACTCCTGGACCGTTGGTGGCGCCGGTGAGTTTTTGTAGTACGACAACACCACTGAATCTGGAGAAGGAATCATTGTAAACAAATAATAACTTTCGCATGCACGCGATCGTCGTAACAAACCTGAAAAAAGCAAGTCAATAACTTTACCCTCATGGACACAGTAAGTGCTGTATTAAATGCGTATTAGTACAAGTGCTGTTCAGAACAGTTTCGGACTACCAACTAACCCGCGAAGGCAATTAATTTGAAACTAGCCTTCCTACTCTGCAAGACTCCTGAAAGATTGACTATGCATGAGTTTTCTTAAACAAATGGCGTGTTTGCATTATTGTTGTGTTTGTCTAACAGTACTGGGTGCAAAAGGAAAATAGTAAAAATCCCACTCATTTTTTTTCTTCGAACGCAGGCGATTCCATCAAGTAGTAGACAGATTAACCATGTGCTCCTTGCAGTCAGTCTCTTGACTCGTGACGAAAATGCACCTCTGGAAAAAACCGTTCTAAATCAGTAGCCAGATCAAATATGTTCGTATTATAGTACGTCTTTAAACAAAAATGTAGAAACAGACTCACCACCCCCTCACTCTAAATAAGACAAAAAAAGAGATGGCATTTTAAAGAACAATGCAGTGGGATGCTGTTATTCAGAAGCAATTAGGCCTACAGAGGTCTGATGGTCATTCTACAT
Source organism: Engraulis encrasicolus (assembly GCF_034702125.1). Taxonomy (NCBI): domain Eukaryota; kingdom Metazoa; phylum Chordata; class Actinopteri; order Clupeiformes; family Engraulidae; genus Engraulis; species Engraulis encrasicolus. The sequence continues at coordinate 10,786,328 of NC_085857.1, read as the reverse complement.
TCAAGTGTTTTAGACCTAGTAGCGCTATAAGAAATGATCCGGGAATGAATCAAAGCATGCCCAATGTAAGATTCACTGGCCTTGTAAGGAATGTGATCCAGTCATTCACTGTAGCCTACTATGCCTAATTGTTTCCACAGTCTTAGCCTTGTTAGTGGCTGGCCAGCAAATTCAGTGTCATGTTCAGTATCGTGTGCAGCTCTGATTGAATGGCACACAACCTCCCAACCTCTGAAATCAAAAGTGTCATCCGTGGTTCTACTGTAGGCTTTGCTTTTGGAGACGCAGGAGAGAGAGGCAGAGTCCTCTCAGACGTTGAGTGACCACACATCAGCCACCCAGCTGCTGAGGCTGCAAGTGGAAGACCTGCAGAAGAGACTGCAGGAGAAAGACCACAAACTCTCAGAGGCACAACAGGTAATGTAGCCAGTGGTCGAGCTGTAAAATTAAACGAGGGGGGATGGTCAGAGATGGATTCTGATTATTGGGGGTTCCGAGGTTTCTCTCTCGAGAAAATGTTGAAAATGGAATAAGACGGAATGCCCTCCCCATCGAGATCCGATCAACCATCTCCATCGACTCCTTCAAGAAGCAGCTGAAGACCCACCTTTTCACCCTTGCCTACTCCTAGCTGCCCAGGCGTCACAGCGTCCCAGTTGCCGCAGCGTCCTTACTCTGTTCACTACCAGCCCTGGCAGGGGGCTCCCCTAGGTGGCCGCTGGTCTCTACCTGAGGTTTCTTCCTGACTATATGGGTTTTTTTTTCTCAGACCTCATTGAGCTTTTCCCCCCTATAAGCTATGAATCAAGTGAAAAGGGAGTTTTTCCTCACCCCTGTTGCCACCAGGGGCCACGTCTGAGCGCCCAAATTAAGTGTGACTATCTATCACTAATGCTGGACCCTGCCACTGTGGACCTTATGCCTCTAAGAATCCTGGGCCCAACCTATGTGACCTTATGACTTTATCTATGTCTTCTTCTTTTGTCTTCTTGCTATTCTCTCTTGTTTCTGTCTCTCCTCTCTCTACTTCTTAACGTTGATGTTTCCCCCCCATTTGTTAAGCACTTTGAGTTGCATGCCTTGTATGATACAGTGCTATACAAATACATTTATTACTATTATTATTAAAATGTAGTTGTTAAAAAAAACAATTTAGCACTATGTGAAGGAGGGAGGTCTGTTTTAGAGGTGGATGATTTTTGACCATTTTCTTTGAGGGAGGTGGCACCCCCCATCCCCCTACAACTCGAGCCCTGACTGTAGCAGTAACAAAGAAAGTGTCCTATTGGTTGCAATTTAAGGTAGAATATGTAAATCTGTAGCAGTTTATTTCCAGAGATGATGCCCATTCACAAACATGCTTTTCACAGATGCTTACCAGCACAAACATGTCATCATCACAAGTACGCCTGCAACTAACAATTATTTTAATAGTCGACTAATCGACAGCTCTAGTCACGCTTAGTCAGGATTAGTCGCGGAAAAAAATAGACCGACAACCCCTCCAACAACCCTTCCCGGCCTTTAGCGGAGGGAAGTGAAAAAAATCGTACAGCTCACAATGAGTACATGATGGTAGCTTATTTTAGTCCAAGATACAACGTCCAATTCATACATGCTGGGCAATTTTAGGTTTCAATAAAGTAATAAAGCATTAGTAAAGTAAATAAAAAAGCATTGAATTAAATAAAACGATTAGTCGACAATGAAAATTCTTGTCGACTTATTTTTATAGTCGATTAGTCATGATTAGTCGACTAATCGTTGCAGCCCTAATCACAGGTATGTATTAGATTGGTAAAGTTACAGTTTTCATAGGCCTACGCTTTCTTTGTTGTATGGTATATTAGGCTACTTAAGCCATGAAAAGATCAATTTTGTGCATGGCAGCATGCATTTTGAAAATAAACGAGTAAAGTTACATACTCTGACCTTAAAACCCTGAAAATGAGAACAGTGTGTATGAGTTTTCCTTTGTAACATTGATAACCTTGTATATCTCCAACTATGTACCACCTCTGAGACATGGCTTTACTAGAGATATGTATGGAAATACCCAGAGCCATCTACAGGGGGAGTTTTGACAACCCGGGTACTGGAAGAAGATTTGCCACTTTTTTTCAATGTAGAGATGGTACAAGGAAATGCCAGAACCACTACATAACAAGCCAAAACTAAACAGAAATGAACTACATTTCTGAGTAATTGCCAACCAGTAGCCTACATGCACTAGGTCAATGGGATTTTAGCCATGCTCTTACTATGGCTCTGGAAATGCCACTATATCTGCTCTATGTCCTCCAGTTTTCCTTTATTAGGCACTTTGTCTCTGTGTGTGTGTTTGTGTGTGTGTGTGTGTGTGTGTGTGTGTGTGTGTGTGTGTGTGTGTGTGTGTGTGTGTGTGTTTGTGTGTGTGTGTGTGTGTGTGTGTCACAGACTATCAGAGGATTACGAAATGAGATCTTGGGTCTACAGATGCAGCTGGAGATTGAGAGAAGGTAGGACTTCTGAAAATATGGCAAAAAGGAAAATATGGCAAAAAGACTTTTAATTTAATTTCATCCAACTTTTGTCCATGGTCCAATCTCAATGTCATTTTTCTTTTTCATTGTTTACTTACTTTTTTTATACATGGCATACTCATAGTGCAATGTACAGGGACACCCTGTATGCAAACACTTTACGTTTCATCAAGTAACTGATGTGAAGTGACATCATGTTGCTGTGGTAACTGTCTGTCATCGACGTTCCAGGAAGTCCCAGAATGCAGTGCAACAGCCAGCCAGGAAACCCCGAAAGGTCGATTTCTTACTTCTTACTTCCAGACTGATCTAAAAATTAAAATTATTATTATGTCACTATATAAAAAGATTATTATTTCAAAAGGGTTATTTTTAAAGAGTATTATTTCACACTTTCTGTTCTTAAATCACTGCACTACTGTACTAATTCTGCTGATTTTTCTTTCACTTCACAGGTCAGTCACCGCAGTTCCCCTTCGTCAAAGAACCAACACACTGCCCTCTCAGATTCCCTCCACAACGATGGATCAATGCGGAGAAAGCGTTCGTTGGGATCATCATCAGTTAGACTAGAGGACACGGGACCTAAACGCTGTACAGATGGGGTGTGTTTGATTCCACCAGTGGAGCATGATGATGATGATGATGACGATAATATTTGTGGCATCTATGATGATCATGATTACATTCCTAATGACGTTGATGACATTAAGGATGACGCCCCTGACCGTAAGTTCTGAAACAACCTGTAGGCTATACTGTGTTTTTGATGGGTTCCAGTGATTTTAACATATTTACAGTAGTCCCAAGTATGAAACATGAATGTGTGTATAATTTTCTTCTCAGTGTGTTCAGTGCTTAGATTTATTAGTATTGATAAACAGGGCTTAAGTAGTATAGTAAATGGAACTTGGGGCAAGCCCACTTAATAATTCTGTTTGCTTACACATAGTTTGCCCTTTGTACTGACAATTGTGCTGACAGTTTTTATTTTCTGCACGTTTAGAGACGGTGTTGGACGAGCAGCCAGTGGCGTCTACTTACAAAATTGTTGAGGCTGGGACAAGGAAGGGACGTCCACAGCTGATAGACAACCTGGGCTACTGCTTTACTATTTGCAATAGTGCACCCAGCGGCGCTGTGAACTGGAGATGTGCTGTCCGGCCGAAAGGCGCACCCTGCAGAGCCGCAGTGGTTCAGCGTGATGGTGTGTTTAAAGCAGGACGCCATCAACACTACCATGCACCCAACGCCAGCGCTGCCACAGCAGCCAAAGTCGTCGCCCGTGTGAAGAGAGAGGCTTTGAGTGACTTATCTGAGTCGGCAGGGGCCATCGTTAAAGAGGTGTTGCTGCAGGAACTAGATGGTGATACGCCTTGCATAGCACTGAAGCGGGAGCACTTGATGGTGAAAGCAAATCGCCACCAAAAGAAGATGAGACCCGACGAACAGTGTAAGTTAACAGTGTGGTTTCATGCAAAGTGTATTTCACGCTAGTGCATTCAGTGTTCTGTTGCACCAAATTAGTTAAATTTGTTGAATCGTACTTTACAACGGCGAAAAAAAAGAGCTTTGTCACCTGACCAGACCACTAGAGCACGACTTGGCATGCAAAGTCATTGCACCACAACGCAGAATGCACTTGCGTGAAATACACATGCCTTTGCATGATGCCACTAGGGCTGCACAATATATCGAAAATGTATCAAAATCGTGACCTCAAGAGTGGTGATATGTGTATCGCGAATATGTCGTTATTATCGCCAACAAGTAAAACATGTCTGTGTAGTCCAATCACTAGCTGAATATCAACAAATGCGCAAGAAGCCTGCCATGACCAGAGCCACTCCCCACTCACAGACCGACAAATTAGTTAATTTAGAAAAACACTCAACTATATTTCTAAATATCATGTAAATATCGTTATTCGAGGTATTGCATGCTGTTATCACATATACATTTTTTTTCTGATATCGTGCAGCCCTAGGTAGGTGCCACACTGCCCCGGATGAAAACCATGTCTCCTTCTACTTTATTGCTGTAGATGACTGTATATGTGTGTTTATTCAGGTGAACTTGGTGTACGGAGCACTGCGCCCATGGAGGAGTTTCGAGAAGAACAGCAGCAAGTGGAAGAGATGCTGCACGGGCAGCCAGAGCCAGTGACGTCTATTTACAAAGTTCTCGAGGCTGGGACAAAGAGAGGACGTCCGCAGATGACAGACAACCTGGGCCACCGTTTTACTATTCGCGAGACTGGACCCAGCGGCGCCATATTCTGGAGATGTACCGTCCGTCCCGTACGCGACCCGTGCAAAGCTACAGTGGTTCAGCAGGATGGTGTGTTCACAGAAGGCCTCCACCAGCACAACCATGATAAACCCAATCTCGGCGCTGCCACAGCAGCCAAAGTCGTCGCCCGTGTGAAGAGAGAGGCGGCGCTAGACTTATCTAAGCCGGCATCAGCCATCGTTCAAGAGGTGTTGCTGCAGGAACTCGATGGTGATACTCCTTGCCCAGCACTCAACCGGAAGCAGTTGATTCAGAAAGCAAATCGCTACCGGAAGAAGATGAGACCCGTCGAACAGCGCAAGTTAACAGTGTGGTTTCATGCAAAGTGTATTTCACGCTAGTGCATTCAGTGTTCTGTTGCACCAAATTAGTTAAATTTGTTAAATCGTACTTTACAACGGCGAAAAAAAAAGAGCTTTGTCACCTGACCAGACCACCGTCCCACCGCATTTCTGTTGAAAACTGCTTAGCCTGGTCACTTGACAAAACTGCTTTTCAGCTGTGTTGTAGAGCACGACTTGGCATGCAAAGTCATTGCACCACAACGCAGAATTTACTCGCGTGACAATGACATACACATGTTTTTGCAGGGTGCGATTTGTTGAGGAACCAGAAGGGGGGACAAGTTTCAGATTTTAAGCATTATCAATGGAGTTACATACCGCAAATATTAAAATCCTGTAGGAAAAGTGGAGGTATCAGAACCAGAAGGGGGGACAATCCCCCCCCTTCCCCCCCTACTGTGCCTTTGCATGATGCCACTAGGGCTGCACAGTATATCGAAAATGTATCAAAATCGTGACCTCAAGATTGGTGATATGTGTATCGCGAAAATGTGGTTATTATCGCCAACAAGTAAAGCATGTCTGTGTAGTCCAATCACTAGCTGAATATCAACAAATGCGCAAGAAACCTGCCATGACCAGAGCCACTCCCCACTCACAGACCGACAAATTAGTTAATTCAGAAAAACACTCAAATATATTTCTAAATATCATGTAAATATCGTTATTCGAGGTATTGCATGCTGTTATCTAGGGCTGTAACGATATTGTATCGAACCGAGAAATCGTGATACACAGAGTCATGATACTGTATCGTGATACAAAGAGGCAGTATCGTGATACGCCCTTTTAACGTTTTGATACCCATCTGCCCAGAAAACAACCACATGATATGAAGTGATAGTGCTTCCAAGCATCATCATTATTATGTAGAAACTTTTAAAAATTATTTGTAGCCTCTTGTAACCTATTCTACCTTTTGGCGTTTCATAGTTTTTATTTATAAAGATTATAATGTTGGCAAATGTAAAATTGAGGGGTGTATCGAACCGTAGGTCATGAATCGTGATACAAACCGAATGGTGAGTTGAGTGTATCGTTACAGCCCTACTGTTATCGCATATACATTTTTTTTCTGATATCGTGCAGGCCTAGGTGCCACACTGCCCCGGATGAAAACCATGTCTCCTTCTACTTTATTGCTGTAGGTGACTGTATATGTGTTGTTTATTCAGGTGAACATAGTGTGCGGAGCACTGCGCCCATGGAGGAGTTTCGAGAAGAACAGCAGCAAGTGGAAGAGAAGTTACACGGGCAGCCAGAGCCAGTGACGTCTATTTACAAAGTTCTCGAGGCTGGGACAAAGAGAGGACGTCCGCAGATGACAGACAACCTGGGCCACCGTTTTACTATTCGCGAGACTGCACCCAGCGGCGCCATATTCTGGAGATGTACCGTCCGTCCCGTAGGCGACCCGTGCAAAGCTACAGTGGTTCAGCAGGATGGTGTGTTCACAGCAGGCCGCCACCAGCACAACCATGATAAACCCAATCTCGGCGCTGCCACAGCAGCCAAAGTCGTCGCCCGTGTGAAGAGAGAGGCGGCGCTAGACTTATCTAAGCCGGCATCAGCCATCGTTCAAGAGGTGTTGCTGCAGGAACTCGATGGTGATACTCCTTGCCCAGCACTCAACCGGAAGCAGTTGATTCAGAAAGCAAATCGCTACCGGAAGAAGATGAGACCCAACCAACAGCGTAAGTTAACAGTGTGGTTTCATGCAAAGTGTACTGTATTTCACGCTAGTGCATTCAGTGTTCTGTTGCACCACATTAGTTAAATTTGTTTAATCGTACTTTACAACAGCGAAAAAAAAGAGCTTTGTCACCTGACCAGACCACCGTCCCACCGAATTTCTGTTGAAAGCTGCTTAGCCTGGTCACTTGACAAAACTGCTTTTCAGCTGTGTTGTAGAGCACGACTTGGCATGCAAAGTCATTGCACCACAACGCAGAATGCACTCGCGTGACAATGACATACACATGTTTTTGCAGGGTGCGATTTGTTGAGGAACCAGAAGGGGGGACAAGTTTCAGATTTTAAGCATTATCAATGGAGTTTCATACCGCAAATATTAAAATCCTGTAGGAAAAGTGGAGGTATCAGAACCAGAAGGGGGGACAATCCCCCCTCTTCCCCCCTACAGTGCCTTTGCATGATGCCACTAGGGCTGCACAATATATCGAAAATGTATCAAAATCGTGACCTCGAGTGGTGATATGTGTATCGCGAAAATGTTGTTATTATCGCCAACAAGTAAAACATGTCTGTGTAGTCCAATCACTAGCTGAATATCAACAAATGCGCAAGAAACCTGCCATGACCAGAGCCACTCCCCACTCACAGACCGACAAATTAGTTAATTTAGAAAAACACTCAACTATATTTCTAAATATCATGTAAATATCGTTATCGAGGTATTGCATGCTGTTATCTAGGGCTGTAACGATATTGTATCGAACCGAGAAATCGTGATACACAGAGTCACGATACTGTATCGTGATACGAAGAGGCAGTATCGTGATACGCCCTTTTAACGTTTTGATACCCATCTGCCCAGAAAACAACCACATGATATGAAGTGATAGTGCTTCCAAGCATCATCATTATTATATAGAAACTTTTTAAAATTATTTGTATCCTCTTGTGTATCGAACCGTAGGTCATGAATCGTGATACAAACCGAATGGTGAGTTGAGTGTATCGTTACAGCCCTACTGTTATCACATATACATTTTTTTCTGATATCGTGCAGGCCTAGGTGCCACACTGCCCCGGTTGAAAACCATGTCTCCTTCTACTTTATTGCTGTAGGCAGGGCTCTAAAGTAACTGTTTTCATCACCAGCCAAAATGGCTAGTAGATGTTAATTCTACTAGTCCAAGACACACTCACTAATGGGTCAAAGTGGCTAGTAAGTTGGTCTTTTCTACCAGCCAAACTGAAATTTCACCAGCATTTGGCCGGTTGGCTGGTGTTAATTTAGAGCCCTGGCTGTAGGTGATTGTATATGTTTGTTTATTCAGGTGAACATAGTGTGCGGAGCACTGCGCCCAAGGAGGAGTTTCGAGAAGAACAGCAGCAAGTGGAAGAGATGCTGCACGGGCAGCCAGAGCCAGTGACGTCTATTTACAAAGTTCTCGAGGCTGGGACAAAGAGAGGACGTCCGCAGATGACAGACAACCTGGGCCACCGTTTTACTATTCGCGAGACTGCACCCAGCGGCGCCATATTCTGGAGATGTACCGTCCGTCCCGTAGGCGACCCGTGCAAAGCTACAGTGGTTCAGCAGGATGGTGTGTTCACAGCAGGCCGCCACCAGCACAACCATGCTAAACCCACTCTCGGCGCCGCGCCCGTAGCCAGAGGCCTCAGACCCCTCGCCATGAAGGAGGCGGTGAGTGACTTCTCTAAGCCGGCAACGCCGGCCATCGTTCAAGAGGTGAAACTCCAGGAACTAGATGGTGGTGGTACGCCTTGCCCAGCGCTCTGTAACCCAATGCAGTTGGTAGTGAAAGCAAATCGCCACCGGAAGAAGAGGAGACCGGATGACCAGCGTAAGGGCCGCCGCACATCGGCTCCGACAAAGTGCAGAGCACTGCTGCTACGCCAAAGTTCGATTCCATTCGTGCCAATACAACCCCGCACACCGGAGTCGATGTCCGCGGACATGCGCGGATGCCGGCAAGCTATAAGAGGCGAGTTCTATTTTGTCGGTGCCGCCCATTGACTATCCATGCTATGTTCGTGTGAAATCGAGTTTGGGGGACAGAATTGTGTCGGAAGCGAAAGTGCTCCACAGTGCTGTCGGAGCCAATGTGCGGAGGCCTGATGTAAACCGTATGGCATCATGCAAAAGTGTTTTTATTGTGCACTAGTGCATTCTGCATTGTGTTGCAACAACTTGGCATGTTAAAAGATACTCTACAATGCCGCAAAAAAAAGAGCTTTGTCACTTGACCAGGCTTTCGCTGTTTTCCCACCATTCCAGCAAATATCTGTTCAAAACTGTGCTAGCCTGGGCTATGTTTCCCAAAAACTCTAGAGTTCTAGAACTTAAGCCTAAGTGGTACTTAAGTATGAGGGGCCTCTTAGTCAATATATCAGAAATAGGTCTCAAATAATCACTAAAAGTTTATAAATACACTATTATTTACCTCGCACATGCACTTGGCGCGTGTGTATGCATAAACTTTTAGTGATGTCTTATATTGTCTAGAAGGCCCCTCATACTTAAGTACTACTTAGGCTTAAAGGGACAGTTTGGTCAATTTCAACATGCAGTTGTAATGCTCACACTACCCTGGACTTGTCAGTGCCTGAGATTTTTTCTTCTTCTTCTTCAGCCGTTTCCGAGATCCTGGTCATTGTAATGGGGGCAGCTCTTTGTTTACATTTAAATAAAAGTTTTTATTAATTCCCAAAAACATCCAAAAGGTTATAAAACATCAGCAGACAACTAGCAAACAGCAGTACCTTTTGGGAAAATATTTGGAGTTGGCCTATGTTTCATTTTTTAAAAATGTAAACAAACGCTGCCCCCATTAGAATTGCTCATATCTCGGAAAGGGCTGAGCTGAAAAATGTGGCATCACCAGGTACTGACAAGTCAAGGGTAGCGTGAGCAATACAACTGCATGTTGAAATTGACCAAACTGTCCCTTTAAGTACAACTTAATTTTTGGGGGGAAACGCAGCCCTGGTCACTGGACAAAACTGCTTTTATGCTGTGTTGTTGTAGAGCTCGACTTAGCAAAGCAAAGTCGTTGCACCACAACGCGGAATGCAGGGGTATTCAAATTCATTGAGGCTGCGTTCGTAACGGGAAAATTCACTGTCCTTCCTGTCGGCTAACTGGACATCGACTCAAGTGTGATTCCAAACAAAAACATTGATCATTTCCTCCATTGGCAGTTGCCTGAAAATGTGGGTGTAACGGGAATATTTCAGGGCAACTTAAGATGCTGACTTACTACTCTGCTCCCCCCCATCTGACTCGCTCGCTTGCTGACTTGGCTCTACCACTGAACAGATCATAGATTGCATTCCTGTGTTCCTCCAGGCTCTGTTTCTTGGATATTGTCAAAAATTGGGCTAGTGACACTTTATTTCTCCAGTACTCGCACCATGTACTGGCTCTCTTTAACCCTCAACAAGTCTCTGAAAAATGGCATCAGAGCTCATCTGGCAGAAGGATTCCAGTTTCCGGCTGCACTGCGGAGAACCCTGCGGAGAACCCTGCACCTACAGGGCAACTCAGCACTCCACCACAGGTAGTTCACCAGCGCGTCTCATGTTGGGACGGAAACTGCCTTTGCCGTTGGATCGTCTGTGGGTCCCCGACGGCCGACCACCGTCTGCCTCGCAAAGCGCACAACACCAGACACTGAAGCAGCTGCGAGACCGGGTCGCCACTCACCAACACAGTAAACCGTTCTCACAGGTTTAAAAGCCCCACACTTGCCCCACTGGACTGGGTGAGGATCCGCAGGCCTACCCGGGGCCACAAGCTCAAGTCATTCTGGTCTGCGCCTCTGCAAGTGACTGAGCAGCTGGGGCCTGCCACTTTCCGGCTGACGGATGGCACAAGGTGGCATGCCCGCCGCCTTCGCTTGGTGCCGCCGCCTACTGCAGCAGACCTGGAGGCCAACCTGGCCTCTGACCCGGGTCCCACTGGCCCGGACGACCCGGCCAGGCGAGCCGGGCCATCTCAGGGACTATGTGCTCTGACATGTTTCTTGTTCTATGTGCTTTCAGTGCTGTCAGTGTTCTCATGCTCATGTTAACCTTTGTCTTTTTCATTCCTAGAAAGTGTTCAGGAGACGTTTCCACTGTAGTTGCAGTGCATTCATTCCGGCTGTGTTTAAAAAAAAAAAAAATCTACTGTTGCCACGGGGAGGGGAGGGGAAAATCTGAGACTGAACCTGGACGGATCCTGCGTCCGAATATTGTGCGGGAAAGGGTGTAGGTGTTTTTTTGTTTTTTTTTTAAACTGAGTTACTTTCTGAGTTACTTTACTTTCTGAGTTTGTGATTTCATTTTACGGGGGGGGGGGGGTTGGGGGAGGATGTTATGTCGGCTTTGTTGCCTGTTCATGCTTCATGTTCCCGGATGCTGCTTGATAACACTCATGTAGGGCATGCTGGGAATGCGGGTTTACGGAAATAAATGGCTGATATGACTGATATGAGTTGTACATCTCTGCGTCTAGTGTATTTGACAGTTTTATTGTACATAACAGGGGTGACAAAAGATAAATAAAAGCAGATTGCATGTGATGTCATCTCAGAATGACATTTTCTGAAAATGTATGAGATTGTTGTACAGAGCAATACTTATTTTGATTGATTATTGTTGATGTGTAGATTGTAGATGAATTGGTATCAGAATTATTAGCACAACTTGGCATAATCACTGGAAGTAGCATCAAGCCACAAGTGATCACATGACGGGATTAAATAGCTGTATTGTACATTTTACATTCATTTTAAAGTAGTTTATAAGTACATGTCATGATGTTTTGTTTGCTCCCATAGACTTGCATTGCTACGCTTGATTTGGCTATACTGTTAAACTAGGCAATGCAAACACAGACGAAAAGCCCTATGCATTTTCATACTTAACTTGTTACATGAGGAATTTCTTGAAATAGGTGGGCTGTTCCTTCAACATGAGGTCTTCATCCAAAGTACATAAATTTGCACTCCTGGGCGTTTGGTGGCGCCGATGAGTTTTTGTGGTAGCCTACACCAAGATTGAATCTGGAGAAGGAACCGCTGCAGATAAACAATAAAAACATAATAGTCTGTTTCTGAAGCACAATGCGAATTCTTCTGTCGTAAAGCCGTATCATAGACCTGAAAAAGCAAGTCGGCAACTTTTTCCTCATGGACACAGTAAGTGCTAAGGAAGTTCTAATTAAGGCCAGCGTGCTGTTCAGAAATGTTTCGGACTAGTTCCATAGCCTTTCTACCTAGTTATACCAACTAGTCTACCTGACCCGTGTAGAACTACAAATTGAAACAGTCTGTGGGCTATGTTGCAGCCTTCCTACTATGCATGACTCGCGGAGGGTGCATGAGTTTTCTTTAACATGTGGGGTGTTTGCATTATGAGTGTGTTTGTCCAACAGTCCTGCGTGCAAAATGAGTACAATTTCACACCAAGTGTTTCTTCGAATACAGGCCATTTCATTTGATCAAGTAGCCCACGTAGACAGCTGATAACCTGTGCTTCTTGCACTCAGTCTCGGCCGTGACTATCAAACGCACCACTGAAAAATAGTTTCTAAATATAAGTAGCTAGATCGATTGTGTTGTTACTAGCTAACCAGCTAAACCACCACCACAGTCCTACTGTGGCCCAAAGGTAGCCCCTAGAAATCTAGACGCCCCCACTGGCCCCATTTTGGTGTAGGGGTCTAGCTCGCAGGGCTACCTCATAGGATGCTCCTGTCCTCACCCTGACAGGACAGATATGAGAACACACACACACACACACACACACACACACACACACACACACACACACACACACACACGCACACACACACACACACGTTAAATATGCAGCAGGGTGCAGTGCAGTTATTCAGAAGCAAAGTGCAGAGGTCTGATGGTCATCCTACATCCAAGCCTGCCTGTTGCACTGATAAATGATCTAGAGTCCCTAAAGGCAAATAAGCATGCCCAATGTGAGGAATGTGTGATCCATTCACTATAGTGACTATAGTATGCCTAACCCAATTATTCCCACAGTGTTGGCCATGCTAGTGGCTGGCTAGCAAATGTAGTGTTGTGCTGAGTATTTTGTGCAGCTCATAAGGAATTGCATGGCACACATCCTGTCCTTCCCAACCTCTGAAATCAAAGTGTCACCTGTGGTCCTGCTGTAGGCTTTGCTGTTGGAGACGCAGGAGAGAGAGGCAGAGTCCTCTCAGACGTTGAGTGACCACACATCAGCCACCCAGCTGCTGAGGCTGCAAGTGGAAGACCTGCAGAAGAGACTGCAGGAGAAAGACCACAAACTCTCAGAGGCACAACAGGTAATGTGTGGACAATCCATACTAGTTATGACAGCCGGGGTACTGGAAGTAGATTTGTCACTTCTTTCAATTTAAATTGAAACGGTTCAAGGAAGAACACAGAACCACTGCATAACAAACCATAATTAAGGAGAAACTAACTACATTTTTGGGTGATTACCAACAAGTATACACTCGCCTCCAAAATAGTTGTCGCCTACCCATCTGTTTGGAATAACAGCTAATAACCTGATTTTCAATTAATCACTTGGCTTCAGAAGTCACTCATATGAAAGCTACAACCCTCTCGAATGAAAATGTATGTACAAAAATAAATTTCATGCACCAAAGAAAGATTGACCCTTTAATGAACACAGACAGGGCAGATTTTGACAAGACAAAAGTTTTGTCGCCTATCGAACATAATGTGAAAATGAGCAGATAAGTCACTTCAAAACACTTCAAATACGCAGATCGGGTGTCATACTTAATCACTGGTTCACTCACACCTCTCCAGAAAATCAACTTTGGCCTTAAGTGTATGTTTAGGGTCATTGTAATCATGGAAAGCAACACAATGAAAATCAATGGAGTTCAATGAGAGATGGTGACATATTTGCTATTCGTAGAGCAATAAATGTTTAACTTCATGATGTAACCAATGATAAAAGCCCTCACACACCAGCAGCATGCATGCAGCTCCACATAAGAGCTGTATCCCTCCCATGTTTGACTTTAGGCACCATGTATTTTTTCCAAATTCTTCACCTTTAACACCAAAGAAGTCTCTCCCACTGTCCTGTCTCAAAAAAGCCAGCCAAGAGTATGTCAGGCCTAATTCTGACAAAAATGAAGGCTAATGGGACTCATACTCTGAAATCAAGATCCCAAGATCAACCATTTTAGAACTGATAGCATCAGAACTATATGGTGTTGGAGATGAAGAATATGAAAAAAGAGAAATGGTGCATAAAGTGAAACATGGTACAGATACAGCTCTTATGAGGAGCTGCATGCATGCTGCAGGTGTTTGAGGGCTTTTGTCATTGATTAAATTATGAAGTTAAACATGTATTGCTCTACGAATAGCGAATATGTCACCATCTCTCATTGAACTCCATTGATTTTCATTGTGTTGCTTTCCATGATTACAATGACCCTAAACATACACCTAAGGCCAACGTCGATTTTCTGGAGAGGTGAGAGTGATTCAGTGATTAAGTATGACACCCAATCTGAGTATTTGAAGTGTTTTGAAGTGACTTATCTGCTCATTTTCACATTATGTTCCATAGGCGACAAAACTTTTGTCTTGTGAAAATCTGCCCTGTCTGTGTTCAATAAAGGGTCAATCTGTCTTTGGTGCATGAAATTTATTTTTGTGCATGCATTTTCATTCGGGAGGGTTGTAGCTTTCATATCAGTGACTTCTGAAGTCAGGTTATTAGCTGTTATTCCAAACAGATGGGTAGGCGACAACTCTTTTGGAGGCGAGTGTATGCACTAGCAGTTATTGTACTAGTAAAAATAGGTTTTTGCTTTTCCTTTAGCCCAAGTCCTATCCGTTTTGCCCAGAGATGAGGAGGCAGGTTTCACAGTGTCAGACTCACACTCTTAAAGATCCAAGGAGATGGTTTTGTCCATAATGATTGCTGGTTTTATTACAAAATAAAAGGAATACAAACAAAAGGATGCAATGGTATGCAAAATGAATAAAGTCTATGAAATTACACAACTGCAGAGCAAAGCCATTCTAATGTAGGTAAGCAGAGTATATTTCAGTCAGGTTAACGAGTGACGAGCGAGGTCAAATGACTGTATCCTGTGGCCTGCTCTCCTCCAGTCATGCGTGGTTGGCATCCATTTATGCAGTCACGGTGACACCTTTCACCACCTGTAGAGGGTGCAGTCTCGCAAATACAGAAAAATGGGAAAATATGAGTTCAAGCAAAAATAAACTTCAATGCGGCTCCTACAGTTATTAATGATTCATTCTTTAATATTCGCTGACATCACGTAAATCTGCTAAATGAGAACTAGTTTAGGATGTAAACTATACTACAATCTGCTATGGCAGTGTTTCTCAAAGTGGGGCGTAAGCCCCCCTGGGGGGGGCGCGGAGGCATCTCAGGGGGGGCGTGTGACATCTGATTTGAGTTTTTCCCCCAAGGAAATGATTTCCTCACCAATAAGTCAATTATTTTAAAGCCGGCACCAACATTATATTATTAATTGTCATGAATTTGAATAGCATAGGAAATGAACACACATCTGCATTCGACTGCAGTCCCTCTTTGTTTAATCTCACCAGTCATCTTTCCTTTCATTCTGCGCAGCGATTGCAAAATCAGTCTGCGCGAGTACTGCTGTTGCTTGGGGGGGGGGGGGCTCGGAAGCATTCAGACCCTGTGAAGGGGGGAATGATGGAAAAAGTTTGAGAATCGCTGTGCTATGGGAAGCCACTTCCTGGCCAGTGTTGCCAGATGTGTCTGACCAAATCTCGCCCAAAAGGTTCTCAAAAACAGCCAAAATGCGCTAAATTCCGCCCAAATTCAACAAATTACATTGACTTCTATGGGCCCAAAACGGCTTAAAAAAACGCCAAATGGCCAATTTTCCCCGTTTTTGCCCGCCGACGCTCATCCCAAGTCGGGCACCCGCCCAATCTGGCAACACTGTTCCTGGCACTAACAGAGCTCCATGAGCAGTCCTGAGCTTTTGTGTTTTTTTAAGTGAACACAGAGGTCAGTGGTGTTAGCCAGACTCTCCCAATAGATAGCTATTTGCACTATATTTGGTCTATGTCCTCCAGTTTTCCTTTCACATTGACTGTGTGTGCGTGTGTGTGTGTGTGTGTGTGTGTGTATGTGTGTGTGTGTGTGTGTGTGCGTGTGTGTAACAGACTATCAGAGGGTTACGAAAAGAGATCCTGGCTCTTCAGAGGCAGCTGGAGGTTGAGAGAAGGTAGGAGTTTTGCAGTATGGCAAAATAACTTGTTATGTTAATTTCATTTCCTCAACTTTTGTCAATGGTCTAATGTGTTGCTTTTAATTGTTTATTGATTAAATTGTTTATTGATTTGTTTATACATGGAACATTTATCGTGTACAGAGACATGAAGAAGAAGCACCAACTTCCCCTTTGTACACATAGGAACAGTCCACCCTTTTTTGATTTCCATATTTGCATTATTTCGAAGCATCAGTCATGAATATGCATATCATTTTTATCTATGTGTTTAAAAAAGGGTTCCTTTAATACATACTACACAAAGTTTCATCTCTATACATGTTACTGATATGAAGTCATCATTCCTGTGTTATTGTATGCCGTTGACCTTCCAGGAAGTCCCAGGATGCAGTGCAAAAACCAGCCAGGAAACCACACAAGGTCCAACTCAAAAGAGTTAATAAGGTATCTGTTGCTGTTATGGTCTGTGCTGTTTTGTGCAAGATGCCAGGCTGAGCCAAAGACTTAACACTGTGTCTTCATGTTTCACTCTGATCCCAGGACGCAGTGCAACAGCCAGCCAGGAAATCCCGAAAGGTGCATCTCTTACTTTCCAGACTGATCTAAAAAAAAAAAGAAGTTGTGTTATTCACACTTTCGGTTCTTAAATCACTGCATTGCAGGACTAATTTTCCTTTCACTTCACAGATCAGTCAGCACGGTTCCCCTTCCTCAAAGAACCAACACACTGCCCTCTCCCTCCGCAACGATGCAGCATCAACTCGGAGAAGGCTTTCCTTGAGGTCATCAGTTAGACTGGAGGACTGGGGACCCAAACTCGACACAGATGGAGTGCTTTTGATTCCACCAGTGGAGCATGATGATGATGACTATGATGATTACATAAATGGCATCAATGATGATGACGATGATGATGATGATGTTGATGACATCAATGATGATGATGGTGATGATGATTACATCCCTGATAAAGCTGATGACGTTGATGACCTTAGTGATGATGATGCCCCTGATCGTAAGTTCTGAAACATCCTGCTGTATACTGTGTTTTTGTTGGGTCACAGGGTGTTTCGTCACCATGGGTCACCCTACATCAGGGATCCCCAAACTTTTTTCTCTGGGGGCCACATTATCGTTCCTGACTGTGATCAGGGGCCGGGATCAATCATGTGGGCTGTATACTAGGCCACTGCCTGTTATAGCCCATAATTTATAGCACAAAAAAGTTCATCAATTTGAAATACCACAGGTTTTGCTTTTAACCATGTAAAAATAGCAAGGAAAGGTTAGACAAATATGGTGATTTACAGTTTATGAGCGATACAATAGAAATGGTAGGCCTGTTTACAGTGAGATGAGAAACTATCTAGACAAGAAACTTCTGGTTATTCATACTAGGTTAGTGACAATTAAACTGTAGGAAGGCCTGTTGATAAACAACATAAAATATTTAAAAAAATATGTATTTTATCTTTTTTTTCCTCTGTGAGGATTGCTTCTTTGGGCCAGTTCAAATAGTGAGGTGCAGAGAGGTGGAGGGCCGGTCAAAGGGGCATGGCGGGCCGCATCCGGCCCCCGGGCCTTAGTTTGGGGACCCCTGCCCTACATGCAGTCTTTTCAGCCAGTCGATTCCTCACACTGAATTTGTATTTATTTTTGCGGCTAAGCGGACTTTACCTCTACTGTGTATTGTGACAACATGAAATGTAATTAAATGATATTCAATTGTATAAAATTGATAAAATTACTATCACAATATAAACGATATAGGAGAAAGGCCACGATATACACTTTTATATCACGATAACGATATATGTCGTCATATTGCCCAGCCCTACCATGAATTGTTTCGGCTCAGTGGTTTCGGAGAACATCTCTTTGAATACAATTTGTCATCCCCCATGTCCCCCAAGCTGAACCTTAACTCTAGTTGTTGACTTTGTTTATTGTGCGTTTGATCTCCCTTAGCTTAGAGACTACACAGATCACAACTGCATTAAGCAAGACATTAACTGCCATTTCCCCGTTTTACGCTGAAATTAAGTTCCTTTTTTTCTTTGGGGCATTTCACATGAAATCAGACGCTTTGGGACCCAACCGACTCTGGATTTCAATATAATTTACTGTGCCTTTTCAATGGCAAGGTAGAACCCCAGACTGCAATTACTAATTTGAGACCGGCATCAGAAATAAAAGCCTAGAAAACTGTAATTGTATTCACGTACATATAATATGGCTTATGTATGCACTGAGCTCACAATTTTTATTTTCTGCACGTTTAGAGATGGTGTTGGACGAGCAGCCAGTGGCGTCTTCTTATGAAATTATTGAGGCTGGGACAAAGAGGGGACGTCCACAACTGACGGACAACTTGGGCTACTGCTTTACTATTCGCGATAGTGCAGCCAGCGGCGCTGTGACCTGGATGTGTACTGTCCGTCCCTGCCCAGCCACAGTTTTACAGCATGATGGTGTGTTTGAAGCAGGTCGCCACCAGCACAGCCATGCACCCTATCTCGGTGCTGCCACTGCAGCTAAAGTCAATGCCCGGCTGAAGAGAGAGGCTCTGAGCGACTTATCTAAGCCGGCATCGGATATCGTTAAAGAAGTGTTGCTCCAGGAACTAGATGGTGATACGCCTTGTCCAGCGTTCAACCAGGAGCTGTTGGCACTGAAAGTAAGACGCTACCGGAAGAGGATGAGACCCGACAAACAGCGTAAGTAAACAGAGTGGCATTATGCCGAGGCGTTTGCATTTCAGGCTGGTGCATCCTGTGTTGCACCGACTTCGGGTGTCAAGACATGCTAAACAACGCCACAAAAAAGTAGCCCTGTCACCGTTTTCCCACCGTCCCACTGAATTTCTGTTGAAAGCCTGGTCATGTGTCAGAACTGCTTTTCTGCAGTGTTGTAGAGCACGACTTAGCATGCACTAATGCACTAGCCTAGCATGAAATACAAGCACCTTTGCATGA
Source organism: Engraulis encrasicolus (assembly GCF_034702125.1). Classification (NCBI taxonomy): domain Eukaryota; kingdom Metazoa; phylum Chordata; class Actinopteri; order Clupeiformes; family Engraulidae; genus Engraulis; species Engraulis encrasicolus. Next base: position 10,767,205 of record NC_085857.1, on the reverse strand, counting down.
TGTCATACTGCCCTGGTTGAGAAAGCGTCTCTTTCTACTTTGTTCCTGGGTGGGAGACGTGACGCCTTGTTTTTTCGTAACATTGGTTAAAAACCTACAAAACTGTTTTTTTCCTTTAAAAAACAAATGTCAATGAAAGAAGATGTGGTACATTATGTTTCATATTAGTCTTAGATGAGAAGAAACATTTTTGTTAAGATTTATGTAAAGGTTTATATGTCAAATTTCCTGCGGTGTGACTGTAACATTAATGAAACAATATATAATAATATATATATAAATTAACCAACAACATTTTGAATAATGTATGAAGCATTTGGCATGATTGCATAAATCTTAACTTTAGATTAAGATATGTGAATGTGGAAAAAACTCAAGACAGTAATATTAACTACAAGTTCAATTTCGTAACACAAATTGCGTCCTGTGGGGTGACATGTATGTCAATGTTTGTGAATGGGCAGCTGCAAGGCCAACTACAAGGGTCTTAAAGACTGGCTCCTAACCAGTCAGTACCTCAGTTATTGGAGAGTGCTGTGGAAGTTTAAGGTGACTCTTAACCTCTTAATATGTCTTCATATTGCAATCTTTCTGTCAAGCAATGTTTAGGTTCATTTTATGGTGTCCTGTGGTGTGACTGCTCTTATAGGAGGAAAAAAAAGTTTTTTTATTAATGAAAACACATATTAAGATTAAACACAATATAATTATCAAGTTAGCATGAGCTCAGATGTCAGTCATGTATACAAAAGGATTAAAATGGCCATAATGCAGTGAATTCCCTGTGGTGTGACTCCATTTTCCTGCGGTGTGACATGCCTATGCTATGTGTTGATGCAGGACACATTTTCCCAAAAATGGCAAAAATAAGGTGAAATTCCACAGACCACTAAGTGCTTTATTTTTTTCTATTTTTTCCAATTTTTATCCATCATTCTTTTCAGGAATTTGAAAAACTTTTTTTTTTTTTGCGTTACGCCCTTAAACGTCAACCACCCTCCTGTAGATGTTGACTGTTGACTGTACAGTATGTGTTGTGTGTATGCAGGCGGACATCGAGTACGGAGCACTGCGACCATGGATGATTCCCGAGAAGAACAGCTAGAGGAAGAGATGTTGGATGGGCAGCCAGCGGCATCTACTTACGAAGTTATCGAGGCTGGCACAAGGAGAGGACGTCCGCAGCTGATCAACAGCCTGGGCTACTGCTTTGGTATTCGCCATACTGCGCCCAGCGGCGCTGTAACCTGGACATGTACTCTCCGTCCGAAAGGTGCCCCATGTAGAGCAACTGTGTTGCAACGTGATGGTGTGTTTAAAGCAGGCCGCCAGCCACACAACCATGCACCCAATCTGGGCGCTGCCACAGCAGCCAAAGTCGTCGCCCGTGTGAGGAGAGAGGCTCTGAGCGACTTATCTAAGCCGGCATCAGCCATCGTTGACGAGGTGTTGCTCCAGGAGTTAGATGGTGATGCGCCTTGCCCAGCACTCAACCGGGAGCACTTGATGCAGAAAGTAGATCGCTACCGGAAGAAGATGAGCACCGACGAACAACGTAAGTAGACCATGTGGCATTATGCAAAGGCACGCTAGTGCATTCCGGGTTGTGTTTAGAGACGCTCCGATCAGCGTTTTTTGGCCCAGTCACTGATGACCAATCATCAAAAACCATGATCTACCGATCACTGCGTATCACAGATGGAATCTTTCCTTGTTTTTTTTTTTGATAGACTATTAAAGGGGTAATCCAGTGTAGAGTGGCTTAAATGGTGTTAAAACATGATACTGATGGCTAAGTCTGCGCACGTACCTGAACTTAATTTGTGCCTTGCATTGAGATATCCAGCGCTAGTTAGCCGATGCTAATGCTGCTAATGTCACCTGAAATGAACAGGCAACAGGCACAACACAGCGCGTCTGTGAGGAAAGCCCCTCCTTTCTCTGTCATCGTCCACCCGCTGCCTTTCTTTCCCTTATCTGCTGCCGTTAGGTGTTTTTCAGAAACTTCAAACTAATGGACTGGCTGTCAATTACAACTTAAAAAAATAATCACGTGGATATGTTGTGCTGATATGTTGTAACAGAGGCTAACCCGAGGGGGACGAACAGGCGCAAGAAGACCTCCGTCGCAGTGGTACCGTGACCCGGATTGGGAGTGAGGTTTAAGGGGGAGAGTGTAACAGAGGCTAACTAGCAGAATTGGCGTGGAACATTAGTAAACCTCTCTCCCGAAAGCCTCATACCGTGTCGATGCCGTTGGGCTGGAGGACTGGTCCTTTAATCCAGCGGTATCGTACTGTGCCTTCCATTTCCGAACCGATGTAGTTGACAAGGTTGCAGGTTCACGCCCCGATGGGGACGAACAGATGCAAGAAGACCTCCGTCACACTGACCACATCAGGTTTTTGTGTGCTGCCTGAGGCAACTGCCGTACATGCTATTAGCCTACTTAAAGTAGCTAACTGACAAGTCATTTGCAACTTGCAAGTGTCAGTTAAGCGTTGCATGGCTCGGAAGATCAGACTATGTTTTTCTGATTGCCGATCAGGCTATTTTTAGGCAATATCGGCCGATCATGATCGGCAGACGATAGATCAGCGCATCACTAGTTGTGTTGCAGCGACTTCGGTTGTCAAGTCGAACTCTACAAAACCGCAAAAAAGGAGCTTTGTCACGTGACCAGGCTTGCATCGTTTTCCCACCGCCCCAGCGAATTTCTCTTTAAAACTGCGAGCCTGGTCATGTAAAATCTGTTTTTTTCTGAACGACTTCGTTGCAGAATGCACTAGCCTAGTGTGAAATACAAACGCCTTTGCATGATGCCACACTACCCTGGTTGAAAAAGCATGTCTCTTTCTACTAGGGCTGAACGATATGGAAAAAAAACAATATCACGATATGGATTACTTTATATCACGATAACGATATATATCGTCATATTGCCCAGCCCTACTTTCTACTTTATTGCTGTAGATGTTGACTGTAGACTGTGTATGTGTTGTGTGTGTGTTGTGTGTGTGTGTGTGTGCAGGCAGAGATGGTGTACGGAGCACTGCGTCCCGAGAAGAACAGCCAGTGGAATACATGGTGTGGGATGGGCCAGTGGCGTCTTCTTACGAAATTGTTGAGGCTGCGACAAAGAGGGGACGTCCGCAGCTGATGGACAATCTGGGCTACCGCTTTACTGTCAAATATAATAGTGCAGCCAGCGACGCTGTGACCTGGACATGTACTGTCCGGCCCGTAGACGCACCCTGCAGAGCCACAGTGGTGCAGCGTGATGGTGTGTTTAAAGCAGGCCGCCACCAGCACAACCATGCACCCAACGCCAGCGCTGCCACAGCAGCCAAAGTCGTCGCCTGTGTGAGGAGAGAGGCTTTGAGTGAATTATCTAAGCCGGCATCGGATATCGTTAAAGAGGTGTTGCACCAGGAACTCGATGGTGATACGCGTTGCATAGCGCTGAAGCGGAAGCTCTTGTTGCGGAAAGCGAATCGCCTCCGGAAGAAGATGAGACCCGATGAACAGTGTAAGTAAACAGTGTAGCATCAGGCAAAGGTTCATATTTCAGTCTAGTGCGTTCCGCGTTGTGTTACACCGAGACAGAGACAGAGTTTTGCCACGTGACCAGGCTCAAGCAGTTTTCCCACTGGCGCAGTGAATTTCTGAAAACTATGCGAGCATGGTCTCGTGACAAATAGGGGTGTAAATAAAAATCTATATGTATCAGATATAATCTATGTCGTAGCGTGGGGCATTTTTTAAAAATCTATCGAAAACAATCAAATTGCTCCCCAATGCCCTAGAAGAATTGTGTAGTAGAGTAAGATACTTTAGGCTCTGACTTTTATGGGAAAGGACTTTGCCAAAGGTCACCTAAGGCAGTGTTTCTCAACCTTTTTTTAGGCGAGGCACCCTTTCAAATCATGAAAAATGTCAAGGCACCCCAAACCAACAAGCCGTTACATGGCATCACATCCGATACCACACAAGCTTAGAAAAGTAACACATTTGGAGACGTCACATGACCTACGTTTGAAGTTGCAGCTGACTAGGGCGACCTATATTTACTTTATTGTGTGTAAATGGCAAATGAAAGATTCCACTGACTAGCATTAACTTATCAATTTAGACAAATTATTATGTTGCATAATTTATTTATCAGCCACGTTTCCGCGGCCCCAGGGACCCCCGTTGAGAAACACTGTCCTAAGGGGACGTTAACCTGACATCACATGGTCCCAAGAAGTCATTCCACTCCACGGCCATCTTGGCTACGCCTCAGGGCAGCTATTTCAGATTAGTAAAACCATGGGCATCTAAGAATGAATGATTAAAAAGAAATGGAACAACTGAGCGATGCACAAACCCTATGGTTGGAATCACAATGAAAAACAGATTATAATGGTTCTCTAGGATTGACGTATATATGAAAACAAGGCTACAAATCATAGTTTTCCTACTGATGTGTTAAACTGCATATGAGCGGAATTTCACAACAACATGTTCTGCTTCGCGGTCTATGGGATCAAGTGGGCGCGGACTCTGGTGCAACCCCATGAGTAGCTAGCTACCTGATGAGAGTCGCACATGTCATCTGCCACCACTATTCTTAAGGTACACCAATTGGGTTGGGCAGTCGTAGAAGCTTATGTGTTGAGGCGGGGAGAGATGATTAGACAAAGCGCAGCTCAGCAAGCAATTGGCTCTTGTTGCCGGACAGGTGGAATATGTGCAAGCACGTGCCATATTGGCGTAACTATTTGCCTCCGTTCATTCCTGGACCACAGATTCTCTATACCAGATACGCCACTGGTTGATTTCACGGTGTATTTCCGGTTTCCGAAACGAGGCAGGTTTGTATTAGTTCTATGGCAGATTTAGAACTGAAGGGGCAGTTCCACCCGTATCCACGTGGTGGCCCGGAGACCAGAATGAATGGAGTCCTATGGAGCAAAACCCCTCATGGTGCCTTTATCTCAGTATATGATTTTTTCTCGTGTAATTCGGATGTTGCTTTCGAAAGACTATATATAGAAAATACCCACGGCTGAGTTTTAGATCTTTTGAGCCACGCATACTATGCTTAAAAAGTGATTTTTAAGTGTCTATGACGTCACATCCTTAGCTAAATGCTAGCGAGTAGTGAGCAACAAAAAAGCCTGCTGTAACAAATCAAACGGACATATGTGCTTTTTTATTATGCTGTTGAGTGAAACCCATATTGAACGACATTCGAATCTGAGCTTTGTTGATGAGACCTGGGTGAAAATTGCGATTTTTATTATCTAGCTCCATTGGGTCCCATTAATTCTGGTCTCCGAACCATAGAACTAATACAAACTAATACAAACAACTGGTACAATGGGGCTTAATAGCGAGTGACAAGGCTGTTCTATAAGGGCTGTACCTGGACACTTTCTGGAGTTTTCCGTCTCCTCCTATACGTATTGACAGTCTCTGCCTTCGGTTAAGAGACCTTTGGAGCCTTACAAGTGAGAATGAATGGAGTCCGGCGGAAGCAGAGATCTTATGGACAGAGATATGTTGTTCTAGTTATTTTCCGGTATCCATGTGATGTCGGGTGTGAACGCCCGTTTTGGAGACCTTCTCTTCAACATTTGCTGTCTTCTATTGCACCCCCTCAACTCTTTTGAGACGGATTATTTGTTCATATTCATGAATATCCCCCAAAATAATAATTGTGCTCAGTTTTGGCTGCTGATATGTTTTCCTGGTACTGTTTTCTATCTAATGTAAGAATCAGATGTTTTGAAAATCAAAGTATTCCTAGTGCTCCAACGTCATTGGAGTTGGGGGTTGTACTTAAATTCCTGTAGATGTTGACTGTACTGCATGTGTTGTGTGTATGCAGCTTGTTGTTGTTATTACACAATGGGCAGTCATGGGTGAGCGGTTAGGGCGTCAGACTTGCATCCCAGAGGTTGCCGGTTCGACTCCCGACCCGCCAAGTTGGTGGGGGGAGTAATCAACCAATGCTCTCCCCCATCCTCCTCCATGACTGAGGTACCCTGAGCATGGTACCGTCCCACCGCACTGTTCCCCATGGGGCGCCACTGAGGGCTGCCCCCTTGCACGGGTGAGGCATAAAATGCAATTTCGTTGTGTGCAGTGTGCAATGTTCACTTGTGTGCGTTGGAGTGCTATGTCACAATGACAATGGGAGTTGGAGTTTCCCAATGGGCTTTCTTTTCTTTCAATTTACCTAGTGTTCCACCTTCATTGGAGTTGGAGTTCGTACTTGTTGTTGACTACTCGTACTCGTACTCGTACTTGTTGTTTACTACTGTTCGTACTACGATGTTGACTGTAGACTGTGTATGTGTTGTGTGTGTGTGTGTGCAGGCAGAGATGGTGTACAGAGCACCGCGTCCCGAGAAGAACAGCCAGTGGAATACATGGTGTGGGATGGGCCAGTGGCATCTTCTTACGAAGTTGTCGAGGCTGGGACAGCGAGAGGACGTCCACAGCTTGTAGACAACCTGGGCTACTGCTTTAGTGTCCGCAATAGTGGACCAAGCGACGCTGTGACCTGGATGTGTACTGTCCGGCCGAAAGATGCACCATGCAAAGCCATTGTGGTGCAGCATGATGGTGTGTTTAAAGCAGGCCGCCACCGGCACAACCATGCACCCAACACCGGCGCTGCCACAGCAGCCAAAGTTGTCGCCCGTGTGAAGAGAGAGGCTCTGAGTGACTTATCTAAGCCAGTATCGGCCATTGTTAAAGAGGTGTTGCTGCAGGAACTCGATGGTGATACTCCTTGCCCAGCACTCAACCGGCAGAAGTTGATGCAGAAAGCAAATCGCTACCGGAAGAAGATGAGACCCGACGAACAGCGTAAGTTAACGGTGTGGTATCATGCAAAGTTTGTATTTCATGCAACAGTGTTCCGAGTTTGTTGCACCGACTTTGTCACGTGACCAGTCTCGCGCCAATTTCCCACTGGCCCAGCGAATTTCTGTTGAAAAGCAGCGATGGGGAAGTTACTTTTTCAAAATAGTGTGTGCTCGTTACTCTTTACCTATCCCAAAAGTGGTGCCTTATCCCTTGGGCAAAGTAAGTTTTTGCGTTAGTCATTACCTTTGTGTTACATTTGGATAGGTCATGCGGACATTGCAACGCTTGATTGTCTTCAGAACGCTGTACGCGATAGTACGTCATTCCCGTCAGAAGACATGCTTTTTTGCTATTAGCTTATGTGGCATAATTGCAACAACAATGTAGCCTGGGCGAAAAGCAGACTGTTGACTCCGTCAATCAGTCTGGCAAAAGCCATGAGGAATCCGTCTCCGTGGACGGTGGGAGATGGTCTGATCATTTAAATTAATTAAAGTTCCAAACTCAAAATAAAACCTATAGTGTGCTTTATTAGCATGCCTGTGACGTTATAGCGTCGCAAAAACATACAAATAACAAAACGAAAGTGTGAATATAGTTACCTTAACCAATCCGTAACGGAGCATGTGGGTGAGTTCTACGTCACCACTCTCAATTGTTTGCTGATTGGCTAAACACTGAGAGAACCGAGCCGAGGCTTTTGCCAGACGATGTGCGGAGCCAAAATCTTTGGGTGCAGTACATGGATGGCGTCGCCAGGCTAACAACAATGCCCCGTAGTACATCATTCACATCAGGAGACGTGCAGGTTGTGATTGACATATCCCCAAAAAGATGAGGGCGCTTTTTTGCTTGTTTGCTATTAGAATATGTGGCATAATTGCAACAACAAACCCCCGCATTTTATCCAATACATGGGAGTGAGCAATGAGCAGCTGTCTTGTATGGCTATTAGCCTACCGACGCCATCCTATGTACTCCACCCAAAGATTTTATCTCCGTACATCGTCTGGCAAAAGCCTCCAAGCTCGGTTCGCTCACTGTTTAGCCAATCAGCAAACAGTTGAGAGTGGTGACACGGAACTCACCCGAGAAGTCTGTTGCTGATTGGTTAAGGTAACACTATTTACACTTCTTTTGTTATTTGTATGCTTTTGAGACATTATATCGTCACAGTTATGCTAATAAAGCACAATATGAGTTTTTTTTCATTCGGAACTCAAATTAATTTAAATGGTAGAGTAAGATCAGACCATCTCCCACCATCCGTGGAGACGGATTCCTCTTAGCTTTTGTCAGACTGTTTGACGACTGTCAAGAGTACTGTCAAGAGTCGGCTTTGCCCAGGCTATATGACTATAGCCAGTGGAATGCACCTCTCGTAGCCTACCTATTATAGCCTAATTAGGTGGCTTTAGAATGTGCAAGCTCTACAATAGCGGAACCCCCGAAAATGTTTCAAACTACACTTTAGTGCTCCTCAATGTCTTCAAAACCAGTGAAACTATGAGAAAGAGAGGGTTCAAGAGAGAGTCTTCCTCTGAATAGATCTCTGTATGCGCCCGAGAGATACTAAGAAAGGGTCACATTTATCTGTTCGACCCACCTCATTTCACAAAGAACAGCGTTGCGCTACCAACTGTTCGGTAGTAACGTGTTACACTAGTTTTATTCGAAAAAATAGTTATATTACTGTAACATGTTACTTTGTAGTGTGTTACACCCAACATTGTTGAAAACATGGAGTCAACAAAGATCAAATCAAAGAGGGTAGAGTAATAAAGAGGAATCAAAACACGCCCACCCAATGCAAAAGAGTGTGCTCAAGCAGAGAAATTAGAACACAGGGAGAAGGTTCAGTCTCATTGGTTCCCATTGTAGCCAGTTAGCTTTGCATGCATACTGCAGTAACTATGGAGTGTCCACTAGTTGGCGAGCGTGTTTCAGTCCTTCATGTGGGAAAATGTATGGAATGGAAAGGGGAACCCATATGCTAAATACATTGCTACTGCGATTTCCAGTCACAAATATTATCAACAAAACATTCCTGGTAAGCACTATGACTGTTGTTTAACAATAGGCTGTATTGACAAATCGTTCAGGTGTGTAGTTTTACAGCAGGTTAGAAGATTTCAACCTGTACTCGCTAGCATCGCGCTAATGTTTATGGGTTTGGCCCCATAAAAATTGAGCTTTGTGACCCAGTATATAATAATCTAGTGGCGCAAAGTAATCGAAACGTTACTCAAATGGGGTCTTATTATTTCTAGCTTCGAACTTAATATGCATATTTCAGGACAACAAATTCTAAAAAAATCACAAAAATTATAATGGTAGAAAACTCCATTGACACCCATTCATTTTGCACTGGCCCGTGGTTAGGGTTAGCCAGTTGTGGCTAGTAGCTAGTTCCGTGAGTGAACACCCCCTGGCTCAAGTTGGGTCTCCTAAGGGGGTGTTGTCCCCTCCTTCTTTTATTTTTGAGGTGTTTGCACAAGAAGTGCACTACCGCCATCTACAGCGCTAAGGGGATTCCATTTCTGCTCAACCGCAGCACACTGAAGGTTTCCTAACCAAAGGTCTCCTAAAGGGGCGTTCACCCGACATCACATGGATACCGGAAAATAACTAGAATGACGTATCTCTGTCTATAAGATCTCTGCTACTGCCATCTACAGCGCTAAAGGAACTCCATTTATTCTCAATCTCAGGACTCCAAAGGTCTCCTAACCAAGGTCTCCTAAAGGGGTGTTCACCCGACATAAAGTGGATACAGGAAAAGAACTAGAATGACGTATCTCTGTCTATAATATCTCTGATCAATTTTGGCAGTAGACAGCTCAGTTTCAATGAGCAGCATGTTTGCAATACCTTCTCTGGCCACCATCTTACCCAGTGCACCTTTTTAAGCTCCATCATAAGGACAACCAGGTGATAAAAGGTGATAAAATGTTCGACGTGTGGTCAAGACCTGTCACATTGTAAGCACTACAGAAAGGAAAAAATTATGTAACACACACCCAAGCTGTTGAAATCATGTCAAAGACGGGAATTAACAGTATTATGTAAAATTCATCAATGTAATTAACTGTTAAGTGTTGTCCTTTGTTTTGTTTTCAGTCTTCAACATTTGCTGTCTTTTATTGCACGGTCCCAACTCTTTTGAGACGTTATTTTTTTCATGAATATCCCCCAAGACAATAATTAACTCAGTTTTGGCTTTGCACTGTTTTCAGACGTTTGGAAAATGACAGTGTTTTGTTGTAATTCACAATGTACCTAGTGTTCCAACTCCAATGGAGTTGGGGTTTGTATTTAAAGGAGCACTTCAGCCATTTGCAATATGCTGTTTTATTGCTCACGCTCCCCGCCCTCCGCCCTTTCCGAGATCTGAGCTATTCTAATGGGGGCAGCTTTTGTTTACATTTTAAAAATTCTTAACATAGGCCTACTCCAAATATTTTCCCAAAAGGTATCGCTGTTTGCTAGTTATCTGCTGATGTTGCATAACCCTTTGGATGTTATTTGGAATAAATCAAAATGGATTTTTAAAAAATTTAAACAAACAACTGCCCCATAACAATGACCAGGATCTCAGAAAATGCTGAAAAAAAATCTCAAGTACTGACAAGTCCAAGGTAGTGTGCGCATTACAACGGCATGTTCAAATTGACTGAACTGATCCTGTAATTCCTGTAGATGTTGACTGTAGACTGCATGTGTTGTGTGTATGCAGGCAGAGATGGTGTTCAGAGCACTTCGGCCATGGAGGAGTCCCTTGAAGAACAGTGGCAGCTAGTGGAAGAGATGTTGGATGGGCAGCCTGCAGCGTCAACCTACGAAGTTGTGGAGGCTGGGACAAAGAGGGGACGTCCGCAGCTGATAGACAACCTGGGCTACTGCTTTACTATTCGCAATAGTGCAGCCAGCGGCGCTGTGACCTGGATGTGTACTGTCCGTCCCAAAGGGGCACAATGTAAAGCCCTTGTGGTGCAGCAGGATGGTGTGTTTAAAGCAGGCCGCCGGCCGCACAACCACGCACCCAACACCGGCGCTGCCACTGCTGCCAAAATTGTTGCACGTGTGAAGAGAGCGGCTCTGAGTGACTTATCTAAGTCGGCATCGGACGTCGTTCAAGAGGTGATGCTCCAGGAACTTGATGGTGATAGGCCAACGCCTTGTATAGCACTGAAGCGGGAGCTTTTGATAAAGAAAGCAAAGCGCCACCGAAATAGCATAAGCCAGCGTAAATAAAGTGTATTTTGCATTGATATGATGTTGTTTTCATTTCATGTTGTGGGAGTTGAGGATGGGGTAATTTGGCAGCCAATCAAGGCCATTAGGCAATGTTGAGTACTGGCATAAAACGTTGTTAGCATTTCTGTAAAACATTTACTTGTGCCAAAAATTATCAGTCTACATCCCAGAAGTCCAAGGTTTCTTAGAACTTTTTAATTAGCCCTGAAGAAGGTCGCATGCGACCGAAATGTGTGGGCTTGGTGTCCACTAAATAATAAAGGACTTTTAACCGTTCTTCAGAGTGCCTTGGACCCTCTCTTAGAGTGCATCTTAATATGCGACCTTGCCTCCTCCACTTGCTTCTCGTCATGATGACATCACTGGCAACAGCATTATATTTCAATATCTTGCAAAAGCTCAATTGTAGAGTCTTTTTCTCGTTTGCAATTGGGATGGTGAATGAAAAACAGTCCCTCAAAAGTTGTTTTGGCTAGGCTGACAGCTGGGAAACTTTATCATTTTCTCCACGGAGGAGGGGCCAGGAGGCGGGGCGAGGAGACAAGCGCAAGTGGAGGAGGCAAGGTCGCATATTAAGACGCACTCTTAGCATTTCTGAAGGTCATTTCCTGATCCTCCATCATCTCTCTCCCACTCATTTCCTGTCCCACTCCTCACTAGCCAGGCCACGCCCTCCTAGTGGAGCTCCACTCCACCCACAGGGAGCAATCAACTTTGAGCAGCTCCAACGGCCCTGGGTTGAGGCATGTTCAAGGCAGTGACGTGGTTAAAGCGAAGACGTTGTATTGGGACTAAGAAAATGCTTTGTTTAAACCTTAGCACAGCCTTTTTCTGGCCTCAACCAGTAGCAAACTGAGGGAGGTGGTTTAACTCTGTCGTTTGGGAAACAGTATTTGTTATCCTCTTGGTCAGACCAACATCTCAGTATGAGATTTGAAAGTTAATTTTGGTCAGTGGGTTAAAGATTCCCTGCAAACACCAGACATGTCTATTGCAGATGGTGGGTTTGATGTGAAGGAACGCTTCCCTCAGATGACCAAAACTGATGACCGATCTGATGTGAATGGCTGAGTTTAATGTGGACGATGGCTTTGATATCCAACACGACCAGTGCAACTTAGCGCTGTGCCACTACTGTAAATGTTTGCTCTAGCGGTGGCATCGATGAGATGGCTGCCTTTGATGAACAAATCTGACTGAAACATAATTGCTGAAATATATTTTAGTGTATCACCAATTCTATTATTATAGTAATAATTACAGTCATAAATGACAGTAATAACAGCTATGGTTTTCATTCACAATGTGCTGATGGTTGTCTGTTTCTCTTTTCCCTCCACAATCTTTTTTAACAATGTTTTGCAGCCTTAGCAAAAGGAAATAGATTGAAGTGTACTGTGAGTAGGCTATACAGCTTTTGTACTTCGTATATAACAGAACAATTTTCTGCAAAGGCAACACATTGCACAAGGAGAGAGATTGATAACAAATCAAGAATATGTGACAAAATGCTTGCTGACTCGTAGGCTTATCAGTTCTCATCAACATAACAATAATTGACTAGTTATACGGGGCAGCTGTGGCCTAGTGGTTAGAGAGTTGGTCTTTCTTTCTATGGGTTGCAGGTTCGAATCCCCCCTGACCTCTCCCTACATCTCCATCCATGGTTGAAGTGCCCTTGAGCAAGGCACCTAACCCCTCATTGCTCCAGGGACTGTAACCAATACCTTGAAAAATAATAATTAAGTTGCTTTGAATGAATGAATGAAAGCATCAGCTAAGTGCAATGTAATATACTGTAAGTGTAGCCTACTGTTAATGAAGAAGAAGAAGAAGAAGAAGAAGAAGAAGAAGAAGGCCAGAGGTTGTAAGCAACTGGGCCTTTTTGGTAGGTCCTTTCAGTATTGTCATAAACCTAGAAGAAAAAACAGTTCAAAGAGCTGCCCTTAGCACAAAAAAAGTTGATATTAAGTGTAGGCCTACTGAAGTATACTTTAGACTCACTTCGCACCATGTACTGCCAGTGTACTAGAAAGCATGAAAGTATACTATGTAGTTCAAAGGTATACTTCAAAGGCCTACTTAAAAGTATACTTAAATAATAAGTTATTAAGTGATTGATTGGTCATTTTCCAGTTAGATCAATTTGAGCTCCTGGACGCTTGGTGGCGCCGATGAGTTTTTGTGGTACAATACACGATTCAAGCCAAAGAAGGAAGAACCATTGCAAACACACAGCAAAAACAAAATAGTCTGTTTCGTATGCACAAGGCTAATTCTGTCGTCAAGGCGTTTCACAGACCTGAAAAAGTCAGTTACTTAATCCTCATGGACACAGTAAGTGCCAAATGCATACTACGAGTAACGAAATCAATGGCCAGCGTGCTGTTCAGAGCTGTTTTGGGCTGCCCACTGCCAACCCGTGTAGAGGCTGTCGCAGCCTTCCTTCTGACTCGCGGATGACAATTCATGGGTTTTCACATGGCGTATTTGCATTATTGTTGTGTTTGTCTAACAGCTGTGTGAAAAAAGTAAAATGGTAAAATTCCACTCCAGTTTTTCTAACGCACGCGGGCGATTTCATTTCATCAAGTACACCGAAATTAACCTAGAACTACTGCTCGTCCTTACATTCGGTCATCATGACGATTAAAATGCACCACTGAAAAACTGAAAAATACTTTCTAAACCAGGTAGTAGATCGATTATGTTGTCCCCAAGGATGTTCGTTCTGTGCCATACAGTGCATAATAATGCTCAAACTCACTGTCCCAGCCCCGCACCCTAAATAGGACAGGGATGCGATCACACACACACACACACACACACACACACACACACACACACACACACACACACACACACACACACACACACACACACACACACACACACACACACACTTTCAATATGCAGTGCAGTTATTTAGAAGTAAAGCGAGGAGTTATTCAGAAATGAGGTCCGATAGTCATCCTACTACAGTTTGGTCAATTTCAACATGCAGTTGTATTGCTCACGCTACCCTTGACTTGTCAGTACCTGGTGATGCCACATTTTTCGGCTCAGCCCTTTCCGAGATATGAGCAATTCTAATGGGGGCAGCGTTTGTTTACATTTTTAAAAAATGAAACATAGGCCAACTCCAAATATTTTCCCAAAAGGTACTGCTGTTTGCTAGTTGTCTGCTGATGTTTTATAACCTTTTGGATGTTTTTGGGAATAAATAAAAATGTTTTTTTGAAATGAAAACAAAGAGCTGCCCCCATTACAATGACCAGGATCTCGGAAACGGCTGAAGAAGAAGAAAAAAAAATCTCAGGCACTGACAAGTCCAGGGTAGTGTGAGCATTACAACTGCATGTTGAAATGAAAACTGTCCCTTTAAGTTTTTTTTTTTCAGGCCTGCCTGTAGCACCATAAAAAATGATCCAGGGTCCCTGATTGCAAATAAGCATGCCTAAGGAATGTGATGATCCATTCACTATGTTTAACCCAATTGTTTCCACACTCTTGGCCATGTTAACTAGTGGCGGGCCAGCAAATTTAGTGTCATATATTGAGTATTTTGTGTTGTCCCCCCGCCCAACCTCTGAAATCAAAGTGTCATCCATGGTCCTACTGTAGGCATTGCTATTGAAGGCGCAGGAGAGAGAGGCAGAGTCCTCTCAGACGTTGAGTGACCACACATCAGCCACCCAGCTGCTGAGGCTGCAAGTGGAAGACCTGCAGAAGAGACTGCAGGAGAAAGACCACAAACTCTCAGAGGCACAACAGGTAATGTGGGCAATCCATACTAGTTACAAAGAAAGTTGTATAATGATGATTATTAGAAGTCGTGAAAAGATCAATTTTGTGAATTGGTACTGGTGTGACGGAGGTCATCTTGCACCTGTTCACTCCCCTCGGGGATCGAACGTGCGACCTCGTCAACTACAATGGTTCGGCAATGGGAGACACAGTACGATACCGCTGGGCCAAGAGACTAGTCTCTCGGCCCATCGGCACGAGACTGTATGAGGTTATCGGAGGGAGGTTTACCAACGTTCCACGCCAACTCTGTGCTAGTTAGTTGGGTGTTGGGTGTATTCACGCAGTGTAAATCCAAAATGGCAAAACAATGAGTACAGTATGACATTGGCGCATGGAGAAACTATAGGCCTAGGCCTACATTTCAGCCATTTATATTTTGAGAAATAAGGCTACATAACATTTTACCCATGATATTAGTAGTGCATTGTCATTTATATATTTTTTACAAAAATTTAGTACAGTGAATCATTTCTGTTTACAACAGTTTAATTTGTCCCTCATGCAGGGGTTTAAGAATACTGTGAAATTGTTAACGCATAGACAAAAAGGGTCTAAGAGGGTAGGCTGTGCCTTTTCCCCTATAGGCGTACACATTCTACATGAGGGGTGCTGGTCACAGGGCCAGTTTTTCAAAATTCCTCCCTTTTAAAGGGCTGAACAACATATTACACATTTATGTCTATATTCACATTCATTTCTATATGCAGCCCAATGTCTCCTCTGCCGTGTCAATGAAGGCATGTCACCTAACTCATTAGAACTGTAAAACAAAGCCTGGGGAGTGTTAGTAAACTCATCTCAACTGTCCCTTCTCTGAAGGTTTTCTTTATTGCTCCCAAACCCAAATTAACTACAACAACTTGACTAGGCTTTTGATCCCTCTGTCTTTCAAGCACTTGTGGTTTTCTCTATAGGATGAATTTACTCCAGGAGGAAAATGCGAAGGAAATCGTAATTCAAATCGTTTTTAACAAAAACGGAAATCGTAAAAAAATAAAATAAAAAAAAAGTAATTTTTTTTTTTTTTACATTTTCGGAAACTATGGCGGCCAAATTTAAACTATGGCGGGCCACCATAGTTTCCTCGAGGTATGGGAAACACTGTTGGTCTTTCTCCTCCATTCTTCCTTTCACATTGTGTGTGTGTGTATGTGTGTGTGTGTGTGTATGTGTATGTGTGTGTGTGTATGTGTGTTTTTGTGTGTGTGTGTGTGTGTGTGTGTGTGTGTGTGTGTGTGTGTGTGTGTGTGTGTGTGTGTGTGTGTGTGTTTGTGAGAGTGTGTGTGTGTGTGTGTGTGTGTGTGTGTGTGTGTGTGTGTGTGTGTGTGTGTGTGTGTGTGTGAGACAGATCATCAGAGGTTTACAAGATGAGATCCTGGTTCTCCAGAAGCAGTTGGAGGCTGAGAGAAGGTAGGAGTTTAGTCGATATGCCTATTTTTTGCACGTGTCATTTCATCCACCTTTTGTCCATGGTCCAATTTCAATGTTATTATTCTCTCTTTTTTTTAACTGTTTATTTATTTGTTTATACGTGGAATACTCTGTGTACACAGAGGCTTGAAGAATAAGTAACAACTTCCCTTGTGTGCACATATAGACCTTAAGTTTTATCTATATACATAACTGATGTGTCACGCCTGCCATTGACCTTCCAGGAAGTCCCAGGATGCAGTGCAACAGCCAGCCAGGAAATCCCGAAAGGTGCATCTCTTACTTTCCAGACTGATCTAAAAAAATAATATATATATATTTTTAATCCCATTATTCACACTTTCGGTTCTTAAATCACTTCATTACTGTGCTAATTTTTACTTTCACTTCACAGATCAGTCTGTACAGTTCCCCTTCCTCAGAGCACGTCCACACTGCCCTCTCAGATTCCCTCCACAACGATGCCACATCAGCACGGAAAAGGCTTTCGCTGAGGTCATCAGTTAGACTGGAGGACTGGGGACCCAAACTCGACACAGATGGAGTGTTTTTGATTCCACCAGTGGAGCAGGATGATGATGACGATGATGATGACGACATTGATGACATCGATGATGATGATGATGATTATGATGATGATTACATCCCTGAGAAAGCTGACGGCGTTGATGACATTCATGATGACACCCCTGACCGTAAGTTCTGAAACATCCGATATACTGTGTGTTGGATTACAGTGCGTTTCATTACAAAACCAATTTGTCACAGTTGTTGCGCTTCACATGCAGTTATTTCGGCCAGTCGATTCCTCACACTGAGTCAATTCCTCGCATCCTTGTCTCCACCTGAGGTGCACATTTCCTTTCCGCGTTTTTGTCATCTGCAGTTCCGGAAAAACAAGCCTGTCGCGACGCACAGTTTGAGCATTCTTCTCTCACCCGACCCTTGGCTTGTGTAGTGTGAGGTTTCGTGAGAAGTGAACT
Source organism: Engraulis encrasicolus (assembly GCF_034702125.1). NCBI lineage: Eukaryota > Metazoa > Chordata > Actinopteri > Clupeiformes > Engraulidae > Engraulis > Engraulis encrasicolus. Next base: position 10,749,863 of record NC_085857.1, on the reverse strand, counting down.
TTTAAACCATGCCATGTTCACGCCAATAGGTTATACTCTTGTGGCTTGTATATGTGAAAAAATCCTGTTGGCTTGTAGAAATGAAAATTTAACATGACATGAATTGTAGACTTAAAGGTGCACCGTGTGAGATGGTAGCGCAAGGTTGCCAGAGTAGGTATTGCAACTATGCAGCTCATTGAAACTGTGCTGTCTTATTGCCACATTTGATCTTTCACGAATATCTACTGAATAATAAAGCAGTATTTACTAGTATGCCCAAAGTATTCATTTTGCAGCTAAAAATGTCAATTTCTGGACATTCAAATTGGCAGACCATGGAGAAGATCCCTATTTACATGCATGAAAAGTGCAATTTTCTCAGTCATATTGAATACTTTTAGAATTTGATGGGGGTAGTAAGTATACGTATTTGTTACAAAGGTAGCATTTGTAAATTGGCAGGATGGATTCTGTAAATGATACACTAAAAATGAAGAGTTTATTTGCAAAACGGTGTATCAACCATTTTTGACTTATGCATTTTATATTGAAAATGACTGTTCAGAGGTCCTATCGCCTTTTTGTGAATTGTTGTCATTCAAATATTTTGAGAACATACTTTTTCAACCTATATAAAATTCATTTTGCAATGCAATGCAATGCAATGTCCAATACAAAATGCCAATTTTGCAACATTCTTCAAAATGGAGATACGCCGTTTTGCAAATAAACTGTTCAAGTATTACACGGTGCACCTTAAACATCTCAGCAAAGTCTGGTCTATTGTAGGAAATAACCTCTGCAATTATCAATTTGAGAGTGGCATCAGAAATAAAAGCCCAGAAACAATAATTGTGTTTTGCGTACATATGATTTAGCTTTTATATGCACTGTGTAAACTGTTTTTATTTTCTGCATGTTTAGAGATGGTGTTGGACGAGCAACCAGTGGCGTCTACTTACGAAATTGTTGAGGCTGGGACAAAGAGAGGACGTCCGCAGCTTGTAGACAACCTGGGCTACTGCTTTAGTGTTCGCCATATTGCACCCAGTGGCGCTGTAACCTGGAGATGTACTGTACGTCCCGTAGGCGCACCATGCAAAGCCATTGTGGTTCAGCGTCATGGTGTGTTCAAAGCAGGCGGCTACCAGCACAACCATGGACCCAATCTCGGCGCTGCCACTGCGGCCAAAGTCGTTGCTCGAGTGAAGAGAGAGGCTCTGAGTGACTTATCTAAGCCGGCATCAGCCATCGTTAAAGAGGTGTTACTGCAGGAACTAGATGGTGATACGCCTTGCATAGCACTGAAGCGGGAGCACTTGATGGTGAAAGCAAATCGCCACCGGAAGAAGATGAGACCCGACGAATGGCGTAAGTAAACAGCGTGGCACCAAACTGGTCACGAAAAAAGCCTCCCCAAGGATTTTTATGAATGACATTTGTATTTCACGCTAGTGCATTCTGTGTTGTGTTGCACCAACTTAGCATGTTAAGTCGAACTCTACAGCGCAGCAAAAAAAGAGCTTTGTCACGTGACCAGACTCTCACTGTTTTCCCACCGTCCCAACGAATTTCTGTTGTGCAGCCTGATCACATGAAAAAACTGTTTTTCTGCAGTGTTGTAGTGCAAGCACAACTTAGCATGAAAAGTCGTTGCACCACATGTTGGAATGCACGACTAGCGTGAAATACAAGGCCTTTGCATGATGCCACACTACCCTGGTCTCTTTTTACTTTGATCCTGTAGATGTTGACTGTACAATATACTGTATATGTGTTGTTTATACAGGCGATCATAGTGTACGGAGCACTGCAAGCATGGAGGAGTCCCGAGAAGAACAGCCAGTGGAAGAGATGGTGGCGGAGGGGCAGCCAGTGTCGTCTTCTTACGAAGTTGTTGAGGCTGGCACAAAGAGAGGACGTCCGCAGCTTGTAGACAACCTGGGCTACTGCTTTAGTGTTCGCCATATTGCACCCAGCGGCGCTGTAACCTGGAGATGTACCGTACGTCCCGTAGGCGCACCATGCAAAGCCATTGTGGTTCAGCGTCATGGTGTGTTTAAAGCGGGCGGCCACCCGCACAATCACGCACCCAATCTCGGCGCTGCCACAGCTTCCAAAGTCGTTGCCCGAGTGAAGAGAGAGGTGGCGCTAGACTTATCTAAGCCGGCATCAGCCATCGTTCAAGGGGTATTTCTGCAGGAACTAGATAGTGATTCACCTTGTCTAGCACTCTCCAAGCCAGAGCACTTGGTAGTGAAAGCAAATCGCTACCGAAAGAAGATGAGACCCGACGAACAGCGTAAGTAAACAGTGTGGCATCAAAGCAAAATATCCTCCCCAAGGATTTTTATGAATGACGTTTGTATTTCACGCTAGTGCATTCTGTGTTGTGTTGCACCGACTTAGCATGTTAAGTCGAACTCTACAATACCGCAAAAAAGGAGCTTTGTCACGTGACCAGACTCTGTTTTCACTGTTTTCCCATTGTCCCAACAAATTTCTGTTGAAAACTGTGCAAGCCTGGTCAAGTGAAAAAACTGCTGTGTTGTAGTACACGACTTAGCATGAAAAGTCGTTGCATCACTTGGCGGAATGCAGGACTAACGTGAAATACAAACGCCTTTGCATGATGCCACACTACCCTGGTCTCATTCTACATTGATCCTGTAGTGTACTGTAGATGTTGACTGTACACTGTATTGTATGTGTTGTTTATACAGGCGGACATAATGCACAGAGCACTGCAACCATGGATGAGTCCCCAGAGGAACAGCAAGTGGGAGAGATGGTGGTGGAGGGGCAGCCAGTGGCGCCTACTTACGAAGTTGTCGAGGCTGGCACAAAGAGAGGACGTCCGCAGCTGATAGACAATCTAGGCTACTGCTTTAGTAATTGCAAAAGTGCACCCAGCGGTGCGGTAAAATGGAGATGTACTATCCGTCCGAAAGATGCACCATGTAAAGCCATTGTAGTGCAGCATGATGGTGTATTTAAAGCAGGCCGCCACCAGCACAACCATGCACCCAACACCGGCGCTGCCACAGCAGCCAAAGTCGTCGCCCGTGTGAAGAGAGAAGCTTTGAGTGACTTATCTAAGCCGGCATCGGATATCGTTCAAGAGGTGTTGCGCCAGGAACTTGATGGTGATAGGCCTACGCCTTGCATAGCACTGAAGCGGGAGCTCTTGATGCTGAAAGCAAATCGCTACCGTAAGAAGATGAGACTCGACGAACAGCGTAAGTAAACAGTGTGGCATCAGGCAAAGGTTCATATTTCAGTTTAGTGCATTCCGCGTTGTTTTGTACCGACTTTGCATGTTAAGTCGTACTCTCCACAAAAAAGGCGTTTTGTCGCGTGACGATTGCTCGAGCTGATTTCCCACTGTCCCAGCGAATTTCTGTTGAAAACTATGCCAAAGTCGCTTAGAATAAGTCCTTTCACTCGGCGGCCATCTTGGCAACGCCTCAGGGTTGCAAGTTCAGATTAGTAAAACCATGGGCGTCTCAAAAAGAATGATTACACAGAAATGGAACAATGGAGCGACCCACAACCCATATGGTTAGAATCGCAATGATAACTAGTTTATGATGGCTATCTCAGATTGGCCGTATATATGACATCAGCGCTGCAAATCGTCATTTCCTTACTGATGCGTTGAACTGCACATGTGTGGAGTTTCACGACACACGTTCTGCGTCGCGGTCTGTGGGTTCAAGTGGGCGTGGTCTGTGTTGCAACCCTAGGAGTAGCTACCTGATGTGAACCGCACATGTCATCAGCAACCAACCAACTGAAGCAGAGGGCATACCGATTGGGTTTGAGCATTCACTTGTGCGTCGAAGCAGCAAGATGATTGGATAAATGACAGTGCAGCTCAGCAAGCAATTGGCTCTTGTTGCACGACAGGTGGGATATGTGCAAGCACGCGCCATATTAGCGTAACGAATTGCCCCTGTTCATGCCTATGCACGCTTTCTGAAGTTTTCTGTCTCCTTATACATTGTCTCTGACTATGCGAGCATGGTTACGTGACAAATAGGGGTGTAAATAGTCATCTATATTAACGGCCGACATTCGAATCATATCGTATCGTGGGGGATTTTTAAGTATCGAAAATAATCGAATCGCTGCTCCCTGCCCAGTGACCTAGCAAAGAATCGTATATAATAAAGTAAGATCCTTCAGGCTCTGACTTTTCTGGGGCCCATGATGTCAGGTTAACGCCCCTTTAGGAGACCTGCAAAGTCCTTTGCCATAAGTCATTTCACCATAGAGGTAGAAAATAACACTAGAGAGGACCCCGCCCCCCTTTTTACGGCAATCTGTAGCGGCCATTATCTGTAGGTAGATCAGAGAATGGAAATTAACGGAGAACTAGGCTCACCTCTGTCAAAAATGGCTTAATCATGTGAAAATGTCCATCAACACACTATACAAGGACAATAGTTGAAGTGTGTTGCTAACTATGTTCATAAAATATATTATTTGATTTTTAAATGTATTTTATCGACTCATATGATTTAAGTAGATATTTAGCCTGACATTTCAAATCTGGTCTTTGATTAAAGTGTTACTTCATATTTACACAGTTTTAGTTAATTTCTTGACAGGGGTGGGCGTGTTCTCCATTGACTTGCATTGCCTGAAAGTACCTACACTACCTACGGAAGTTGGGAAGCTTCAGCTGCCATTTCCCAGTACTGTCGCAAATTGCTGTGTCCTCTCTAGTGTTATTTTCTACCTCTATGCATTTCACTCTGCGGCCATCTTGGCTACGCCTCAGGGTTGCAATTTCAGATTAGTAAGACCACGGTCATCTAAGAATGAATGAGTAAACAGAAATGGGACAACTGAGCGATGCACAACCCCTATGGTTGGAATCACAATGAAAACCAGATTATAATGGCTATCTAGGATTGACTGTATACACTGACACAGTTCGTATGAAAGCAAAGCTGCAAATCATAGTTCTCCTACTGATGTGTTTTACTGCACATGAGCAGAATTTCACAACAACACGTTCTGCTTCGCGGACTGTGGGATCAAGTGGGTGCAGAATCTGTTGCAACCCCACAAGTAGCTAGCTACCCGATGTGAGTCGCACATGTCATCTGCCACCATTATTCTGAAGGCATACCAATTGGGTTGGGCAGTCTTAAAAGCTTACGCATTGAGGCGGCGAGATGATTGGATAAATGACAGTGCAGCTCAGCAAGTAATTGGCCGGACAGGTGGGATATGAGCAAGCACGCGCCATATTGGCGTAACTGGAGTTTTCTGTCTCCTCCTTTATAGACAGCCTCTGCCTTTGGTTAGGAGACCTTTGGAGCCTTACGGTTTAAAATGAATGGAGTTCCCTTAGCACTGCACTGTAGGTGGCGGTAGAGCACATCTTGTGCAAGCTGCCACCAAACATCACAAAAGGAGAAGAAGAAGGAGGCGATAGCGCCCCCTTAGGAGACCAGACTTAAGCACACTCCTTTTCATTGGGTGGCCGTAGTTTGAATCATCTTTGGCTCTAGCTGTAATGTATCGTATCGTGGGGCATTCGTAAGTATAGAAAATAATCTAATCGCTGCCTGAACCTCCCCTCTGTGATTTTTGTGGACATCTCTTATCAATTAAGCATATTCTAACTTGCCCTGCTATCAGAAGGAAAAGACAACAGTTTTTTAAAGAAGACACTATTTTTGGTATTTTTAATAAGGTCCCACCTTTAAAGGTTTTGAACTTTTTAAAATGTATTGATGTGACCAAACTTATTTAATCTATTTATTCAATTATTTATATCATTGTAGATTTTTAATTTGAGGCGAATTCTATTACCTGTACTGGCCATGAAATAGCCACAGTTGCATATTTGGCCATAAATGTAAACAAACAAAATCGCTGCCTGAAGAAATCGCTAGGCAATCGCATTGTCATGGAGGCTGTGATTTACACCCCTAGTGCCAAAACTGCTTTTCTGCGTATGACTTTAAGTGATACTGTCCCATTTTTGGAAATAAGCTCATATTACACATCCCCTTGAGTTAAATAATTGGAGAACGGTAAAACTATCATTTAACTCAAGGGGAGGTGTAAAATACGCTTATTTCAAAAAATGGGACAGTATCACTTTAAAAAGTCGTTGCACCACAATGAGGAATGCAATAGCATAGGGCTTTTCAAATTCATTGAGTGTGAGTCTCCTCTTGGGGTGCGTTAATATGCGACCTTGTGTCCTCCACTTGTGCTTGTGGCCTCGTACCAGGAAGTATTATGTCATGATGACATGACTGACAACCGTATTATATTTCAATATCTCTCGAAAGCTCAATTGTAAAGTCATTTTCTCATTTGCAAACTAGTTGGTGAATTAAGAAAAGTCCCCCAAAAATTGTTGTGGCTAGGCTGACAGCGGGGAGACTTTGTTGTTTTCTCCACAGAGGAGGGGCCAGGAGGCGGGACGAGGCCACAAGTGGAGGACGGGAGGTCGCATATTGGAACGCACCCTTGGAGTAGTAGGTAAAGACAACCAAGTTAGCGAGTGCGGGGAGAGAGAGACGGGGAAGGGCCGGGAAAAGGACCCGGGCTGGGGATTGAACACGGGTCAGCCGCATGGTAGACGAGTGCCCTACCGTTTGACCATGGCAGGGCCACATTTGCTGTCTTCTATTGCATCGTCCCAACTCTTTTGAGATGTATTATTTTTTCATATTCATGAATATCCCTCAAAATAATAATTTTGCTCAGTTTTGGCTGCTGATATGTTTTCTTGGTACTGTTTCCTATCTTTTGTAAGAATCAGATATTTTGAAAATCAAAGTATTTTGTTGTTATTCACAATTTACCTAGTGTCCTGGAGTTGGGGTTCGTGGTTAAATTCTGTAGATGTTGACTGTAGACTTTGTATGTGTTGTTTGTATGCAGCTAGAGAAAGTCTTCAGAGCACTTCGGCCATGGAGGAGTCCCTAGAAGAACAGTGGCAGCTAGTGGAAGAGATGTTGGATGGGCAGCCAGCGTCGTCTACTTACAAAGTTGTGGAGGATGGAACAAAGAGAGGACGTCCGCAGCTGATAGACAACCTGGGCTACTGCTTTGGCTTCCATAGCACACCCCGCGGCTCTGTACAATGGAGATGCACTGCTCGTCCCGTAGGCGCACCGTGCGGAGCCACAGTGGTGCAGGGTCATGGTGGTTTTAAAGCAGGCCGCCACCAACACAACCATGCACCCAATCTCGGCGCTGCCACAGCAGCCAAAGTCAATGCCCGGCTGAAGAGAGAGGCGGTGAGTGACTTGTCGAAGTCAGCAGCAGCCATTGTTAAAGAGGTGTTGCACCAGGAAGTACAGTGAGTCCAATATGTATTTGATCCCTTGCTGATTTTGCTGGTTTGTCCACTAATAAAGATATGATCAGTCTATAAATTTATGATAATATGTATTCAAACATGGAGAGACAGAATATCAAAAAGAAATTCCAGAAAATAACTTAAAATAATATATTTTAATTCATTTGTATTTAATTTAGGCAAATAAGTATTTCACCCCTCTGGCTAAAGAAGATAAAGTGCTTTGTGGCAAAGCCCTAGTTGTCTAGCACTGAGGTCAGATGCTTCTTTTAGTTGATGACAATGTTTGTGCATATAGTAGAAAAGATTTTTGCCCATTTTTCTTGGCAGATTATCCCTAAAACATTAATAGTTTGTGGCTGTAGCTTGGTAAATGTGAGGTTCAGTTCCCTCCATAGAATTACTATAGGGTTAATATTTGGAGACCGTCTAGGCCACTTCACGACTTTAATATGCTTCTTATTGAGCCACTCCTTCTTTGCTTTGACTGTATGTTGTGTATTATTGTCATGCTGGGAGATCCAAAAATGGCCCACCTTCCGTGTAGTGGTGGAGGGAAGGACGTTTGCACTCAGGATTGCACATTACATGTCTCCCTCCATCCATTCGTTGACGATGTGAAGTTGTCCTGTGCCTTGGCCAGACAAACACCCACAAACCATAATGATACCACTTTCATGCATGATGGTGAGGAGGGTGTTCTTGGGATCATAGACAGCAGTTCTCTTTCTCAAAACACATTGAATTGTGTTAATGCCAAACAGCTTGATTTTGGTTTCATCTGACTACAGCACCTCCTTATCATATCCTAAACCAGTCTGATGTCCGTTGGCAAACCTCAGGTGGGACTGCAAAGGTTCCTTCTGAAGTAGAGGTACCATGTGTGCACTACAGGATTTTAAACCTCTGTGGCATTAAGTGCTACCAGTAGTTTTCTCAATGATTTTGGTCCCAGTAGCTTTGATATCATTGCTGTTCATCCTGTTCAGGTCTAGGGTGCTTTCTTTCTGTTCTCATGATTATCAATTCCCTACAAAAGATCAAATCCTGTATAGAACCCCAGACAGGCTGATGGATAGTCATTTTGTATTCCTCACATTTTGGAAGAAATGTATCAACAGCTGGGTCATTAATACCCAGTCTCTTTCTTGTGGCTTTGCAGCCCATTTAATCTTTGTTCAGGTCTAAAATCTTGTCCCTGATATCATTTGACCGCTCGTTGGTCTTTCCCATGCTGGTGAGGTTGGAGTGTGACTGATTGACTCATACTATGGACTGATACTGCTGATTCAATGTGTCTTTTATGCATGTTTGTATGTACAGGTGTCTTAAATTCAGATAACAAGTTGATCGGAAGTGCCCCTCTGGTTTGTGGGCCCGGAACTGTTATCAGTTGGCAGGGGATCAAATACTTATTTTGCTCTATGAAATGGAAATAAATTAATATATATTCTCGTAAGTTAATTTCTGGAATTTCTTTTTGATATTCTGTCTCTCCATATTAGAATACATATTATCACAACATTTATTGACTGATCATGTCTTTTTTAGTAGGTAAACCATCAAAATCAGCAAAGGGATCAAATACTTCTTGGACTCACTGTAGATGGTGACACTCCTTGCCCAGCGCTGGCCAAGCCGGTTGTGTTGGTAAGGAAAGCGAATCTCCACCAAAATAATACACATCAGCGTACATAATAAGTGTATTTTGCATTGATATGCTGTTGTTTTCATTTCATGTTGTGGGAGTTGAGGATGGGGTGATTTGGCATCCAATCAAGGCCATGAGGCAATGTTGAGTACTGGCATAAAACGTTAGCATTTCTGTATAACATTCACTTGTGCCAGAATGATCAGTCTACATCCCAGAAGTCCAAGGTTTCTTAGAACTTTTTTATTAGCCCTGAAGAAGGTTGCATGCCACCGAAATGTGTCGGCTTGATGTCCACTAAATAATAAAGGACTTTCAACCGTTCTTCAGAGTGCCTTGGACCCTCTCTTAATATTTCTTGGCTTTCGGCATTATGTAGACGGCATGCATGTACTGTATTTAAAGGTGAACTGTGTTGGACGGTGCCCAGATTAGGTATTGGTAGTATTCTGCTCATTGAAACTGTGCTGCCTACTGCCAAATTTGACCTTTTCATAGATGTTTACTAAGTAATAAACTAATATTTATTATTAATATAGAACAGTAGGCCTAAGTTTGCTGCTAAAAATGTTTTGGAGATTCAATTTGCAGACATAGATACACTTTTTCATGTCATGATAAATACTCAGATGATGGTGGTTGGGAGTATTTGTGAAAAGGGGAACATTGTGTATGGCCAGCCTGAATCCTGGAAATAAACTACTAAAAATATTTCACAGTGCACCATGTGTGTATGTGCATTAATTCTGAGAATACTGTGCATTGCACATGATTTGAATGGTCGACTTTGAAGATGACGTTGCCTTTTATAATCATCACTACTAGTGTAGCTGAACACTGCCACTCCTGCAAAGGTTTGCTCTAGCTGAGGCATTGATGAGATGCCGTTGATTAACAAATCTGAATTGATAAACAAAACTGAAGTAGGCTATAATTACAGAAATATATTTTGGTGTAGGGTACAGGTATTGCTAATGTTATTAACTCAGTTATTATAATTGTTAATGACAACCGTAACAGCTATTGTGTAGCCAAAAGGTTATTTTTTTTATATAAAAAGAATGTATTGGGTACTGTGAGTATACAGGATTTGTACCTCATAACTTTTTATATTCCTTCCAGTGTACAAGGAAGTATACAATTTAATACTTATTCGGACTAAATTGGAACATTTTAAGTAGGCCCCTATTATGTAAGTAGGCTATAGCGTATACAGTAGTAACTTCACGTGTACTGTATCGCCTACTACACCATAGGAGAAAACTGTCAAAAGCTGATACCCTCTGGCCTAAGTCTGAACTAGCCACAATAACTGTACAATTACTTAGATTAGGCCTATAAGGCCTCCATTCTTCAGAATAATGTTCTTGTGAGTATGCTTTAAGCGCACTTCAAAGACTTGAAGTGTACTTAAAATATTAGCCTAGGCCTACACTTCAAGTAGGCCTATAGGGCCTACCTATGAACTACTAGTATACTATCATACTTAAAAATGATAAAATTAAGTCAGAAGAATTAAATGAGTGTACTTTCTATTAGGTTCGAAGTACATTAAATACTTACAATATACTTCAGTATAGGCCTACCATACTTCAAATAATGAACTTAAAGTATACATACTATACTACTTTTAGCTCAGGGCAGCTCTTTGGACTGTTTTTCTCCTATGGTGTAGTAGGCGATATACTGAAGCGTGCTTAAAAAAAAAGGCCCAGCTTGCTTACAACCTCTGGTCATCATCATCATCATCATCATCATTAAGTCTATCTATAATTATAACCACTCATATGAGGGAAATGCTCATTATATTTTGTTGGTCAGACAGATAGCAGGCAGGGATAGGCCTAACATTTTCTCATATATTGCATCTCGTTTTTGAGTTCTCAGTCTCGTCCTTATTGTTCATGTAGTGTCTCTTTGTTGTTATTTTACGTTTTCAGTCTTTGCAGTGTTTCCCATTGAGCGTTGATATCAAGTAGATTGGTAGCACAGTTTTTTTTTCAAGGAAGAATGGATCAATTTGCACTCCTGGACGTTTGGTGGCGCCAACAAGTTTTGTGGTAGCCCAACAATAGATGACGAGAGCAAGACTGGCTGTCTGCATCTGGAATTAATAAAAAATATTAATGAAAAAAAAAGCCCTTGTTTCTTATCCATAAGAGTATCTATGGCGTTACACAGACCTGAAAAGGCAAGCCAGTAACTTTATCCTCATGGACACAGTAAGTGCTATCAGATGCGTAAACTATAACAAAATCACTGACCAGCGTGCTGTTTGTTTTGGAGTAGGCCACCAACAGCTGATCATTGACGATCAAATGCAACACTGAAAAAATACTTTCCAAGTCCGTAGCGTAGATCGATTATGCTGGGTCCCGTACGGAAAATTGTTCTGTGAGCATTATAGGCTACGTCTGCTACCACACAGAAATATACAGACATACCACCTCCCCAAATAGGACAAAGACAAGATGAAATCTGTCATCTTGTCAAATCTGAATTCAAAAGTGTCGTTTATGGTCCCAGGCTTTGCTGTTGGAGACGCAGGAGAGAGAGGCAGAGTCCTCTCAGACGTTGAGTGACCACATATCAGCCACAGAGCTGCTGAGGCTGCAAGTGGAAGACCTGCAGAAGAGACTGCAGGAGAAAGACCACAAACTCTCAGAGGCACAACAGGTAATGTGGACTATCCATACTAGTTATGACAGCTGGGGTACTGGAAGTAGATTTGCCACTTCTTTCCATTTAAATTGAGACAGGTAAAGTAGACACCCAGGGGAAAAATACAGTACTATACAGTCAATCAGGAAAGTATTCACAGCGCTTCACTTTTTTTCACATTTTATTATTTTACAGCCTTATTCCATATGTTACAAATGAATCTCTGTTGTCAAAATCCTACACAAATTATTCTTTATGACCATGTGAAAAACAAGTTGTCTTGACAGTTTTGAACATTTATAAAAATAAAAAACAAAGAAATCATAAACAAAATTCACAGCCTTTGCTTAGAGAGATGAGAGACCAAGGATATGGATCACTGGAACCATGTCGTGTGGTCTGATGAGACCAAGATAAACAAATTTGCTGTGTGTGTGTGTGTAACAGGTTATCAGAGGTTTACGAGATGAGATCCTGGATCTCCAGAGGCAGCTGGAGGCTGAGAGGAGGTAGGAGTTTAGACGATATGGAAAAAAAACTTGTTTTGTCCATTTTATTAGTCCAATTTTTTTCCTTTGTCCTAATGCAAGGTCATTATTGTTTTTGTTTTTTTTTTATGTTTATTTACTTATTTGGGTGGTTGACGTTTAAGGGCGTTTTTCCAATTGCTGAAAAAAATGATGGAAAAAATTGGAAAAAAAATAGGATAAAAGAAAGCACTTAGTGGTCTGTGGAATTTCGCCTTATTTTTGCCATTTTTGGGAAAATGTGTCCTGCATCAACACATTGCATAGGCATGTCACACCCCAGGAAAATGAAGTCACACCACAGGAAATTCACTGCATTATGGCCATTTTAATCCTTTTGCATACATGACTGACATCTGAGCTCATTCTAACTTGATAATGATATTGTGTTTAATCTTAATATGTGTTTTCATTTTTTTTTTTTAAACCTTTTTTCCTTCTATAAGAGCAGTCACACTACAGGACACCATAAAATGAACCTAAGCATGGCGTGACAGAAACATTGCAATATGAAGACATATTAAGAGGTTAATAGTCACCTTAAACTTCCACAGCACTCCAATAACTGAGGTACTGACTGGTTAGGAGCCAGTCTTTAAGACCCTTGTAGTTGGCCTTGCAGCTGCCCATTCACAAACATTGACATACATGTCATCCCCAGGGAGGCAATTTGAACTTGTAGTTAATATTACTGTCTTGAGTTTTTTTCACATTCACATATCTTAATATAAAGTTAATATTTATGCAATCATGCCAAATGCTTCATACATTATTCAAAATGTTGTTGGTTAATGTATGTATTTATTATATTCCAAGTTTCATTAATGTTACAGTCACACTGCAGGATATTTGACATATAAACCATAAATCTTAACAAAAATGTATCTTCTCATCTAAGACTAATATGAAACATAATGTACCACATCTTCTTTCATTGACATTTGTTTTTTAAAGGAAAAATAACAGTTTTGTAGGTTTTTAACCAATGTTACGAAAAAACAAGGTGTCACGTCAACCACCCATTTATACATGGAGCACCTATAGTCAGGTCTGGATTAAGATGTTCCAGGGCCCTTAGGCTACAGGTGGCTGTGGGGTGCCCCAGAAGACACATTTTAAAAAAAAAAAAGTACTTAGGCAGTGTCATAATTACATGCTAGAAATTAAGGAGATATCTGCCAACTTTGAAGAGGTAATTTGACTTTTCGCTGATCGGGGGCCCCCTGGCAGGTGGGGGCCCTAGACTTCAGCCATATCTGGCCTGTGTTAATCCGGTGTTCCGGCCCTGCCCATAGTGCAGTGTGCAGAGGTATGAAGAAGAAGGAACAACTTCCCCCTTTTGCACATATAGACCTTAAGTTTAATCTATGTAATACATAGTACGTATACTACATGTAACTCATGTGGAGTCATGTAGCTGTGTTATTGTCTATCATTGACCTTCCAGGAAGTCCCAGGATGCAGTGCAACAGCCAGCCAGGAAACCACACAAGGTCCAACTCAAAAGAGTTTATAAGGTATCTGTTACTTTTCACATTGATGTCATAAAAATATGTGTAATTTCACACTTCCTGTTTTTTTTTTTTTTTTTAACCACTGCACTACTTATTGTGATCTGTTATTTTACTTTCTCTTCACAGATCAGTCAGCCCAGTTCCCCCTCCTCAAAGAACCAACACAGTGGCCTCACAGATTCCCTCAACAACGATGCAACACCAGCACGGAAAAGGCTTTCGTTAGGATCATCAGTTAGACTGGAGGACTGGGGACCCAAACTCAACCCAGATGGAGTGCTTTTGTTTCCACCAGCGGAGCATGACGATGATGACGATGACGATGGTGACATCAACAATGATAATGATTACATCCCTGATGAAGCTGATGACATCAACAATGGTGATGATTACACTGTTGACCGTAAGTTGTTAAACATACTGCAATCTCTGTAGGTGAATGCACCTAATATGAACGAGGCGCAGACAGACAGCGCAAGGGGGAAGAATAATAATATTTAAACCCTGCCTCGTCGACTGCTTTTATTTGAGGTCAAATGATTTTTTTTTTTTCAATTCAATTCATTCTTTATTCCAGACCCAGGGGGATCCATATCACATTAAAAAGACAAAGCATCACAACACAGTACATATCTTAAAAACAAAAAAACAAAAAAACAAAAACCCGGAACAACTGACAAAGAAAAAGAAGGGGGAACAAAAAATAAAAAAAACACAGATATATCATAATTCTCAAGTCATTGTCCCACATACAAGCATGCTCACCAGTGATTCCATATGTTTGAGAAGAGTCTCACAAAGCTACATTTAGGGCTGGCTAGGACAGCAACTAGGGTATTTTGTGACTCAGATGCCCTGCACATTAATTTATACATAAGATTTCGCAGCACAGCTGCACAAGTAGGTACCCCAGCATTGACAAACATTTGGCTTGCACTTGACCTCCTAGGAATTCTGAGCAGCAGCCTCATGCTGTCATTGTATGCCACCATGAGTTTCCTCATGCTGCCCTGTTTGTAGTGGCACCACAGGTGTGCTGTATACAATGGTGTACAGTATGCTTTAAAGAGTGAGATCTTGACCAACTCAGAGCACATACTAAATTTGCGGCACAACATGTTCTATGCTGTGCAATGAACTATGCTGTGTCATTAAAATACGCATTTTAAAAGTGTTCATCTTTTTTCCCAGGTCAGAGGACACAGAAAAAGCCACGGTCAACTCCTAGACTACCGAAGCAGAAAGAAAAGTACAAAGAAGCACAAGCACAAAGCACAAAGAGGACGTCCAGAAAAGCCAGAGTTCATGAATGCAGCACTTGTGGGAAGCGGTTTGCACAACCATGTCTCGTCCGCCGTCATGAACGGATACATACTAATGAGAAACCATATCCTTGCGGACTTTGTGGAAAATCCTTCGGTCAGGAACATTACGTTACGATGCACTTTAAGAGGTGCCATGACGATGAAGAGAGATCCGTCGTAAAAGAGAAACACCATCAATGTCAGGAATGCGGGAAAATGTTTTCCTCAAGTAGCAACCTGAAAGTTCATCAGCAGACGCACACTGGAGAAAAACCATTTTCCTGTAAACTGTGTGACAAAAGTTATTTCAGCCTTTCAGCGCTGCGAAACCATGAAAACGCCCACGCTGATGTCAGACCCTTCATGTGTTCTGAGTGTGGGCAGGGGTTTACCTCATCTTCGAGTCTAACGATACACAGGCGCAAGCATTCAGGTGAGAGGCCGTATCAGTGCTCCCAGTGTCCTAAGGCGTTCCCCTCCTCCAGCCAGCTGCATGCACACGTCAAGACCCACTCTGGTGAAAAGACATTCGCCTGTCTGGACTGTGGACTGACCTTCCTTAGGGCGTCAAGCCTCAGCAGGCACAAGATCACGCACACTGGGGTCAGGCGTCATCTCTGCCCAATTTGTGGAAAGTCCTTTGGTCAAGCTGGCGTCCTCAAGACACACCTGCGTGTTCACACCGGAGAGAAACCTCACTGTTGCACCATCTGTGGTGAGACATTCAGCTATGTACAGATGCTCCAGACCCACCAGAAACGAACACATTGTGGAAGAGAACGAGAAGAGCAGGCATCCAGAGAGCAAGATGAGAACTCGACCGCAGGAACCTGAATAACTCAGAACACCAGACATGTCATCAGCGATGGCATTCTCCATCTGCAATCGACATCACTGAACACTCCCTTCAAATGGCCAAACCTTTGGACCTGTCTGATGTCAATGACTGATTTTTTTTTTTTAATGTATTTTATATGGACTTTTTCGCCTTTATTTGAGATAGGGCAGTGAAAAGTGACAGGAAGCAAAGGTGGAGATAGAGATGGGGTAGGGGTGGCAAATGATCCAGGCCGGATTCGAACCCTAGGTGCAACCCTTGGGCATGCAAGCACAAATTTGGGGGGCTTAGCGTATTGCACGTCAATGGCTGAATTTGAAGGACCAGTCCACCATGTTTCCATTGTGAAGTACGTTTTTCTCTGGTCTGAGATGAGTCCATGCATACTTTTTTGGCCTTTGTTCGTGCCTGCAATCAGTAATCATTACTTGATCATTTAACAGGTTGGTGGGGGGAGTAATCAACCAGTGCTCTCCCCCATCCTCCTCCATGACTGAGGTACCCTGAGCATGGTACCGTCCCACCGCACTGCTCCCCATGGGGCGCCACTGAGGGCTGCCCCCTTGCACGGGTGAGGCATAAATGCAATTTCGTTGCGTGCAGTGTGCAGTGTTCACTTGTGTGCTGTGGAGTGCTGGGAGTTGGAGTTTCCCAATGGGCTTTCACTTTCACTTTCACTAACAAACTCAGCATGGCATTAGCGCCATTCTGAGAGAAAGTAAATGGGTCAGATGGGGGCTGAAGTCTTCGGCGTTGTGTGACGATTAGGGTCGAACCAGGGGGTGGTCAAGATGGGGTCATTTTCAAAACCAAGAAAGCGAGGATGAACAATTTTCGATCCAAAACAACTGCAGCTTGTTACGTAGTGAAGCATTACATTACAATTACATTGCAGTTACATAACATTTTATTTAACTGACGCTTTTATCCAAAGCGACTTTGCAGTACATTTATTAACAGGGTATTGGTTACAGTCTCTGGAGCAGTTTGGGGTTAGGTGCCTTGCTCTGCTGGCACTGCTCTAAACCTGACCTAAAGCCCATCTCCTTAGCCACTAGGCCACAGGCCCCTGTGCCAGACAACAAGAAAGGCCCAAGTGGGTCCCAAGACTATTCCACTTAAGCACCACTGCTTTAGTGCTTTTCATGTTTTTGTCTGCCTTTGTTGTCCTGATGTCAAATTGTCTGCGTTGCATCATGGTGTCCTCAGGTCCTTTCTATTCAGGCCAACTCGTCAGCACTTTGGTCAGCTGCAGTAGGCCTATTTGTTTTCAAAATGCGTTATACATACACTTTGACTTTGACGATGTCTTTGATAAAAAAAAAACAATAACACCAGACCAGTGTAGCTGAGCACTATGCGCCCATTGTTGCCGTTTGTGCCAGTTGTGCTTTTGATGAGAAAATCTGACACAAGTATAATTAATGGCATATACAAATACAGTGTATGGCCTAACATGCTATATTGTTATCGTTATAAACGTTATATCGTTGATGCTATTATTACAATATTCATGATTATCAATGACAATAGCAATTTGCTATTACCTTTGTGCACAATGTGACAATGGTTTTTTTGCTCTTACTTTCTCATTCAGATTTTTTACATTTTTCACATTGTTCTGCACTTTAGGCAGTGTTTTATTATTATTATTATTATTATTATTGTTGTTGTTGTTGTTGTGTAATTATTATTATCAGTCATATAATTAATTTGAGGGAAGTGCTCATCATGTTTATTATGTTTGCTCAGACTACTGCTAGTCACCAGGCAGGTTGAGATGCACCTTGTACATGAGTTGTTGTTGTTGTTGTTGTTGTTGTTGTTGTTGTAGTCGTTGGTGTGTGTGTGTGTGTGTGAGTGTGAGTGTGAGTGAGTGAGTGTGTGAGTGAAAGAGATTTGGTTTAGAACACGACAAAAATGCACCAATTCTGTCTTCAGAAATTAAATGTTGCGGGCTTCCTTGACTGCCGCGTCTTTTTTCTTGGCCCTGTTACTTGATACCTCCCTCCTCCATGACGTAGACAAGATGACGGATATCGATAAGGCAGAGTGGAGTACATCTTAATATGCGACCTTGCCTCCTCCACTTGCTTCTCGTCATGATGACATCACTGACAACAGCATTATATTTCAATATCTTGCTAAAGCTCAATTCTAGAGTCTTTTTCTCTTTTGCAATTGGGATGGTGAATGAAAAACAGTCCCTCAAAAGTTGTTGTGGCTAGGCTGACAGCTGGGAAACTTTATCGTTTTCTCCACGGAGGAGGGGCCAGGAGGTGGGACGAGGAGACAAGCGCAAGTGGAGGAGGCAAGGGCGCATATTAAGACGCACTCAAGGTTAGTGATGGACAAATGGAGCTTCCTGAAGCTGTTGAGGCATCCTCCTGATTGTGTCAGTTCATCAGAATCTTCTTCTGCTCTATGATGACACAGGATAACTTCAGTCAATTTCAACATGCAGTTGTAATGCTCACACTACCCTGGACTTGTCAGTAGTACCTGAGGTTTTTTTTCCCTTTTTCTTCAGCCTTTTCCGAGATCGTCAGTGACATCAGGTCAGGTCACAGGCAGGCAAGGGAGGACGGGAGTCTGCATATTGGAATCCACCCGGAGACACCCAATTTTGGCTGGAGTGATAAGATCAGATAGGGGTCAAATGCCTACTAGGGATGCAATCGATTAATCGACTTTAATCGATCAATGCGTTAATCGATTAAAAAACATTAATCGCAATTAATCGACAATTCAACTGACAAGAGACCCAGGTGAAATGCGCATGTGAAGAGTGTGTGCGAAGAGGGGTGTGAATATTTAAATCACCTTTGGATTAAAGAATTGAAATGGAATGAATTTAAATGTGGTATTTTATCTCAAATTTTAATTAAACATTATAAATTTAGTAGTTTTTTTTCAAGAAACATTGAGATTTCGGGGGGAAAACACCGCTTATCAATTAATCGTAAGTTGATCGATAGGCTATCAACTAATGATTAATTAATTAATCGATAATTTGCATCCCTAATGCCTACCCCTCATCCTTTGGCCACGTCACTTCAATGTGGTAATGCTGAAGCTGAAGCTCCTTTTCAGCCACATTGTCAGGTGCTCTGTTCATGATGTCGTGACCCCAGACAGACTTGGGGAAGGCAATAACACTATAGGGTTTTTTTTCTTCTCAGACCTCACTGAGCTTTTTTTCCCCCTTACAAACTATGAATCAAGCGAAAGGGAGTTTTTCCTCACCCCTGATGCCACCAGGGGCCGCACCTGAGCGCCCAATCTCTGTGACTATCTATGACTTATGATAGGCCCAGCCACTATGGACCTCACGCATCTAAGAATCCTGGTCCTAACCTACGTTGACCTTATGACTCTACAATCTCTGTCTATCTCTTCTTCCTCTGCTTTCCTGCTATTTCTGCCTCTCCTCTATACCTCTCCTTTCAAATCCATCTCTAACAATGGGTTTTTTTCCCCATTTGTTAAGCACTTTGAGTTACATGCCTTGTATGACACAGTGTTATACAAATACAATTATTATTATTATTATTATTATTATTATTATTAATAACATCCCGGATGCTGTGGGTGCCAAGGATAACGGATACCAGGCGATCAAGTCCTTAAAAACAGAGTGGTAGGGATAAGTACTACACTAAGCTCGCTGTTATTGGCCCTACCGTGGCTGATATGGTAGGGCACACGTTTACCATTGGGCCGACCCGGGTTCAATTCCCGGTCTGGGTCCTTTGCCGGTCCTTCCCCATATCTCTCTCCCAACTCGCTTCCTGTCTCTCCTTCACTATCCTGTCTCACAAAAACCAATAAAGGCTGAAAACTGAAAAGCCCCAAAAAAATACTTTAAATTTTTTTTTAAAAAAAAGCTTGCAGTTACTTCATGCTGGGTTCCAAAAAAAAATAATCTAAAATGTTTTGATGATTAACAATTATTTATTTTTTTTAAGCAGCAGTTTTAATAAAAAAAAAATAAAGAGCAAGAGACTGTGGTACTCCGGTGTCTTTTTTTTTGTGATAAGAAAACGCCACAGTCTCCTGCTCTTAATTTTTTGATGTCTACTTTACCCACTTACTGTTAGAGCACCCCTGTAAAAAAGTATGGATCCACGCAGCGCTTCCGTTTTTTCCTTTTTTTCTGAGCAGCAGTTTTAATCTCCTAAATAATAGATTAAACTTGCAGGAAGTGTGGCTAAACAGTCCTCTCCAGCAAGATAGATATAGCCTATGAATTGTCAGGGAACACTGAGGAGCATGGGATCAAGAGCCTTTGGCTTACCCAAGGCAATACCACCATGTGGTGGAGCTCCAGTGTCCAGGGCCTCCAGGAGATGGGAGAGGAGCGAGGGGTCCTCCTGGAACACACAAGAGAACAGTCATGGGTAAGCGGTTAGGGCGTCAGACTTGTAACCCAAAGGTTGCCGGTTCGACTCCCGACCCGCCAGGTTGGTGTGGGGAGTAATTTAACAGTATTGGATCCTCCTGCATGACTGAGGTACCCTGAGCATGGTACCATCCTGCCACACTGCTCCCTTGGGGCCCCATTTGGGGCTGCCCCCTTGCACGGCTGAGGCATAAATGCAATGTCGTTGTGTGCACTTGTGTGCTGTGGAGTGTTGTGTCACAATGACAATGAGAGTTGGAGCTTCCCAGTTGGGCTTTCGCTTTTGCTTTCTGAACACCAAATCACAGAGCCCAATCAGGCCCAGAAGCGATTCTAAGGTCAGGTGGGGCCCCAAGCGAAAATGCAAAAGAATGAGCATTTGAACCAAAATCGCCACTACTGTGGTAAAATGTGGGCTGTTATTCACTATCAAGGGGCTTGGGGGCCCCAAGCGGCTGCCTGCTTTGCCTGGTGGCAAGATGCACCTCTGATCAGGCCCCAAGTTGGATCACACGAGGCCTTGAGAGGTCAGCTCAGTTACTGTCTTATTGCAAATGCTGAGGCAATCCAATTACACCGAACCTGAAGACAAGCTGAAAAATAAAAAAAATACCGTCAGGATGGTCTGAAGGAAGTAGCACGGCACAGAATTATAAAGTGCAACTTTAAAATGTCACACATGTGCACAGTAGGCCTACAGTAACATTTATACTTGCTGTAGAGGACTGTCTTTGTAATTGCACTTGTTGTTCTGTATATCTCCTGTGCAATTTGTATTTGCTTGTGATGTTGGCTTGATTATGTCCTCTTCTGAAAGTCGCTTTGGTTATAAAGCGTCTGCCAAATGCAATGTAATGTAATGTAATGTAATGTAATGTAATATGCCTCACAGAACAAAAAAGCAATCAGAACTGTGAATTTGTGTAGAAAATTTAACATTGTATCGTAGATGTGTGTATTTGCTTTGTTTTTATAATCCCTAACATATAATTATCTGTTTATGTGCTTTAAGTTTGTATCTGTATTTGTCTGTTTTGTAATTTAAAAGAATAAATAAATAAAAGTTAGTGGAGCAATTCGTACTCCTGGCCGTTTGGTGGCGCCAAAGAATTGCGTGGTAATGATACACGACACACGACTGAATCTGAAGAAGAGGCCCATTGTAAACAAACCACAGATTGTCTTGGAAGTGTAAAAGTGTTGTGATTGAACAAACACCAAGTGCACATGGATAGCGTCAAGACCTTACAAACTTGAAAAAGCAACTGAGTAACGTTCCCTTCATGGACACAGTAAGTACCACACATTATGCTACGAGAAACGAAACCACAGGCCCGTGTTCTCGTTTTATATTATCAGTAGACCCGTTGGTTGCAGGATCACATGCATGTTGGGTTATTGTTACGTGAGGTTTGTAGTGTTTTTCACACAGTCTTTCTGTCTACCTCATTAGGCACAAAGGAGTACATGGTGTTAGAGCTAGTAGACCCAGTGTTGTACTTACACCATGAATGTAGGCTACATTTTGACACCTCTGCTATCTTCCGTTTGGTGCAATCTTACAGTTGGGTCTTTGTTTAATGACTGTTCTATTAATGATCTGAAGCCTCTGCTTGTGCAGTTCATAAGGGATTACATGGTACTCATTATGAAGTGTCATCCCTGGTCCTGTTGTAGGCTTTGCTGTTGGAGACGCAGGAGAGAGAGGCAGAGTCCTCTCAGACGTTGAGTGACCACACATCAGCCACCCAGCTGTTGAGGCTGCAAGTGGAAGACCTGCAGAAGAGACTGCAGGAGAAAGACCACAAACTCTCAGAGGCACAACAGGTAATGTGTGGACCATCCATACCATGGCAATCTATATAAAGAAACTTCCATGATAATTTCAGTAGAAGTTGGGTTGAAACACTATCGTTAAACCCTGCTTAAGAGGACAATGTGCGTGAGTTTTTCAATAGAGATTGCCAATGTGACGTCACTGCCCTAATAAAATTTACTTTTAGGTCTGTTTTTTCTTGTTTAAACGACAAGGATTGGCGGATCAAGGCCACTCTCTAACAAGCACTAGAATTTGATTGGCCAAAGATTGGGGCAAAAGGCATTTCCGACCCATTTGGCACGTGTCTTGGCAATCTCTATACCTAATGAATACAGTGTGCGTGAGATTACCATTGTAACATTGATGACCTTGTAGACCTCCAATAACGCACCCATAGACTCTGAGATATGGCATTCCAATTAATTTGCTCTTTCTCCTCCTGTTTTCCTGTCACTCATATTGGCGCCTGCTCTGTGTGTGTGTGTGTGTGTGTGTGTGTGTGTGTGTGTGTGTGTGTGTGTGTGTGTGTGTGTGTAACAGATCATCAGAAGTTTACGAGATGAGGTCCTGGTTCTCCAGAGGCAGCTGGAGGCTGAGAGGAGGTAGGAGTTTAGACGATATGGCATTATTATTATTATTATGGTATAATCATAATTATGATCATCATTATTACCCTTGGATTGTACTGTATATAACTAGCTTACTGGTAGGGCTGGGCAATATGGTGATATATATCATTATCGTGATATAAAAGTGTATATCGTGACCTTTCTCCTATATCGTTTATATCGTGATAGTAATTTTATCAATTTTATACAATAGAATATCATTTAATTACATTTCATGTTGTCACAATACACATTATAAGTTAATGTAACTGTAAAAAATAAGAATAAAAAGATCCATTTTAAAGAAAGGTTGTTTTGTGACATGAAAAAATAAAGAGCAAATAAAGAGAATAACTGAAAACGTATGTAATGGTGCTATATCGTGATATATTGTTATCGTGATATAAAGTAATCCATATCGTGATATTGTTTTTTTTTCCATATCGCCCAGCCCTACTTACTGGTACTATTGTTATGCTTTTGTGTCATGGAACATTCAAATTGTGATGTACAGAACATGAACAAGGAAACACTTCCATTGTGTGTGTATATACACCTCAAAGGTGCACTATGTGATATTTTTAGTAGTTTATTTCCAGAATGCATGTTGAATCATGTTGTCATGAAACTACAACAATTTACGGTGAGATGTCATAGGGATGCCCACATTTGTTCATACAACTGTACCTGATTTGTCATTCATGTTGTTGTGTTAACTTTCTGTCATTGACATTCTAGGAAGTCCCAGGATACAGGGCGACAGCAAGCCAGGAAACCACACAAGGTCCAATTGAAAAGAGTTTATAAGGTATCTCTCACTATTCTCTGTATGTGCTGTTTTTTTCTAGTTGTCATGGTGAAACAAAGATGTTCCACTCTGTCTGTGCACGTGTTCCACTCCTATGGACAACAAAGAGTTCTTCTATTCTATTCTATTATATTATATTCTAATCTAATCTAATCTATTCCTATATCTACAACAGCAAGCCAGGGAACCTCACTAGGTCAAATTTAAAAGAGTTTAAGATGTATCCCTTACTTTCCAGACTGGTCTTATTAAAATATGTTTTGCAACAGAGAGGCATATTTCCTTGATTTTGTTGTTCACTGAAGACTGTTGTATTTAAGTCCAAAAGATCAGCATGAGACAAGAGTTTGGAATGTCGTTCTCAATTTCCTGCTAAAATTATGTGTGATGTGAGAAAAGTGGGCAAGTCAATATGCATTTCACCCCAGCTAAAGTAAAAAATAGCTTGCATCTCAAAAGAAGAATCGGCTACAACGTTTGGTGATGTCCATGGGTAGCAGGGTTGAGGAAGTTATTGCAAACAAGGGTTATGCCACCAAATATTACATTTTATTTTCTTCAGATCATTTGTTCCAATACTTTCCCCAATCTAAAAAATGCTGTTGTGTTATACAAATGGTGATTAATCGAATATGATTAAACTTATCTAAATCTTAGCACCAGGAAATAAACCCTGACATTCTGAACTTTTGTTTTATATTCATTTTTTGGTGTCATAATGTCAAATGTCAATGTTTGCTGTTCCGGCACAGTATTATTTCACAGTTGTTGTTTTTAAATCACTGTACTAATGTACTAGCCCTAGTTACACATATACTTTCACTTCACAGGTCAGTCAGCCCAGTTCCCCCTCCTCAAAGAACCAACACAATGCCCTCTCAGATTCCCTCCACAACGATGCAACATCATCACAGAGAAGGCTTTCGTTGAGGTCGTCAGTTAGACTGGAGGACTGGGGACCCAAACTCAACCCAGATGGAGTGCTTTTGATTCCACCAGTGGAGCATGAGGATGATGATGACGATGATGACATTAATGATAATGATTACATCCCTGATGAAGTTGATGACATCAATGATGATAATAATTATATTCCCGATGAAGCTGATGACGCTGATGACATCAATGATGATAATGCTAACACCACTGACGGTAAGTACTGAAACTTTGTCTTTCTCTGTTCTTATGTAGTGAAATTATTTGAGACATGACATATACAAAGGGTGAGAATTGTGAAAAGTTTTGCCATGAATTCGCTGCATTTGCTCAGGTCATGATGCTGAAATGCTTTATTCAGTTAATAACATAATGGCTCTGGCTTGTCAACCTAAGACATTTGAAGATATGAGCATTCCAATAATTTTTTGCTGAACTACATCATAGCTCATTACATTACATTACATGACATGACATGACATGACATGACATAATATCACATAATATTACACTTACCTCATGCTTTTATCCAAAATGACAAGTCACAACTATTTTTCGGTACAGAATATTAGTTACAATCCCTGGAGCAATGTGGAATAAGGTGCCTTGCTCAAGGGCACTTCAGCCATGGAGTGAGATTGGGAGTGGAAGGGCGGGATTCGAACCTGCAGCCCTCTGATCTAAAGCCCATCTCCTTTTCCATTAGTCCACAACTGCCCCATTCAGGGCTTAACATTAACTTTTTCACCCACTGGCCACTGTGGCTAGTGGTTTTCCCGAGTCACTAGCCATTCAGGGATTCCACTAGCCACTGTTTTTCTATCGTTTTTTTTTTCTTTATCATGAAACGTGTACGTCTAACCTCGGAAGATGAGGTGCTAAAGCAAGACGAGTGTATACCTTTCTACATGGAAGTATATATCAAGCAAATAGAAACTGAGTTACTGAGCTTTTTCTTGATCTTGAATACAAACAATTGATACACAATGGGCAAACAGCAGTATAAAGGCTACAATGCATATGTCACCAAGGAATAAACTGCCAGCCAAATTGGCTAGTGACACTGAAAGTACTACTAGCCACAGCCAGGTTTTACCAGCATTTGGCTGGTTGGCTAGTGCCAGTGTCAAGCCCTGGCCCCATTACCATAATATCAGCGGACTTTTAATGTCTGAAATCAGCCCTGTTCGCTTAATTCACATCGCTTTTTGGTGCACAGGCACAGTTAAGAGTCTCATCAACCAGGCCATATTACAATGTATGTGTGGTAATGGTGTGTAGTAAGCTGAAATCAGCGTGCTACTCAATGTCCATTTTCATTTTTCATCAGATTTGTCCTCTAAATGACAACCACCTTAATGACAACCAACATTACAGTCTTTTTTTGTTTATACATTTTTCCAAAGGCAATGTTAAGAAATGAAATGCGCTGTGCAATCAAACTAAACATTTTAAGACTGATTTGTCTTCTTTCACAGGTCAGAGGACAGAGAAAAGGCCACGGCTAGCTGATAGACTACCGAAGTCCAATAAAAAGCACAAAGAACCACAAGCACAAAGAACAAAAAGGAAATTCAAAAGAGTCCACGAATGCAGCACGTGTGGGAAACTGTTTGCAAAACCAAGTCTCGTCCGCCGTCATGCACGTATACATACTAATGAAAAACCATATCCTTGCGAACTTTGTGGAAAATGCTTCAGTCAGGAACATTATGTTACGATGCACTTTAAGAGGTGCCATGACGATGAACAGAGACGTGTCGTAAAAGAGAAACGCCATCAATGTCAGGAATGCGGGAAAATGTTTTCCTCAAGTAGCAGCCTGAAAGTTCATCAGCAGACGCACACTGGAGAAAGGCCCTTTCCATGTACACTCTGCGACAAGAGGTATTCCAGTCTTAGTAACCTGCGAACCCATGAAAACGCCCACGCTGGCATTAGACCCTTCATGTGTTCTGATTGCGGGAAGGGGTTTTTGTCATCTGCGTGTCTAACGTTACATATGCGCAAGCATACAGGTGAGAGACCATTTAAGTGCTCTCAGTGTCCTAAGGCATTCGCTTGTGCCAAACGGCTGAGAACACACCTCCAGATCCACACCGGCGAAAAGCCATTCACCTGCCCAGACTGTGGCCTGTCTTTTGGGAGGGTCTCAAGCCTCAACAGGCATGCAATTACGCACACTGGGGTGAGAGCTCATCTCTGCCCAATTTGTGGAAAGGCCTTCGGTCAATCAGGCGTCCTCAAGACACACATGCGTGTTCACACCGGAGAGAAACCGCACCGTTGCACCATCTGTGGTGAGAGATTCAGCTACGTACAGATGCTCCAGACCCACTTGAAACGAGAGCATTCTGGTGAAGAGAACAAGAAGAATAGCCACCCAGAGCACAAGAACGCAACAGCAGAAACATGAACAAACTCATACACCAGACATTTCAAAGAACCAAAGCTTAGCACCAGTCTCATGTGAATGGTCGAATTTAAAGGAGCAGTACACCATGCTTACATTCTGAACTACTTTGTAAGTTCCTCTCTGATCTGAGGCGACTTCATGCATACCTCTTTGGTCTTTGTGCATGCCTACACTGACAAGTTACATGACGCAAGGGTAGTTACACGTAGTTATACAGATAAAAATGAGTACTATATGAAAGGCGTAATAACACATCAGGAGAACTTCAACGGCGTATTGATATCTTGATATAGTGCCCATTTTGATCTGCATAGAATGTGGAAGAGCTTGGACACCTCTAACTTCAGCCGCGCTTGGTACTCAATGCCATGCCTGGTGACCTAAATGCTTATAATATAACAGCTCGCTCCAAACTGATTGAAGGCAAACACAAAAAACATAGAGGTAAGCATTAACTCAATTCAGAGAAGAGAAGAAAGTTAGTATGCCCTTTGAAATTTCCAACATTTCTTTCGAAATTGGTCATAAAACATGATCTGATCTGCCTGAGAAACACAAGACGGAATAAACAGTGTCTGCTTTAACTAATACCACTCAAACAATAACATGTTATCATGTTTTATTGGCTATAAGATGTAAACATTTTCAAGAGAGAGAGGGGAATAAGTACACCCTTTGCTAAGGATCCTTCAAAAGCTAATTAGAGAAGTTCTGTAAAAAAGTTGTACACAATTCACACAATTTGAGGGATTTTAAATGCAGTCGCTCAGGTGTCACTTAAAGGAGAAGTCCAGTTTTTTGAACATTAAGGCCATTTTCTGAGTGGTCTGCAATGTTTTAGAGTCCCCCTAACCGTTTATTTCATGTTTGCTGCAGTCTCTGTTATTTGGCTGATTTGGGTTTGATCTCAACCAGCTTTAGAATGGCCGTCTATGAGCACCTGCGACTCTGTTCTTAAAATCACCTTAAACATTTGTTTTCGAAAGTCTACAGCTCACAAAGTGGTTAGGGGTGTTCACTAGCAGTCCCTAACAAGTTCCAAGGCGAAATATGGCTTCTGTCATTTTTTATTTGCCATTTTGTGAAAGAAAGTGAAAGTGAAAGTGAAACTTAATTTACAAATTGCTTCATAAAACACACATAAAACGCGACAGATGCCATATTTCGCTACAAAAATTGTTAAGGAACACCAGTGAATACTGCTGAACACTTGCTGAGTTGCATATTCTTGAAAACAAATGTTAAAGGTGATTTTAAGAACAGAGTTGCAGGTGCCCATAGACGGCCATTCTAAAGCTGGTTGAGATCAAATCCAAATCAGCCAAATAACAGAGACTGCAGCAATCATGAAATAAACGGTGAGGGGGGCTCTAAAACATTGCAGACCACTCAGAAAATGGCCTTAATGTTAAAAAAACTGGACTTCTCCTTTAAAGCTACCTTGTCCATTGTGTTGATGTAGAACCATTGTCTAATGTGCACCATGCCTCGCTCAAAATATTTATCTTAAGACCTATGATGAATACTTGTACTTGTATAAAGGTGAATTTGCGTAAAGCTGTAGAAGGTTATAAAACCTGCTAAAAGTATAAACGTTCACAAATGCATGGTTAGAGAAAGTGTCTATGAATGGAGACAAGTCCTGAATTTGGTTCAAAATTAATTCTATGAGGTCAGATGAAGACTTACAGAAATCACTGCAACATGTCACCATTTACCTTTATCACCAGTAAGTATAAAGTTCATAAAAAGCATGTCAACTTTAGAATGTTTTCACAACAATAAAATACACATTGTGGAATAGTCCAGTCAAGACAATCAATCAATCAATCAATCAAGAGTTTATTGTCATTGTCAAAAAGGCAACGAAATTGTGTTTTTGGGTACAATACTTAGTAGCAGCAAAAGCTAATAAAAAGTTTAGTACTCCTGGGCCACTGCGCAGTGCGCGCATCCACCATCACAAATCTTGGTCAAGTGTTAGACAACATTGGGTAAGGATGAGGAGAAAAAAAAAAGATGCCATAGCTCCACATTGCAAATTACAATATCAAGACATAGAACAAAAAACCTCATATATAAGACATGAACCCAGTTGGGAAATTGCATTGCAAACAAGAAAGTAGCTAACGTAGTCAGCAACTATGGATTTGAGAAATGCACTGATTTGCAACTACTAGGTTATTTCAGCTAAAGGGGTGTCAACTACTTATTGAATGCAAGGGTACTTACACCCACAGTCCTGTGAATGTTTACAACTTATGGCCAATGACAATATGTTGGAGTTTTTTTTTTTTTAAAGAGGTATCACACACCAATAAAGTCTGTCTTGAGGTGCTGGCTTCTTGTGCATACAAATGTTACATTTGACGCTTGAGTTTGAAGAAGGCCAGACATCCGAAACGTCACTTCACCAATAAAACATGGAGCAGAGTGTGCGGCATTCTTTTCATTTTCTTTAACAATGACAATATGGTAACATGCAATTGTATCTTTGGCGTTACTTAAAGCAGGCACTGCGCCCTCTTGCGATTCTAGTGAAGATCAGAACCGCTTTTTTGATCAATTTACACTGAAACATTAATTCTTAAAGGTGTACTTATTTATGCCTCACAAATGAAAACATGATGGATTTTTACTTTAATGTTGACTGTGGCTTTTTGAACCAACAACACCAGTGTAGCGGAGAGGTATTGTTACTGTTTGTGCCCGTTATGCCTTTGATGAGATGCCTTTGATGAGGAAATCTGACTGAAGTATACATACTGGCACATTTTTGTGCCAGCTCCCTGAAATGAAATGAGTGTGAAAATGCAATATATTGTTGTAGCTATTATTACAATATTGATGATTATTAATGACGATAATAGCCATGCATTTATGCACACAGTGATAATTGTTAGTTTCCTCTTATTTTTTCACTCAGGTTTTTTATTTTGCATGTTTTTCGTTCTGATCTTAGTATGATGTTTTATTTGTTATTGTTATTAATATTATAATCATTATTATTATTATTGTTGTTATTATTCATATGAGGGGAAGTGCTCATTATGTCAGTTACATTTGCTCAGTCAGAGGTGATACTTGATGCACCTTGTACATGATTACAGGATGTAATCTGTAATTTGTTTATTATCTGTAATTTGTGGGTGTGTGTGTATATGTGTTTTTGTTTGGGGGGGGGGGGGCCGGTTTAGAAGACAACAAAAACACCAATCCTGTCATCAGAATAAAAATGTTGAGCGCTTCCTTGAAGTAAGTCGTTTTTCTTTTTACATTACATTACATCATCAATAGGGCAGTCCAGCAGCCTGTCAACTCAGTTCACTTGTGGCCCAGGGGCGGTTCCAGACATTTATTCTTGGGGTGGCAAAGGGGTGGCGAAGTGTATTTCAGGGGGGCATGCTCCTACACTAAGGGAAAATTATAAACGCTATATAATCGAAACACACACTTATGTGATACAGTGAATCCTTTAAAGTGAAACCCTGCAACCTTAAGTTCTATGTCTGAAATGATGTCAAGCATTAAGGCTATTGGTCACAATCAGGGCTCTTAATTGGGGTGGCAAATCATATTTCTGGGGGGGCAAATACCACCCCTTAGAACCGCCCCTGTTGTGGCCTTGTGCTTCGTTTATGCCCCATCCCTGTGGAGACAACCGTTTCCCTGCTGTCTGCCTAATAAGCCGTACACACTAGACAACAACTTTTGGGAGACTTTTCCCTATTCGACATGTCAATTGCAAATGAGAAAAGTAGGCCTAACTTTGAAATGTGTGTTCGTGAGACACTCAATTTAACCTCTTCAATCAATCAATCGTCAATGGCATCTTGCCTCTCATAACTTGGCCACAAGCACAAGGATAGGACGGATGTTGGAGGTGGACACGCAGGCTTGTTGCTTCCTCCACAGGAGACAGCAGGACAGAGGAAACAAGAAGAGGAGGGATATTGGTAATTCACCCATGTAGCCTACTGTATTTACCACAGCCTGCACACAGCGCAAAACGGTTATGGCAGTCATAGCAGGTGAGCAGAGTGGAGGTTAGGTAGGGACTAGGGAGACAATCTTAGTTGCTAGTGCAAGTGTAAAGCAATAGGCCTATGTAGCATTTTCTTAAATCGATCTTCATATTCCACTTCTTGTGTTCTCAGCCTTTTTACAAACACATAATAGGCTAGTCAATCTAGCGTTTGACTCGGGACAAATTGCAATAGTAATCAATCCAGGTTTTTTGCAATCCCTAGGTAGCCTATGTCTAAATAACATATTCAAAATCTACAGCTTCATATTTAATGGAACATACTTTTTGCCAAGGTCAAAGTTGGAGATTTCCCATTCATTTTCCCATAGGGAGACAATATAGGAAATACTTGGGTTGGGGAATAGACTACATTTTTAAACAATGAGATATCAATTAGAAACTTTCACAGTAATTTACTCAAGCAAAGACAAAGCTATTGCAAGTTGTCTGATGATAATATGATTATTAAATATGCTATGCAAATGTGATCACATCAACTTCAATAGGTCTATGTGATCAATTATGCAACAACGGGCAAAACATAAAACATATTGCAAAAGTCATGATTCAAAACTTTTATTGATACTTAAATCACCCTACAACACATATGAAAAATCTACCTTCATCACTTTAGTGGAACATACTTTTTTGAAGGTCAGAAGTAGCAGATTTCCTATGTCTTTTGCCATTCAGTGGGTAAAATCGGATACTTTTGACCTTGGGCAAAGCATGTCCCACTGAATTGATGATTTTTAATACAGTATGTGATGCACAGGGGTTGAAGGATCAATATAATGTATGAACCATTACTATTGCAATTTGTTTTATGCTTGGTCGGTTAGTCCAGACTTTATCACATATTTCAGTACCTATGACCTCATTTGCATATTTCATCATGATATTTCAGAAAACTTGCAATACAAAAATTGTTTGCCTGAATGTGAGTTACCAACTGTGAAAGTTTCAAATGAATATGCCATAGTTTAAAATGTTACCCTATTCACCTTTTATCTCCTATATTGTCTCCCAATGGAGATGTGAATGGGAAATCTGTCAACTTCGTCCTTGAAAAAAAGCATATTCCAATAAAGCTGTAGATTTTTAATATGTGATAGCCCACAAGGGGGTTTAAGGATCACTTAAAAGTAGGAACCATTACTATTGCAAAATTTCGTCCCGAGTTTGGGCCTTTTTAGAGCTAGATTGACTGGCCTATTGTCTCTATTGTAATTGTATGCTTTCACTCTGCTTTGTTTTCCGTAGATATTTACTTATTGAATGATTGGTTGCCTTATGAATTCTTATCCAAAGTTGGTGGATGAAATTGCACTCCAGGTCGTTTGGTGGCGCCAAATATTGTTTTGGGGGTGTACGATACACGACTGACTCTGAAGAAGGAACTATATGTAGGCTAAATAAATAAATACTGATATTTACGTGAGTGTCGTCAAGGCGCTTCGTTGAACAAAACCGAGAAAGCAAACCGTAATTTCATCATGGACACAGTAAGTGCCACACAAACTGCTATTGAATTTCACCAAGAAGTTGACAGCTGGTCTGTCTCCCATTGAGAGTAAATAATGGTGTCTCCTCATTGCATTCAGCTGTTGTTGATCAAATGTAGCCCACGTTTGTGAAATACTTTCTGAACCTCATGTAGGGCTAGGCTAGATGCTGAAAAGTGCTCTGTGTCATAATTGTACGTCTGATGCATAAAAAAACAGGCATGGATAGGCTCGTTCCACTGGGCTCTGGATAGACAGCCTGTCTAGACCCCTCCCCCCAAATATTACAGACCACTTACCGGTATTAATTTAATAATTATAGATCTATTCAGTATCAGTGGGGCACACAGATGCCCTCCACATTCTGTACAGTAGAATAAGAGTAGGCCTACAGTTATGCAGTAGTAGTAGTGCAGAGTGCTATTTAAGGCACAATTTTATATTTAGGTCTTTGTTCAACATGGTTGTTCTAGTAAATAATGTGCAGCCTCTGTTTAGAAGGAGAGCAGCAAATCATATGCCTGCAACTCATATGCACACATAGTTTCTTGTTTCCACAGTCATTCCATGCCATTTAGTGGCTGGTGGCCAGCACACTACAGTTACTGGCCATTTTGTCTATCGTGTGCAGCTCATCAGGTATTGTATGATTATGATGGCACAACCTCCATGAAATCAAAGTGTCACCTGTGGTCCTGCTGTAGGCATTGCTGTTGGAGACGCAGGAGAGAGAGGCAGAGTCCTCTCAGGCGTTGAGTGACCACACATCAGCCACCCAGCTGCTGAGGCTGCAAGTGGAAGACCTGCAGAAGAGACTGCAGGAGAAAGACCACAAACTCTCAGAGGCACAACAGGTAATCTGGACAATCCATAGCAGTCACCAAAACTTGACTAATATAATGATGATTACAAGGGGTTTGACCGTTGCTGTTAAACCCTGCGAATGACACCATGTGCATGATTTTTTGTATAGAATTGAATTTAATAAATGCCTTTCGTTGTTACCATTCATATGTACGATTTACACTACACATATCCACAATGCGATGGTGATTAAAGGAGAAGTCCAGTTTTTTGAACATTAAGGCCATTTTCTGAGTGGTCTGCAATGTTTTAGAGTCCCCCTAACCGTTTATTTCATGTTTGCTGCAGTCTCTGTTATTTGGCTGATTTGGGTTTGATCTCAACCAGCTTTAGAATGGCCGTCTATGAGCACCTGCGACTCTGTTCTTAAAATCACCTTAAACATTTGTTTTCGAAAGTCTACAGCTCACAAAGTGGTTAGGGGTGTTCACTAGCAGTCCCTAACAAGTTCCAAGGCGAAATATGGCTTCTGTCATTTTTTATTTGCCATTTTGTGAAAGAAAGTGAAAGTGAAAGTGAAACTTAATTTACAAATTGCTTCTTAAAACACACATAAAACGCGACAGATGCCATATTTCGCTACAAAAATTGTTAAGGAACACCAGTGAATACTGCTGAACACTTGCTGAGTTGCATATTCTTGAAAACAAATGTTAAAGGTGATTTTAAGAACAGAGTTGCAGGTGCCCATAGACGGCCATTCTAAAGCTGGTTGAGATCAAATCCAAATCAGCCAAATAACAGAGACTGCAGCAATCATGAAATAAACGGTGAGGGGGGCTCTAAAACATTGCAGACCACTCAGAAAATGGCCTTAATGTTAAAAAAAACTGGACTTCTCCTTTAAGTACAGTGCAGACATGGGATAGCAATGCACTGGGATATTTAGCGAAAGGGCCAAAAGTTCAGGTTCAAGCTTGAGATCAAGTCAAGGAGTGCATTCCAATATGCACACTCCCGTCAAAGAGGGTGGAGTAATAAAGAGGCTTCAAAACCCGCCCACCCAATGCAAAAGTGTGTGCTCAAGTTGGGTCTCCTAAGGGGGCGTTGTCCCCTCCTTCCTCTTCTATTTTTGAGGTGTTTGCACGAGAAGTGCGCTACCGCCATCTACAGCGCTAAGGGACATTTATTCTCAACCTCTGGACTCCGAAGGTCTCCTAACCGAGGGTCTCCTAAAGGGGCGTTCACCCGACAGAAAGTGGATACCAGAAATGAACTAGAATGACTTACAGTGCCCTCCATAATTATTGGCACCCCTGGTTGAGATGTGTTAAAAGCCTTAAAATAAATTCAGTGCTTATTGCAGAAGAATACTGTCACACTGAAAATTGTAGGAAAATGTAGCCTTCAACTCAAATGAATTGTAAGAAAATAAAAAAAATCCCTGACTAAAAAATAATTATTTTTCATTAAATCACCTGTTCCACAATTATTGGCACCCTTAACAATTTCCAGGAAATAAATATAATTGAAGCATTTCTGTCATTTCTACAGTAGTTTACAAAGTTTACCAGAGTATGTAGGAACATTTAATTAGTAATTCATCACTTCCTGTTTCCCTGGGGTATAAATATGACGTGACACCGAGGCCATTTCTCTTATCCACTCTTAAACATGGGAAAGACAAAGGAACACAGCATACAAGTGAGGCAGATGTGCGTCGACCTTCACAGGTCAGGCAGAGGCTACAAGAAGATTGCCACTCAACTGCAGCTGCCCATATCCACTGTGAGAGGAATAATTAAGAAGTTCAAAACAACTGGAACAGTGGTAAACAAGCCTGGACGAGGACTCAAGTTTATTTTGCCACCACGCACAGTGAGGAGGATGGTAAGAGAAATCAAAAGATCTCCAAAGCTCACTGTTACAGAATTACAACAAATGGTAGCATCCTGGGGTCACAAAGTCTCCAAATCAACCATCAGGCGCTGTCTACACGCCAACAAGCTGTTTGGGAGGCATGCACGGAGAAAACCTTTCCTCACTCACAATCATAAACGCAAGCGTCTGGACTTTGCCAAGTGGTATTGGGGCTTCAACTGGGACCGTGTGCTTTGGTCAGATGAGACTAAGATTGAGCTTTTTGGCAACAAACACTCTAAGTG
The DNA here is from genome assembly GCF_034702125.1 of Engraulis encrasicolus. Taxonomy (NCBI): domain Eukaryota; kingdom Metazoa; phylum Chordata; class Actinopteri; order Clupeiformes; family Engraulidae; genus Engraulis; species Engraulis encrasicolus. The sequence continues at coordinate 10,714,560 of NC_085857.1, read as the reverse complement.
GGTCTGGCGTACCACGAAAGATGCGCATGCTGAAAAGCACCTCATACCCACTGTGAAGTATGGGGGTGGGTCAGTGATGCTGTGGGGCTGTTTCGCTTCCAAAGGCCCTGGGAACCTTGTTAGGGTGCATGGCATCATGAATGCTTTGAAATACCAGGACATTTTAAATCAAAATCTGTTGCCCTCTGCCCGAAAGCTGAAGCTGGGTCGTCACTGGGTCTTTCAGCAAGACAATGACCCTAAACATATGGCCAAATCTACACAGAAATGGTTCACCAGACACAAAATCAAGCTCCTCCCATGGCCATCTCAGTCCCCTGACCTCAACCCCATTGAGAACCTGTGGGGTGAGCTGAAGAGGAGAGTACAGAGGAGAGGACCCAGGTCTCTGGATGATTTAGAGAGATTCTGCAAAGAGGAATGGCTGAAGATCCCTCTTTCTGTCTTTTCCCATCTTGTGAAACATTATAGGAGAAGATTAGGTGCTGTTTTGTTGGCAAAAGGGGGTTGTACAAAATATTAACACCAGGGATGCTAATAATTGTGACACACATTATTTGATGTCAAATAATTATTTCTTTATGTGGGATTTTTTCCCCACTGAATAAATGCACTTGTATTAAAGGTTGGATTTTTCTCTTTTTTTCCATAAAGGTCCCATATTATTTAGAATTTTTTTTAAATAATTGGAAGCTAGAAAACACATCTCAACCAGGGGTGCCAATAATTATGGAGGGCACTGTATCTCTGTGTAGAGTATCTCTGTTCCCGTCCTCCACCTGTGCTTGTCTCCTCGCCCCGCCTCCTAGCCCCACCTCTGTGGAGAAAACAATTAAGTTTCCCAGCTGTCAGCCTAGCCAAGAAAACTTTTGGGGGACTGTTTGTCATTCACCATCCAAATTGCAAATGAGAAAAGAATTGTGTTTTTCCAAGATATTGAAACACTGTGCTGCAGTCCTGAGGATATTGGGTTTGGTGAAGTTGGGTGATATTCATGAAAGGCCGTTCATCCAGGCCACTAAATACATTATTTTTAATTCATGAACTATGATATGTTAGCTGTAATAAGGTGTAGTGAATGTCTTTGGTTTGAAACATCCGTGCTATGTGGGGAAAATATTTTGTCTAAGGTGAATGATTGAATGGCAGGACTGTTGTGGATTGATGACGCCATGATCACATGCCTTGAGGAAACTGAAAGAAAATATTTCATCCACACATTCCGGATGTTTCTGACCAAAAACATGAATTTCATGAGTGGTTGACGTTTAAGGGCGTAACACAATAAAAAAAAAGTTATTTCAATTCCTGAAAAAAATGATGGAAAAAAATGGAGAGAAAAAAGGAAAAAATAATGCACTGAGTGGTCCGTGGAATTTCGCCTAATTTTTGCCATTTTTGGGAAAATGTGTCCTGTATCAACACATTGCATAAGCATGTCACATCGCAGGACATGAAGTCACACCACAGGAAATTCACTGCATTATGGCCATATTAATCCTTTTGTATACATGACTGACATCTGAACTCATGCTAACTTTATAATGATATTGTGTTTATTCTTAATATGTGTTTTCATTGATAAAAAAGTTTTTTTTCCTTCTATAAGAGCAGTCACACCACATGACACCATAAAATGCATTGCGTGACAGAAACATTGCAATATGAAGACATATAAGAGGTTAATAGTCACTTAAAACTTCCACACCACTCTCCAATAACTGAGGTACTGACTGGTTAGTAGCCTGTCTTTAAGACCCTTGTAGTTGGCCTTGCAGCTGCCCATCCACAAACCTGACATACATGTCACCCCGCAGGACGCAATTTGTGTTACGAAATTGAACTTGTAGTTAATATTACTGTATTGAGTTTTTTTCACATTTATTTACTTTAATATAAAGTTAATATTTATGCAATCATGCCAATTGCTCAATAAATTATTCAAAATGTTGTTGGTTTATTTATATATATATTATATTCCAGGTTTTATTTATTTTACAGTCACACCGCTTGACATTTGACATAGAAACCTTTACATAAATCTTAACAAAAATGTTTCTTCTCATCTAAGACTAATATGAAACATAATGTACCACATCTTCTTTCATTTACATTTGTTTTCATGAGGATAAATAACAGTTTTGTAGGTTTTTAACCAATGTTACGTAAATCCACCCACATGCTATTAGCAAAAGATTCTTTTAATTCTAATAATAATGTACCGTCTCTGCTATTAGTGCTACTGCATCATAATTGATACTGCTCTTGAAACATGTACGGACAAACCACTTCCTCCTCCTTTTCTTTTCCTAATTTGCAACATGTGTGTGTGTGTGTGTGTGTGCGTGTGTGCGTGCGTGCGTGCGTGCGTGCGTGCGTGCGTGTGTGTGTGTGTGTAACAGATTATCAGAGGGTTACAAGACGAGATTTTGGCTCTTCAGAGGCAGCTGGAGGTTGAGAGAAGGTAGGAGTTTTGTCGATATGGCAAAATAACTTGTTTTGTCCAACTGTTGTCCATTGTTAGATTTAATGTTATTATTACGCCTATTATTATTATCATCATCATCATCATCATCATCATCAGAGACCAAGTCACAAATTTGCGTGTCATAAGTAAGTCTCAAGTCCTTCCAATCAAGTGTATTCTACGCACAATCTTGACAACTAAGTTACTTTTGGTCATAAATGTATGTCCCTCTTTGCCAGTCACGTTCTTAATTAAAATAGCAGGCCTACTGGTACTGGTTCAGGGCAAATCGTTTTTTTTTTTTTTTTCATGTAATATTTTCACATGCAAATGCAGAAAATGGAATATATTTAGACATGGCATGTCATTGCAAGCTAAAACTGTCAAGTCTCGAGTCAATAGCGTACAAGTCAAGTACGTCATTCCTGAGTGGAGTCAAGTACGTCATTCCTAATATTGCCAAGTCAAGTCTCAAGTCATCAATTTGTGACTCGAGCCTGACTCAAGTCCAAGTCACCAGTCACAAGTCAACATCTCTGATTATTATTAGTGTAAAAGAAGAACGTTTTCTAAAGGTCCTGGGCTCATATCCTGGACAAGCCCCCCATTGGGGGCCAGCCGTGGCCTAATGATTAGGGAGGTGGTCTTAAGATCAGAGAGTTGAAGGGTACAATTCCCCCCATAGTACCTCTCCCAACAACTTAATTCATGGCTGAAGTGCCCTTGAGAAAGGCACCCAACTCCACATTGCCTCAGGGACTGTAGCCATTACCCTGTAAATACCTGAGTAAAAGCGTCATCTTATGTGCACACTGGACATTTTTTTTCTTTTTACATTACATTACAATACACTCATGCCTCTTTTCCACTGCCGGCTTTCTGGTAGGCCTACAGCTCAATACAGCACGACTCGGACGCCACTTTTTGTTTTTCGAACAGGCACGACACCGCTCAATCGCAAAGCAAAAAGTGGCGGCCGAGTCACGATGTGTCGAGCTGTTGGCCTACCAGAAAACCGGCAGTGGAAAAGAGGCATAAGTGTATTGTAATGTAATGTAAAAAGAAAACAAATGTCCTGTGTGCACATATACACTTTTCATCTATTCTAAATGACACTGATGTAGATGAAAGGAGTATTTAGATGTGATGTCATGTTGCTATGATACCGTTTGTCATTGATCTTCCAGGAAGTCCCAGGATGCAGAACAGCAAGCCAGGAAACCACACAAGGTCCAACGCAACAGAGTTTATAAGGTATCTGTTAATATTGTCCATGTGTGCTGATTTGTTTCTAGATCTCATGGTGATCCGCAGATGTTCCACTCTGTCAACATGTTCATGTGAGCAAATAACTCACTTACTGTCATTGAGGTCTATCATCATTTCAAATAGTTCTTTCAAAAGCCTTTGGGGTAATCTCTAGAAATTAGTGTCAAAATATCAGTTTTCTGCACATACAGTACATGAACTGATCCTGTAGGTGGCAGAATTCATTTGTCTGTGCGTCTTAAAAAAACACACTCAAAATACAGAAAACCCTTATGGGTAGGGGGCTCCTTGTTTTGATAATAGCTGGCAGCCAATGAGTTAAGAGCTATTCTATTCTATTGTGTTCTGTTGTACTCATTTCTGTTCAACTCTATTCTATTCATTTTTCAACAGCAGAAAGCACACATGGTCCAGTTCAAAACTGGTATCCGTTACTTGCCAGACTGATCTCAGGAAAAGATGTATTATAGTGAGGTTGAGGCTATTATTGTGTGCAGCCATGTTTTTTGGAGATCACTGTAAAACATAGTTCTAGTTTTTATGGTGAAATGCAAGCTTGAACATACAATTACTTACCAAATTTTGAAGAGCAACGATTGATATTACCAAGTTTAAGTTGGAAAATTTAAGTACGTGGATAAGGATATTATGCAGGTTTTCTGATTTTGGAGTGCTTACTTATTTATCAATACATTTAGAAGTGATCAGGTAAAAACAAAAATCAGTCTTGTATTCCTTTAATGTAAAGACACTGATTCACCACCTACAAAAGATTTTCAGTTTGGATAAAGTAAGAAGACCAATCCACGAATTGCTTTCTCTTGAAATGTTTATGTGATAAGAAGGACGTGCTGCACCTTGCTGAGTGAGATGAACCACGGAAATTAAGTTGTTGTCCGAGGTGTTTCATTTCCTGATTTCCAGCCTGAAATCCGTCTCTAAAACTTTCACATAATTTGCTTAAAGGTGGGGTTGCAGGTTAACCATTTTAAGAAAATGTAACATTATGACATCACGTTGGGGGTTCCGCAGGCTCATAGGAGTCTATGTAGAACCTTAGAATCCTGGGGGAGTTCCCCCAACGTGATGTCATACCTGGAACCCCACTTTAATTCAGGTTCACCCCCTCTTTGCTGCTGCACATGTCAACAGGCTGGTGGAGGAATGGCTGATGACCACCTGGAAGCAGAGGTGTCAAAAGTAAAAGTAGAAGTAAAAAAAAGAAACATAGTGTCCTTCCCACACAACTAACTTATCTGAGTAAACAGTAGATCTGTGTACTTGTCTTACGATCAGCTAACTGTGCACTGGTTGGATCAAGTTTGTGGTGGGTCCTTGTTAGGTTTTCAGTGGGTTTTTTTGTAACAATACAGTCCATCTATCCAATTAGTTAGTTAGAGTAAATGGTGTAACAGTCAAATCAAGTCAAGTAGGTTTTATTGTCAATTTCTTTACATGCACTGGTCATACAAAGAATTTGAAATTATATTTCTTGCTTTCCCATGCAGACATAGAGTAATCTAGGTAAGGACATAGACAGTATAGACATAGACAGTACTTATACATGGACATAAGACAGTATGGACATAGACAGTGCTCATACAGACATTTAAAGTGCAAGACTGGACAACAGAAGACTTGTAGAGAACATACATTAAGAGGAGGTAATTGTTGTGCTTTTCCTAAAGTCCTTTATAGCGTTCTGACATAGTAATAGTAGCATTTTGAAGAAAAATAAATATTAAAATAGGTCTATCAAGTACACCATCAGCAGTGTGTGTGTGTGTGTGTGTGTGTGTGTGTGTGTGTGTGTGTGTGTGTGTGTGTGTGTGTGTGTGTGTGTGTGTGTTTAGTGCAGGTAGAAGGTGCGGTGTGCGTCTGTGTGTGTGTGTGTGTGTGTGTGTGTGTGTGTGTGTGTGTGTGTGTGTGTGTGTGTGTGTGTGTGTGTGTGTGTGTGTGTGTGTGTGTGTGTGTGTGTGTGTGTGTGAGTTGTGTGAGTTGTGTGTCAGTGTGTGTATGTTTGGGTTTAGTGCAGAAAGTGCAGTGTCCTTGTGTGTGTCTGTGTGTGTGTGTGTGTGTGTGTGTGTGTGTGTGTGTGTGTGTGTGCACATGTGTGTGTGTGTGCACACACGGATGTTTTGAGTTAGTGCTGGTTGAAAGTTCAGTCACAGGGGGGGTTGTCAGTGGCCTTGCTGGCTAAAGGCTGACAGTGGAGGGAGAGTGGGTTGAGTGTTCAGTATCTTGATTGCTTGGTGCATTGAGCTGCTTGCAAGCCTGGTGGTACGGGAACGGAGGCGCCTGTACCTCTTTCCAGAGGGCAGGAGGCTGAACAGTTTGTGTACAGGGTGGCTTGTGTCTTTGATGATCATCATTGCTTTCCGGGTGAGGCGTGTGGTTTAAATGTCCTGCAGGGAGGGGAGTAGTACTCCAATGATCTTCTTCGCTGTGTTCACAACACGCTGGAGTGTCTTCCTGTTTTTCTCCGTGCAGCTTCCTCCCCACACTGTGATGCAGTTGGACACGACGCTCTCTATGGTTCCTCTGTAGAATGTTGTCATGATGGAGGGTGTAGCACTTGCCTTCTTTAGTTTGTGCAAGAAGTAGAGACGCTGATGGGCCTTCTTCGCCAGTGATGTAGTGTTGGTGGTCCAAGAGAGGTCGTCGCTGATGTGCACTCCAAGGAACTTGGTGCTGCTCTTTGATGTGTGACAGGACTAGCCGTTCGAAGCACTTCATGATTATGGGCGTCAGTGCTACAGGACGGTAGTCATTGAAGCATGATAACATGATGCATGATAACAGCTATGTAATACCATGGGCAAGTGTTGTAAATACACCACAAAAGTACTTTTACTTTTACTTTTGACACCTCTGCCTGGAAGGGAATTGTCGACCCTTGTGTTGACCCTTTTCAGGAAAGAGAGGCTGAAGTTGAATTCTGCCAATTATTATGTGTAAATTTGGAGACACACATTTCTTGCTTTAGTTCAACCCTAAGTCAAAGACCTTGGGGATCATCAGCCTTATTTCCATGCAAGATAATGCTTCATCTCATACAGTTATATTTAGCACATCCGCTTATCTTATAACCTGAAGGCTTTGATTGGGAGCGAATCATGGCGTGTCCATCTCAGTCTCCTGACATTTGCATTGAAAGCTCGATTGGGGATGGTGACGAAGTGGTTATATTCAGACAGACAGCAGCATAGAAGCAAGGAGGAGTTGGACCTTCACAGTCTGCAAGTTATTTCAGTTAAATCACTGTTATACTAACTCCATATATTTTTACTTTCACTTCACAGGTCAGTCAGCCCAGTTCCCCTTCCTCAAAGAACCAACACAATGCCCTCTCAGATTCTCTCCACAACGATGCAGCATCAGCACAGAGAAGGCTTTCGTTGAGGTCATCAGTTAGACTGGAGGACTGGGGACCCAAACTCAACCCAGATGGAGTGCTTTTGATTCCACCAGTGGAGCATGAGGATGAGGATGATGAGGAGGATGACACCAATGATGATGACGATGATTACATCCCTGATGAAGTTAATGACACTGATGACATCAATGACAATAATGATTACACCACCGACTGTAAGTTCTGAATCATCCTCAGGTTTTTTTTCTCTGTCTGTCTCTACTGTTATGTAGTGATACTATTTGAGACATCACATTTACAAAAGGTGAGAGTTGTGAAATATCTTCTGATAGCAGTATATTCACACTGAAGAAGTTTTACCATGAAGTCGCTGTATTTGTTCAGGACGTGATGTTGACATGTTTGATAACGGGAATCACATAATTGGCTCTGGCTTGTCGACCTGGGACATTCAAAGATACATGTATGAACTTCCCAATAGATTTTAGCTGAACCACATCATAACTCAGTCATTACCATTATATAAAATGACTTTTAATGGATAAAATACATCCCAATCTGCGAATTGTCTTTGGTCGCTCAATTTGCCGACCCCGCAGAGAGAAATAATGACTTGCACACAGAGTTTAAGTTTCATCTTTCAACAAGCCATAGTATGTGTAGTGATGATGTGCAGTAATCTAAAATCAGCGTAGCACTCGATTTTTCCTCTAAATGACAACTGACACAATCTTTTTTGGTGTATACATTTTCCAAATGCAATGTTAAGAAATTTAATGAAAGCTGTGCTATCAACATAAATATTTTGAGGAGCGTTTTTGTCTTTTTTTCTCAGGTCAGAGGACACAGAAAAGACCACTGCTAGCTGCTGGACAACCAAAGTACAAAGAGAAACACAAAGAAGCACAAGCACAAAGCACAAAGAGGACATCCATAGAAGCCCGAGCTCGTGAATGCAGCACATGTGGGAAACAGTTTGCAAAACCATATCTCCTTCGCAGGCATGAAAAGGTACATTGTAAGGAAAAACCATATCCTTGCGGACTTTGTGGAAAATTCTTTAGTCAGGAACATTACGTTACGATGCACTTCAAGAGACGGCATGACAATGAAAGGCGACTCATTGTAAGAGAGAAGACTCATCAATGTCAGGAATGCGGGAAAATGTTTTCCTCCATTTACTGCCTGAAAGTTCATCAGCAGATGCACACTGGAGAAAGACCGTTTTCCTGTAAACTGTGTGACAAAAGTTTTTTCAGCCTTTCAGCCCTGCGAAACCATGAAAACGCCCACGCTGGTGTCAGACCCTTCATGTGTTCTGAGTGTGGGCAGGGGTTTGCCTCATCTTCGAGTCTAACGATACACATGCGCAAGCATTCAGGTGAGAGGCCGTATCAGTGCTCCCAGTGTCCTAAGGCGTTCCCCTCCACAAGCCAGCTGAATGCACACGTCAAGATCCACTCTGGTGAAAAGACATATGCCTGTCCGGACTGTGGACTGACCTTCCTTAGGGCGTCATGCCTCAGCAAGCACAAGATCACGCACACTGGGGTCAGGCCACATCTCTGCCAAATTTGTGGAAAGTCCTTCGCTCAAGGAAACGTCCTCAAGACACACCTACGTGTTCACACCGGCGAGAAACCGCACCGTTGCACCATCTGTGGGGAGAGATTCACCTACGTACAGATGCTCCAGACCCACCAGAAACGAGAGCATTCTGGTGAAGAGAACGACAAGAATAGAGACCCGGAGCACAAGAACACAACAGCAGAAACCTGAACAACCTCAAACGCCAGACATTTTAAATAACCAAAGCTTAGCACCAGTCTCATGTGAATGGTCGAATTTAAAGGAACAGCAGACCATGTTTCCATTCTGAACTACTATGTAAGTTCTTCTCTGATCTGAGGTGACTTCATGCATACCTCTTTGGTCTTTGTGCATGCCTACACTGACAAGTTACATGACGCAAGGGTAGTTACACGTAGTTATGCAGATAAAAATGAGTACTATATGAAAGGCGTAATAACGCATCAGGAGGACTTCAACGGCGTATTGATATCTTGATATAGTGCCCATTTTGATCTGCATAGAATGTGGAAGATCTTGGTCACCTCTAACTTCAGCCGCGCTTGGTACTCAATGCCATGCCTAGTGACCTAAATGCTTATAATATAACAGCTCGCTCCAAACTGATTGAAGGCAAACACAAAAAACATAGAGGTCCGCATTAAATTGATTCAGAGAAGAGGAAAAAGTCAGTATGCCCTTTGAGATTTTTGTCTGTCAAAATTGGTCATAAAACACAGTCTGATCTGCCCGAGAAACACAAGAAGGAATAAACTGTGTCTGGTTTAACTAATACCACTCAAAGAATTATGTTATGTTTTATTGGCCATAAGATATACGGATTTTTTTTTTAAAAAAGGTTGGCACACTTCTTTGGATTTTTTCTTCTTTAAGTTATTTTTTCTTCTCTTTATTCATTCATTCACTGGCAATGACGTTTCCTCACGTAAGATATACGTAAACATTCTCAAGAGAGAGAGAGAGGAATACACCCTTGGCTAAGGATACTTCAAAAGTTACCGAATACCGATACACTTAAAAAATGCAAATATCGGCCCGATACCGATACGATATATATATCGGTCTATCCTTACCATGAACATTAAGTGACACTCAAAGTGGTGTTGGCGTACTGTAGAGACGGAACGAAGTTGCCTCCCACTGTCCAAACGCAAAACAATGCCGAAAATGCAATGCCCTATTAGTTATCTCACAATGCAATCAGCTTAGCCTTGCCGGTTTGGTAACATATCATATACGTTTTGGCACACATTCGCTCCAGGCCAAAATGCCAACTCTGCCGCCTTGTGGACACAGGAAGGAACAATGGAAGGAATGCGTTTCAGACGGGCGGACGGACAGACAGACCCTCTTATAGAGATGCTGAGACACATCTAAAAAGAAGGGTACAAGATTCATCCTGCTTGTTTTGGCCATCTGATAGAAAAGTACTGGAAATCTGGTTACGGTTATTTCAGCTAAAGAAGTGTCAACCACTTTTTGAATCCAAGGGTGTATTATTTTCGTGTTCGTCACTGTCCTGTGAATGTTAAGAACTTATGGCCAATGAATGATAATGTGGTAACATGCAACTGTATCTTCAGCATTACTTTAAACACATACACTGTTCCTTCTTGCAATTTTAGTGACCACGTTTTCTGATCAATTTACACTGAAATGTAAGAAATTCTTAAAGGTGTAGCCTACTTATTTATTCCACCCACTGTAGTTCAAAATATAAACAAGGTGGAATGTTTATTTAATGTTGACTATGGGATAACCACACCAGTGGATCGGAGTGGTAAGCTACCATTGTTATCGTTTGTGCCAGTTGTGCCATTGATGAGATGTCTTTGAACAAATCTATAAGTACTCGCACATTTTTACTGCCTGAAATTCAATATTTTGTTGAAGCTATTATTACAATATTCACGAGTATTAATGAAGATAAAAGCCATTTCTACATTACAGCCATGCCTTAATGCACAATGGGACAATTGTTTGTTTCTTATTATTTTCTCTCTCAGTTTTTTTATCTTACATTTTTTTCCATTGTGCTCTTTGTACTGTGTTTTATTTGTCATTGTTATTAATATTCTTGTTATTATTTTATTATTGTTATCAGTATCGTTATTTGTATTATTTATATGAGGGAAGTGCTCATCATGTCATCATCTCAGAGTCAGAGAGGACACCAGGCAGGAAGTTCTCACAGGTCGAGATGCACCTTGTGCATGATTAGAAGGTGCAATCTGTAATTTGTGTGTGTAATCTGTAATTTGTGTGTGTAATCTGTAATTTGTGTGTGTTTTGTATTTGTTGCGCGCGGGGGGGGGGGGGGGAGTTCGGAAGACAACAAAAACACCAATTCTGTCTTCAGACATTAAATGTTGAGCACTTCCTTGAAGTAAGTTGTTTTTCTTTTGAAGTTACATTACATCAATATCCTGCCCCCCATCGTCTCTGTTGACTTGTGGCCCTCTGCTTCGTTTATGCCGCACCAATGCCAACAGTTTCCCTTTGGCAGCCTAAGCTGTAGACAACAAACTTGGGAGACTTTTTCCCCATTCGACATGTCAATTGCAAATGAGTAAAGTACCTTTGAATTGTGGCCTATTGCTATTCTGTCACCAATGGCATCATGGAAATATGGGCCCACAAGCAAGATTATCTAGGTGGACCCCATGGAGCTGCGGCCAAGGGCCCCGAAAGCTGAAATTGCACAAATGTCGATTGACGACGGGGCCCCTGACTGGACGGGGCCCCGGGCAATTGCCCGACCTTGCCCAATGATAGAACCGTCCCTGAGTGTAAGTGTACAGCAATAGGCCTACACTATGTCACATTTTCTTATATCCATCATCATATCCCACATCTTGTGTTCTCAGCCTTTTTCTTCCTTTTCTTTTTATTTTTATTTTTACAAACGCATAATGTCTCTATAGTAATTGTATGCTTTCACTCTGTCCAGTATTTTTTTGTGATAGGTAGTTATTGAATCACGATTGGTTGTCTTATTTATTTAATATTGTGAAGTCTTATCCAAAGAATTCACTTTCACTTTCAAGTTGGTAGATGAAATTGCACTCCAGGACATTTGGTGGCGCCAGATATTTTTTGGGGGGTACGATACACGACTGACTCTTGAAGAAGGAACCTAGTAGGCTAAATAAATACAATATCAGAGAAATTAGAATATTTACATGATGTGAGTGTCGTCAAGGCGCTTCGTTTAACAAAACCGAGAAAGCAAACAGTAACTATTTCATCATGGACACAGTAAGTGCCACACAAACTGCGGATCTACTAAACGAAATGATAGCCAACTATCGGACTACCCAGTTTACAAGATTGAAACTCTACAGTAGGCTATGCCTAGATATTATGCATGATTCGCATAAATATTGCCTAAAAGTCCCCCTTTTCTACAATCGTGAGCGAAAAGTAAAGCCTTGTTTTTTTTTCTTCCAACAAAGGCTATTTAATTTCACCAAGAACTGGACAGCTGATCTGTCTGTTCGCTCGTTGCGTTTTCATGCACGAGTGGAAAAGACATAGAGGTAGAAAATAACACCTCTATGGGAAAAGACTTTCTGAACCTCACGTAGATAATGTATTGTCCTAGCTGAAAAGTGCTCTGTGTCATAATTGTACTTCTGATGCATAAAAAAAACAGGCATGGATAGACAAGACTCTCTAGACCCCTCCCCCCAAATATTACTGACATCTATTCAGTATCAATGGGCCAGACAAATATCCTCCCACATTCTATAGGCCTACAATAAGAGTACAGTTATGCAAAGTAGTGCAGAGCGCTATTTAAGGCACAATTTTATATTCAGGTCTTTGTTCAACATGGCTGTTCTAGTAAATAATGTGCAGCCTCTGTTAAGAAGGAGAGCAGCAAATCATGTGCCTGATGTCAGAAATGTGATGCATCACCTAGATAGTTTCTTGTTTCCACAGTCGTGGCCATGCACTTACTGGCCATTTTGTCTGCCGTGTCCAGCTCAGCAGGGATTGCATGATGGCACAACCTCCATGAAATCAAAGTGTCACCTGTGGTCCTGCCCACCTGTGGTCCTGCCATTTAGACTAGCCACTACACTTAGGCTACTGGCCACATTGACTATCTTGTCCAGCTAATGAGGGATTGCATGATGGTGGTACACACACCCTCCATGAAATCAAAGTGTCATCCGTGGTCTTACCTGTAGGTCTTGCTGTTGGAGGCGCAGGAGAGAGAGGCAGAGTCCTCTCAGACGTTGAGTGACCACACATCAGCCACCCAGCTGTTGAGGCTGCAAGTGGAAGACCTGCAGAAGAGACTGCAGGAGAAAGACCACAAACTCTCAGAGGCACAACAGGTAAATGTGGTTGTGGATGCTGCAGTACCTTCTGCCTGATGGTAGGAGTGTGAATAGAAAGTGTGCTGGATGTTGTGTAGGGTCAGAGGTGATGTTCTTGGCTTTCCTTGTAATTCTGGCATTGTAATGTGAGGCTAAGGTGGTAAGACTGTGGCCAATGATTTTAGAGGTCCTAACATCAGTTAGGAAGTCAGTAATACATTTATACTGATATTGTTCACTCTGCATGAAAGAACAATACCTTCTTTTTTTGCAATCAGGACTTTATTTATAGAAAAAAGAAGAGAAAAAAAACAGCTATGGAGCTCTCCCCATGACATTGAGTTTGGTGATGTTTGGTGATATTCATGCAAGTCAAGTAGGTAGCAGGCTTCACTCAGGTTTCTTGATAACTTTTAAGGGTGCTGTCCCAAATGAATACTTAGAATCAAAGAAAAATTGCACAGAAAAATAAAGAAAAAAATTGATGCAAGGTGCGCCCCCCTTTTCTTTGATTCTGATATTCATGCAAGGCCATTCGTCCGGGCCACTAAATACATTATTTTTAATTCATGAACTATGATATGGTTGCAGTAATAATGTGCAGTGAACGTCTTTGGTTTGAAACATCTGTGCTATGTGGGGGAAATATTTCATAAGTCTAAGGTGAATGATTGTATGGCAGGACTTTTGTGGATTGATGACGTCGTGATCAGATGCCCTCAGGAAACTGGAAAAAATACTTTTATCCACATATTCTGGATGTTTCAAACCAAAAACATTCATTACACGCCATTAGTGCTACTGCAACATAATTGATACTGCTCTTTAAATATGTAACGACACACCACTTCCTCCTCCTTTTCTTTTTCTCATTGGCAACACCTGTGTGTGTGTGTGTGTGTGTGTGTGTGTGTGTGTGTGTGTGTGTGTGTGTGTGTGTGTGTGTGTGTGTGTGTGTGTGTGTGTGTGTGTGTGTGTGTGTGACAGGTTATCAGAGGTTTACGAGATGAGATCCTGGTTCTCCAGAGGCAGCTGGAGGTTGAGGGAAGGTAGGAGTTTAGTCGATATGGCAAAACAACCTTTATTATTAACTTTATTATTTATTAAACGTTATTATTAACATCATCAGAGACCAAGTCACAAATTTGCATGTCATAAGTAAGTCTCAAGTCCTTCCAATCAAGTGTATTCTACGCACAATCTTGACAACTAAGTAGAGGTGCTCCGATTGCTCGGCTGCCGATCATGACCGGCCGATAATGGCCAAAAATAGCCTGATCGGTGATCGGAAAAACATGCCGATCAAAAAACCGATCGAGAGATATTAAATTCCTCACGCAACCATTTGCCTTTACACCTGGCGCTGCGTGTAGGCGCTGGCTCTGCACAGCTGCAACTGCACCAAAAGAAGGCATCTTTGCTTGTCTATAACTTTTCGCCATTCCCCCCTTCATTTCCACCATTCATAACCATATCTGCATCAACAATGATCTGATTTTCCGATCCATGCGCCGTTTACCTGACAATGTAATTTGCGATTGAGCCAGTGAGCCATGTTACGTTATAACCTGTGTAGTTGCCTTGGTCAGCACGCGACAACTTCACGTTGTCAGCACAAACATGTCAATTATTGTTTTCAAAGTTGTAATTGGCAGTCAGTCGATTAGTTTGATAGTCGCTGAAACACCAAACGCGACAGATGTGGTTAAAACTTGAGAGAGAGATTCAGAACGGTAGTGGAGCACTGCAACTGTGGACGGTGACAGAGAGGGGAGGGGCTCTCCTCACGAGGCTGCTCATTTAAAGTGACAGGTTGTTTTTTTCTCGTATGTGGAAGACTATTTGATGTAATGTTTCAGTTTCAATTCAATCTTAAATAGTTTAGTTATTCTATGCAATAACTTATACATTGATTAATACTGTAGACTGTATAACCAACACTAGTCTGAAAGATAATAATAATAATAATAATAATAATAATAATAAATATTAATAATAGCCTAATAATAGACATGTGCAAATTAAGATCGATTGGTTTATGGGCAGAAATGGTATTCAATAAGGATAATTAATAGGCTATTAAAAAAATAGGAAATCATTTTTGTGATCGGCAATGATCGGTAATCGGCAGATAAAGATTTTTGGTGATCGGTATCGGTGATCGGGCCAAAAAATGGTGATCGGAGCACCTCTACAACTAAGTTACTTTTGGTCATAAATCTATGTCCCTCTTTGCCAGTCACGTTGTTAATTAAAAATAGCAGGCCTACCGGTACTGGTTCAGGGCAAATCGTTTATTTAATTTTTTTTCATGTAATATTTTCACATACAAATGCAGAAAGTGGAATATATTTAGACACGGCACGTCATTGCAAGCTAAAACTGTCAAGTCTCGAGTCAATAGCGTACAAGTTCGAGTCAAGTGTATTCTACGCACAATCTGGACAACTAAGTTACTTTTGGTCACACATGTATGTCCCTTTCAACAAAAAATAGTAGGCCTACTGGTTCTTGGCAAACGTTTAATTTTTTTTCATTTAATATTTTCACATACAAATGCAGAAAATGGAATATATTTAGACATGGCATGTCATTGCAAGCTAAAATTGTTAAGTCAATAGGGTTGCACAATTAATTTAAAATAATCGAAAATCGTGATAAATCGTGATATCGAAATCGTGATTTCAATCGGGATTTAATCGTGGCAATAGTGACCTGCGTCCTTGAAGCCAGAACATGATGACTGTCAGAACAAGAAATCTGTACACCCAAGTTTCATGCTATTGCCTTTACACAATTATTACAATTCATTTTATTTTGATCGTCCCGTATATAATGAATTCTTGGTTATATTTTATTTTTTTTGAAATTTTCAAAAAAATCTGTAAACAATCAATAATCGTGATTAATAATCGTGATTAGGATTTTGACCCAAATAATCGTGATTATGATTTTTTTCCATTATCGTGCAGCCCTAGTCAATAGCATACAAGTCCGAGTCAAGTACGTCATTCATAATATTGCCAAGTCAAGTCTCAAGTCATCGAACCTGACTCAAGTCACCAGTCACCAGTCCACATCTCTGATTATTATTAGTGTAATGTACACAGAACATGAAGAAGAGGAAAGTTTGCAAAAGGTCCTGGAGCGTGTTCCATTCTCCACACTCTGCACTGTGTACTGTGATACAGTGCACTTTCCACCCTCAACTTAACGGCTAAATTTGAGGGTGAAGTGCTGGTCCAATTCACGTTCTGTCTGATGCACTTCACGGAAATGACGGTTGTCGCGTGTCATCAGAGTTTACCAACCGCCAATATACAATTCATCACGGAAGACACTGTTCCTTATGTTGACAATTTTTAAAAGTTACCCCTTTCTCTTATACACATGGCTATTGTCTTTGGAATCAAAGCTATGCTGTCATCACAGAGATTCGGCAGTTTGACCAATCTGACACTCAACCGGAGAGGAAACTACGTAACAAACATGGCGGCCGTTGAGTGCGAAAAGTGTACATAACTCCACACTTCAAAAAATGGCCGGTTTGAGGGCGTTATCCGGGTAGTTTACAGTACACTTCACCGCCGCGATTAGAAATGGAACCGCCCTGCGTACCCAAACACAGTGCGGGAAGGGCGGAAAGTACGAAGATTGGAACAGCCTCCTGGGCTCATATCCTGGACAGGCCCCATATTGGGGCCTAGTGGTTAGGGAGGTGGTCTGAAGATCATAGAGTTGGTTGGAGGTTGCAATTCCACCCTTACTTCTCCCTACATCTTAATTAATGGCTGAAGTGTCCTTGAGAAAGGCACCTAACTCCACATTGCTCCAGGGACTGTAGCCATTACCCTGTAAATAACTGAGTAGAAGTGTCATCTTATGTGCACACAGGACATTTGTTTTCTTTTTACATTACATTACAATGCACTCATGCCTCTTTTCCACTGCCGGTTTTCTGGTAGGCCTACAGCTCAATACAGCTTGACTCGGCCGACACTCTTTGTTTTTCGAATAGGCGCGACACAGCTCAATCGTAAAGCAAAAGGGGGCGGCCGAGTCACGCTGCGTCGAGCTGTAGGCCTACCAGAAAACCGGCAGTGGCTAAGAGGCATAAGTGTATTGTAATGTAGCCTGGTCCTGACCATCCCATAATACTACCATTTCATTTCGTATTGATGGTCTGGAATCCATGGAAGTTGTGTGATCTGACGCGATTGCTGGAAGCGGGAAGTTTGCACTCAGTTATGGTTTGAAATGATTGGACAGCTCTCACCCAATCGCCGACAGTTACTCAACAACAACACAGCACAGACCAGAGCCATTGGCGCAGATGTTTTCGTCATCGTCACGAGCGTCCTCCCCCTTTCTCCCCCACGTGGGGCGCTTATTCGCTTATTGGCTGTTTTCTGATTAGACCTGTGGGGGGCGTGGCGAACAAAATCCCACCGATCTGGATACTCCACAGAAGAGCAAGGCTAGACTACCGTAGTGGAGCCAATCCTTTGGCGGAAGTACGTAGGATGGCTCGCGAGGCTAATTGTAATATAATGTAAAAGAAAAAAAAATGTCCTGTGTGCACATATATACTTTTCATCTATTCTACATGACACTGATTAAGATGAAAGGAACATTTAGATGTGAAGTCATGTTGCTATGATACTGTCTGTTCTTGATCTTTCAGGAAGTCCCAGGATGCAGTGCAACAGCATGCCAGGAAACCACACAAGGTTCAATTTAAAAGAATTTATAAGGTATCTGTTATTATTCTCTGTGTGTGCTGTTTTGTTCTCATGGTGATCTGAAGATGTTCCACTCTGTCAACATGTTCATGTGAGCAAATAACTCGCTTACTGTCATTGAGGTCTATCATCATTTCAAATAGTTATTTCAAAAGCCTTTGGGGTAATCTCTAGAACTTAGTGTAAAAATATCAGTTTTCAACACATACATTAACTGATCCTGTAGGTGACAGAATTCATTTGTCTGTGGGTCTTCAAAAAATACTCAAAATACAGAAGACCTTATGAGTATGGGGCTCTTTGTTATGAAAGTAGCTGGCAGCCAATGAGTTAAGAGCTATTCTATTCTATTGTGTTCTGTTCTACTCATGTCTGTTCTATTCTATTCTATTCTATTCTATTCTATTCATTTTTCTACAGCAGCAAGCCAGGAAACCACACAAGGTCCAATTCAAAATAGTTAATGAGGTGTCTGTTACTTTCCATCTTACCAGACTTCTCTCAGGAAAAGATGCATAATACAGTAGTGAGGCGGAGGCTATTATTGTGTGCAACCATGTTTTGTCTGAGATGTCTGTAAAACCTATTTCTACTTTTTTTATGGTGAAATCCAAGCTTGAACATACAATTACTTACCAAATTTTGAGGAGCAACGATTAATATTACAAAGTTTAAGTTGGAAAATGTAAGTAGGTGGATCCATAAGGATATTATGCAGGTTTTCTGATTTTGGAGTGCTTACTTGCTGTCAGCAAGTTAATTCAATTTAATCATTCACTGCACAATTATACTAACTCCACATATTTTGCCTTTCTCTTCACAGATCAGTCAGCCCAGTTCCACTTCCTCAGAGCACGTCCACACTGACTTCTCAGATTCCCTCCACAATGATGCAACATCATCACAGAGAAGGCTTTCGTTGAGGTCGTCAGTTAGACTGGAGGACTGGGGACCCAAACTCAACCCAGATGGAGTGTTTTTGTTTCCACCAGCGGAGCATGATGACGATGATGACGATGACGATGGTGACATCAACAATGATAATGATTACATACCTGATGAAGCTGATGACATCAACAATGATAATGATTACATCCCTGATGAAGCTGATGACATCATTGACATCAATGATGATGATGATTACATCCCTGATGAAGTAAATGACGCTGATGACATCAATGATGATAATGATTACACCTCCGACTGTAAGTTCTGAATCATCCTCAGGTTTTTTTTTTCTCTGTCCATCTCTACTGCTATATAGTGACATTACTTGAGACATCACATTAACAAAAGGTGAGAATTGTGAAATGTCTTCTGATAGCAGTATCATTTTACATGGAAGAGGTTTCGCCATGAATTCGTTCCCTTCGCTCAGGTCATGATGCTGAAATGTTTTATTCAGCTAATTGCATAATGGCTCTGGCTTGTCAACCTAAGACATTTGAAGATATGAGCATTCCAATCGTTTTTTGCTGAACTGCATCATAGCTCATTACAATACCTTACATGACATTACATTACATCACACTTTCCTGATGCTTTTATCCAAAACAGTTATAGTTACTGCACAATTTACAGCTAGTTTCAGTATAGAATTTTAGTTAAAATCCCTGGAGCAGTGTGGGGTTTGGTGCCTTGCTCAAGGGCACTTCAGCCATGGAGTGAGATCGAGAGTGGAAAGGCCCGATTCGAACCTGCAGCCCCCTGATCTAAAACCAATCTCCTTTACCATTAAGGGCCATACACACACGTCGCTGCCAGTTACTCGCTCAGCGAATGAAGTCAATAGAATGTCAATGTGTTCCAGCAAGACTAGGAGAGTAGGCGAGTACTGTACAAGCGATGCGATGTGGGCGGATCCCAAGTTGAAAGTATTTTAACTTCAAGCGAGGCGAGTAAGCGAGTAGCCAATTGGAATGCAGGGTTCTGTACTTCTCGCCTGTACATTGGCAGTTAAAGTCGCGGGAACTTTCAGCGAACGTTCCATGGGAGAGTGGCGAGTAGGCAAGAAGCTAGTAAATAGCAGCGATGTGTGTGTACGTAGCTTAGTCCACAGCTGTCCCATTACCATAATATCAGCTGCCTTTTAATGTCTGAAATCTGCTCTGTTCGCTTAATTCCCGTCGCTTTTTGGTGCACATGTAACCTAGTAAACTAGCGCCACCCACTGTTACGCTCAAAAGGAGAGTTAACATAAAGGAGGACGGAGTCAGATGTACAGATCTTTGGTCATATTTATTTTACAGTCCAATCAATGCACCAACATGACATAGCCAACGCAGCCAAACCAAAACCAGCGCACAAACAAATCAACCAAACAGACAAACAAACCAACAGAAGGAGCAGTGGGTCTTAAGGCCCACGAGGGGCAAGCAACCCAAGATTGAACAGAGTCTCAAGCTCAGTATTCGCTGCTCTAACTTGGACACAAAGACAGCGGGGTTTTAAAGGGATCAGCTGAGCCCTTTCCACGAATGAGCTGCTGCAGACAATCAGTGACAATCGGACGCAATCAGGGACAATTCAGCGCACCTGCAGGGGAAAAGCACAACAGGCAGTACTAGGGAGGACACGACGCCCTCTAGGGGCGTCACACCCTCCCCCATCAAGACAGGAAACGCAGTTTTCTGCAATACTGCACATATGAATCAAAAATATATCCAAATGAAACACTGTCAATGATATTTGTCAAACCCCAACTTTCCAATAGGCCTATGAAATGGCCCCACACCCTGTGGAGCATGCAGGATCTTTGATGGACTACAAATGTAGGCCTAGCAAGCACCCACACCATGAGGCTGGATACATCATTACCTACTGAACAGAAACAAGCACAAATATACAAAACACAGGCAAATTCGATTAAAAAACTTCGGTTAACAAGTTGAGTAATGGGCGATTTCCAACCATTTCCTAACTTAACTGATGTTTTCCCATGCGGCGAATCACAATCATCTACTGAATTATCGTGTGTATCCGACACTGCCACCATCGGATAAGGGACACTAGTGATGGCTGGGCCATCAGTGGGTGAGCAGGTTTCTTCCAATTTAACGGACAACGCTCTATGCTCAGCACTTTCGCTTGCAGAGCGCGTCCAGGAGCATGCAGGAGGGTTACATGGACAAAATATCTCGCTGCTAACTTCAACAGAAGATTGTCCACTTACAACCAGTTTTTCAATAGGTTCAGCAAAAATATTTTCCTCTACCAGATTATTCACCAACGAACTATCACGAACGGGTACAGCGGTTCGAACTGCGAGCCCAGGATCACCCTGCACACGTTCACAACCCAAGCGCGCACTACACAGCGGTACTGACTGAGTAGTCAGGCCTACGTCATGAGTCAGTAAAAATTTGTCCAAAGTGGTATCAGTGGGAACGGAGTGAACAGACTCTCCAATGAAAGAATGACATGAGCCTGTGTTTGGCGAGATTCTCTCATGAATCTTGGCACCAGCAGTACCAGTTAACGATACAGAGCCGTCTGCGATTAACGGCTGGAGAGCCTCGCCTCCCTCCCCAACAAATAGAGATGCAGATTCAGGCATGTTCTCAGTTATTGAAACCGGGGTCACGAGCACAGTAGTTGCCTGGACGGGCGGTCTAGCAGAGAAAACCCTTCCTTTTGTTTTTAACAACGGGCAGTGTCTTTTCCAATGCCCATGCTCCTTGCAGTAGTTACACATGAGCTTGGACACGTATGCATTCATGTGAGAACCTTGGTTGCGAATAGAGTTTACTTCGTGCGATTCATATTTTGAACTTGAACGAGACCCCACGCCCCACACACTGACAGGACCAGATCGTTGCGTAAACTCCCATTCATCAACCAGTGCAGCAGCCTGTAAGGTAGTTTCGACCCCACGCCCCATAAGAAAAACAGCAGCCTCCTTAGAGAGAGTCTGTTTAAATTGCTCCAACATCATTAACTCAACTAATTGATCAAGTGACTGAATATTAGCAGACTTTCTCCACCGATCAAACTGCAATGTTAATTCCCGTGCAAACGCCATATTAGACTGATCAGATGTCCTCTGCATGGCACGAAAATTGTATCTGTATGTCTCTGGCGCAAGCTCATATGCCTTCAAAACAGACAATTTCACTTTTTCATAATGTTTCCTGTCGGAACCAGACAGGTCGCAATACGCGCGCTGAGCTCGACCGGTCAAAACGCATTGCAGCAACAATACCCTTTCCACATCTGACCAGTCATGAGCATCTGCCATCTGTTCGAAAAGCTGAAAAAAGACATCAACGTTATGCTCATCGAATTTTGGAACTAAACGGAGATTTTTGACCACACTCAACGTAGGTGTAGTGGTTTCGGCTGCAGCTGGATTAAGCAGACCCGACATTTCCCCCTCCCTTGTAAATGCGATGCGCTCTTTAACTTTATCCAACTGGTTTGATATTTCGCCGGACTCCTTAATCAAACGTAGCCGCATCAACTCTGTCTCATGTTGATAACGTGATAGAGCTTTTTGCTCCTCAAAAGACAAGCCAACAGGGGACAGAATAGGTGGATAATTCACAAAACTAGACACACTTGCATCAACCATGGCGCAAACAATAGGCTAATCCACAAAAATAAACACTGGACTCAATGAACAAATACAAACGCCAAATGTGGACCAGTAGAATGAGGCTACAACTTCCTAAATTGATCATTAATGCCCTGCTAAACCCATACACCCAACTAACTCGTCGACCCTGGTCTTCAGACGGCGTAAGGCTGGGGATTTTAAGCACTGAGCCCGCAGGTCTGTATGAACCGCCAATGAATAACAGCGCAACGGACCTCGGAAGTGCCCCCGAGACAACTGCTACTAAGCCCCGTACCGTCACAAAAACAAAAAAGTTGCACACCCGAGGGCATACACTGAGCCTACCAAGGGCAAGGAAATGAATTCAGCCTAGACTACTGGTACACAAGTAACAAAAAAAGAAGCCATCAGCACTAAATAGGCTACTTTAACAAACGAAACAGCAAACTACAAACAGAAAATTCCACTAACAAATTAACCACTAACAAATTAAGTTGAAAAAGAACTAACAGATAGCCTGTTTCAAATAACCAACAACGAAAATCAACGAAAACATATTACAGCTGCGCAATAATGACCAACTCCCTCCTCCATCATACAAAGTAGCCAAATAGACTCATAAGGAAATCCAGTGGTACAACCAAATTCCAAAATAAAGGCAGTGGTTTAACGAGCCCCCATGTTACGCTCAAAAGGAGAGTTAACATAAAGGAGGACGGAGTCAGATGTACAGATCTTTGGTCATATTTATTTTACAGTCCAATCAATGCACCAACATGACATAGCCAACGCAGCCAAACCAAAACCAGCGCACAAACAAATCAAACAAACAGACAATCAAACCAACAGAAGGAGCAGTGTGGGCAGGGCCGGTTCTGGCTTATTTGGCGCCCTAGGCGAGTTTGAATTCTGGCGCCCCCCCCCCCCCCCCTTTTTTTTTATACCTTACAGAACACAAGAGTAATACCGGTAGTAAGCTTAACTAAATAGCATCAAGAACAATAACTGTTTTGCATCAAATGGATTTTGGACAGCCGACCAACACATCAGATTGAGTCGCATGAAAGTACCTTCACTGTGTGGTGTCTTGGATGTAATGGTGGTGGTGCCCCCAACCCCAGATGAGAGGGAGGTTAACATTGTGTTTGAATTGTAAAATGGAATTGAAATGCCAGGAGAGTGGTACAGTACATTTGCATGTCAAATGCATGTGTAGACAATAGGCCTACCAAGGAGGTCTGCATTGATAGCCTATCTACACTACCTACAGCATCACAAAGCATGGCAGCATAACAATTTTAATAAGCTACACATTTGTGCTGTCTATGATTCCAAACCAATTTCATTTCTGTAGCCTACTGGAAATAGTGGTGCATTTGTGAGTAGGAGAATGAGAAGGGGGCTACCTATGTGTTTGAACCGGAGGGACAGGGTGAGAGAAAGGGAGAAAAGCTGTCACGCTTTTGAATTTCATTATATACAAAATATAGTAAATAGCCTCACTTGTCTGCAATACTACATCACTCAGCATGAAAACATGCTGTGCATGGTTCTCTTACATGATTAATGTAGGCCTATATGTCATTCTGGTCTGGAAACAATGTTTTTTTTAAGCTTACAACAAGCAGGTAATTCATTCAAGTGGATGGAAGGAGATATGGCAGCAAAACTTGTCTTAAACATGGCACCAGTCTTATTTTACACTGCTGGTCAACCTAAGCAAGTATTATGATGTCAGGTGGGTGTTAGTGAGTAGGCTACTAACAGCTACTTTACTGGATTTCATTGCTTGGCATACTTGGCTAATGTTAGCATGCTAACTAGCGATTTCTCAGATCAAAAGCAAAGCTCTTTTTCCCTCTAATTCCAAACAGTAGCCTCATAACTATTAGGCTTTACATTACCACAAACGGTTTCTGATTAAACCACATACTCCCAAAACACCCTCTGCAACTCCTGCATCATGCAATGACTGGTTTAATGAGAACATAACAATTCTCCACCCAGCAGAGCAGCTTTGCTTTTCTCGCTTGCCCTCTGTCTCTCGAATGAGTCTCCAAATTCAAAATAGATCGCACGCTGTCACTCGTCCCGCCCTCTTTCTCAGGACTGTCTGTTTATTGGTCCACAGACTTCCCAGAGACAGTTGAAAGCGATATTACTATTGGCTGAGGGGCGCTTTGCCGTGAGGAGCGCTTTCGCCACGCTTTGTTGATTGCGACTTCATAAAAAAACCTCCATATCGCAAAATTACGCATCGGAGAGCGCCATTTCGGCGCCCCTTCTTCACATTGCGCTCTAGGCGACCGTCTAGCCGGCCTATGCTTATAACCGGCCCTGAGTGTGGGTCTTAAGGCCCACGGGGGCAAGCAACCCAGGATTTTTACAGAGTCTCAAGCTCAGTATTCGCTGCTCTAACTTGGACACAAAGACAGCTGGGTTTTTAAAGGGATCAGCTGAGCCCTTTCAACGAATGAGCTGCTGCAGACAATCAGTGACAATCGGACGCAATCAGGGACAATTCAGCGCACCTGCTGGGGAAAAGCACAACAGGCAGTACTAGGGAGGACACGACGCCCTCTAGGGGCGTCACACCCACTGACGGCAAAAATGTTTTGCCTGCGACACAGTGCAGAGATTTGTTTTGAATCAAAGCGGGCGGGGTTTTGAGGGAGTGACGACAAAGCTTGCGACGCTGGGGAAAGCACAACAAGAAGAATGGTTGAACAGCTTTCGCTTGACGTCAGTTTAGGAAGAATTACACCTGAGGTTTTCGTTGAAATGTGTTCAGGAAGATGTTCTATCTACGCTCATTCATTTTTAAGAAAGACTTTTTCCGCTGTTTTACCGACAACCTATAAAATGTGGTTCCACGTTTTTTGATGGCCGTAATTGTCAGTTGCGCTGATTGGTCAGAGCGTTGACCTATAGGCACAGACATGGTTTGAAAGACAACAGGTTGTTCTCATCAACAATCTTCGGATGTATTGTTCATCAGGGCCAGACTAAATTATACATCCAATCCCACATTTAGTCTGGTTTATCAGGCTAGTGCACAGGCACGTTAAGAGTCTCATCAACTACGACATATTACAGTGTATGTGTGGCAATGGTGTATCGTAATCTGAAATCAGCGTGCTACTCAATGTCCATTTTCATTTTCCATCAGATTTGTCCTCCAAATGACAACCCCCTTAATGACAACAAACATTACACAGTCTTTTTTTGGTTTATAAATGTTTCCAAAGGCAATGTTAAAAAATGAAATATGCTGTGCTGTCAAACTAAACATTTTAAGACTGTTTTGTCTTCTTTCACAGGTCAGAGGACAGAGAAAAGGCCACGGCTAGCTGATAGACTACCGAAGTCCAATGAAAAGCACAAGGAGCCACAAGCACAAAGCACAAAAAGGAAATTCAAAAGAGTTCATGAATGCAGCACGTGTGGGAAACGGTTTGCAAAACCATGTCTCGTCCGCAAGCATGAACTTACACATACTAATGAAAAACCATATCCTTGCGGACTTTGTGGAAAGTCCTTCAGTCAGGAACATTATGTTACGATACACTTTAAGAGGTGCCATGACGATGAACAGAGACGTGTCGTAAAAGAGAAGCAACATCAATGTCAGGAATGCGGGAAAATGTTTTCCTCAAGTTGCAACCTGAAAGTTCATCAGCAGGTGCACACTGGAGAAAGGCCAAACTTTCCATGTACACTCTGCGACAAGACATATTCCAGTCTTAGTAACCTGCGAAACCATGAAAACGTCCACGCTGGCTTTAGACCCTTCATGTGTTCTGATTGCGGGAAGGGGTTTTTGTCATCTGCGTGTCTAACGTTACATATGCGCAAGCATACAGGTGAGAGACCATATAAGTGCTCTCAGTGTCCTAAGGCATACGCTTGCGCAAGCAGGCTGAAAACACACCTCCAGATCCACACCGGTGAAAAGTCATTCGCCTGTCCAGACTGTGGCCTGACCTTCCTTAGGGCCTCATGCCTCAACAGGCACAAGATCACGCACACTGGGGTCAGGCCTCATCTCTGCACAATTTGTGGCCTGACTTTTGGGAGGGCCTCACACCTCAGCAGGCATGCAATTACGCACACTGGGGTGAGACCTCATCTCTGCCCAATTTGTGGAAAGACCTTCGGTCAATCTGGCGTCCTCAAAACACACCTGCGTGTTCACACCGGCGAGAAACCGCACCGTTGCACCATCTGTGGGGAGAGATTCAGGTACGTACAGATGCTCCAGACCCACCAGAAACGAGAGCATTCTGGTGAAGAGAACGAGAAGAATAGAGACCCGGAGCACAAGAACACAACAGCAGAAACCTGAACAACCTCAAACGCCAGACATTTCAAATAAACAAAGCTTAGGGCCAGTCTCATGTGAATGGTCGAATTTAAAGGAACAGTCCACCATGTTCCGATTCTGAACTACTTTGTACAGTAAGTTCCTCCGATCTGAGGTGACTTCATGCATTCCTCTTTGGTCTTTGTGCATGCCTGCACTGACCAGTTACATCAGTGGTTCTCAATCTTTTTTGAACAAACGTCCCCTTGAACTCATCATAAGCCTCTCAACGCCCCCTTGACCTCATCATAAGCCTGCCAATGCCCCCCTTAGTATTAAAAAATAAAATAGACTAATGCAACTCAATGGTAACTAAGCCCCGCCCCCACTAATGTGTAAGGTACACATTAACTCAATTCAGAGAAGAACATTCAGTGGAGGAAAAAGATGATATGCCCTTTGACTTTTCTTACATTTCTGTGGAAATTGATCATAAAACATGATCTGATCTTCCCTGAAAATAAGGAATAAACAGTGCCAGCTTTAACGAATACCACTCAAACAATTACATGTTATCATGTTTTTATTGGACTTATTTATTGGACTCATGTTTTTATTGCAAGATGTTAACATTTTCAAGAGAGGGGATGGAGTAAGTATACCCTTGGCTAAGGATCCTTCAAAAGCTACTTAAAGCAGACACTGTTTTTTCTTGCGATTCTAGTGAAGATCAGACCAATTTACACAAACATAAGAAATTCTTACAGGTGTACTAACTTGGGCCTAGTCCTCCTACTGCAGTTCAACATGGAAACATGGTGCATGGTTACCTTAATGTTGACTGTGGCTTTTTGGCCAACAACAACAGACAAGCTGAGAGCTATGCGACTATTGTTACTGTTTGTGTCATTGATGAGATGCCTTTGATGAGGAAATCTGACTGAATTATAAATACTGGCACATTTTTAGTGCTAAAGCTGAAATGAAATGATTTTGAAGACTGAATATATTGTTGAAGCTATTATTACAATATTCATGATTATTAATGACAATAGTCATTACTACCACAATAGCCATTTCTAAATTACAGTCATGCCTTTAATGCACAATGTGACAATTGTTTGTTTCCTATTATTTTCTCACTCAGATTTTTATTTTATTTGACATTGTTTTCTTGCTGCTTTTTTATGGTATTTTATGTATTGTGCTTATGTATTATGCATTATTATTGTTGTTATTTTTGTTATTATTATTATTATTACTCATGTGGGAAGTGTTTATTGTGCCACTTATGTTTGGTCAGAGAATTAAAAAAATGTTGAGCACTTGAAGTAATTCGTTTTTTCTTGGTCCTGCTTGTGTTGCTTCATTCCTCCATAGATATGAGCACCAGACACTGCGTTGATCTCTCCCTTGTACTGTATTGGCTGTGTTTGTGATGCCACTGCCTTGTCACCGATTGCATTCTGGTTAGAATTTGCACTTTGCCAGCCATTTCAATGTATTCCGGTTACCCCCCACCCATACAGTCAATATAATGTCCCTATTCAACATGTCAATTGCAAATGAGAAAAGTACCTTTGAAATATGTGTTAGATATTGACCTCTATAACCTCTGTCATCAATGCCATCTTGCCTCTCATAACTAGACCACAAGCAAAAGCAGAGAACGGGATGTTGGATATAGCTGGACCCGCAGCAGGCTTGTTGTTTCCGACAGGAGACAACAGGACAGAGGAAACAAGAAGAGGGATATGGGTATTTCACTCATGTAGGCCTACTGTATTTTCCTCAACCTACACACAGCACCAAAATGTTACGCCAGTCATAGCTGAGCAGAGTGGTGGTTAGGTAGGGAGACAATCTTAGTAGTTGCTAGTGCAAGTGTAAAGCAATAGGCCTGTAAAATGTCCTTACATCCATCATCATCCCACTTGTGTTCTCAGGCTCAACCTTTTTTGCACACACATAATATCTCTATTGTAATTGTATGCTTTCCCCACTCTGTGCAGTGTTTCCCTTTAATATTAAGTTAATGAATTATTACTTCGGTTGCATTATTTATTTTAAATACGGTATTGAATGAATTCCTTATTCAAAGTTGGTAGATCAATTTGCACTCCTAGCCGCTTGGTGGCGCCAAAGACATTTTTTTAGTACAATAATCTGAAGAAGGAACCACTGTAAATAAATACCAAAGAACATGGAAAAGTGCTTTGTTCTTTCCATGATCTGTGTAAATAAATAATGTATGATATCAGAAAGGTTCTAACGTTATAAAAGGCTGTGATTATATTCACATGAATATCGTCAAGGCGCTTCGTTTAATTAACCCGAGAAAGAAACGCGATTCCATCATGGACACAGTAAGTGCCACACTAAACCAATCCACTAAACGAAATGATAGGCAACATGCTGTTCACTAGATTAAAACTCTAGGGAGGCTATGCCTTTAGGCCTACTGTAGTTCGCATGATTCGCTTAAGTATTTTTCACTTAATGAAAAAGCATTGAAAAACAGACGACAGCAGCCCCGAGCACCCAAACAGGACAAAGACAAGACAAGACAGGACCTTAACGTCCTTGAACTGGACCTATTCATCACAACAAGTACCGTAGAATGTTAGATTACTCACAAGCAAATCAGTTCAGAGTGCTGTTATGTATTTTTTTTACATTCAGGACTTTGTTTAACATGGGTGGTGTTCTAGTAAATTATACTGCCTCTGGAGATCAACAACTAAGAAATGTGATGCATCATCATCACCAATGGAATGGGCTCATCACAGAGTCATCACTCATCAATACCTGTAGTTTCTTGTGTCTAGTCCATGCCATTTAGACTAGCCACTCCACTTGGGCTACTGGCCACATTGACTATCTTGTCCAGCTAATGAGGGATTGCATGATGGTACACACACCCTCCATGAAATCAAAGTGTCATCCCTGGTCCTACTGTAGGCTTTGCTGTTGGAGACGCAGGAGAGAGAGGCAGAGTCCTCTCAGACGTTGAGTGACCACACATCAGCCACCCAGCTGCTGAGGCTGCAAGTGGAAGACCTGCAGAAGAGACTGCAGGAGAAAGACCACAAACTCTCAGAGGCACAACAGGTAATGTGGACAAAGAAATCTGTCTAATTATGATTAGAACGATTTACTTTATATACACAATGCAGTTGATTGAGATGAACTATGGGACAGCAACACACTGGGATATTTAGAGAAAAAAAGGAATATTTACACCAGCCTATATAATAGAACTACCAACTACTAATGCAAAAGATGAACTCAAAACACACACACACACACACACACACACACACACACACACACACACACACACACACACACACACACACACACACACACACACACACAGAGAGAGAGAGAGAGAGCTGGTACTGCACAGTAGTCATCCAGGTTATGGCACAGATCGTCATGCTCAGCGGTATAAACACACTTGGAGTACCTTGGAAATATGGCCAAACCTACGTAACTATCTATGTACAGTCAGAGGCGATTCTAGGGTCAGGTGGGGCCCCGAGCAAAAATGCAAAGGAATGAACATTTGGGGGCCCCAAGCGGCTGCCTGCCTAGCCTGGTGACAAGATATGCCTCTGTGTACACTGCAGAGATGTGTGTTTTAAAAAAAAAAACAGTTATTTGCGGTCGCTAGGGGCGTCTAGATTTCTAGGCTAGGTATGCACTGTATTTAATCAATCAATAAAGAGGAATAAGATATGGGTAACTATCAAATACAGTCCAACTTTCAATTTTTTCCCCTTTTAAACGTCAAGTTCATTTTTCAGTTGCATTGTACACACATTATAGTTTATATTATATGAGGAAAAAGTTTTGACATTATTTGCCTTAATGTCATTTGTTAATATAAGGGTGTGTGATCGGTGTGTCAAAGGCTCTATGATCTGCCATCTTTGTGTAAAGATGGAACACGGAGATCAATGGGGTCAGCCCAACTCCTGCTTCCATGACTCTGGTCCGGACCAAAAACATTCTCTTCACGCAATTAGTGCTACTGCATCAAATATGTACGGACATACACCACTTCCTTTTTCTTTTCCTCATTGACACTGTCGTGTGTGTGTGTGTGTGTGTGTGTGTGTGTGTGTGTGTGTGTGTGTGTGTGTGTGTGTGTGTGTGTGTGTGTGTGTGTGTGTGTGTGTAACAGGTTATCAGAGGTTTACGAGATGAGATCCTGGTTCTCCAGAGACAGCTGGAGGCTGAGAGGAGGTAGGAGTTTGGCAAAAACACTTTAAAAAAAAAAAAAAACTTTACTTTGTTATCCATAGAACATCGATAGTGTAATGTACAGAACATGAAGAAGAAGAAAGTTTGCAAAAGGTCCTGGGCTCATATCCTGGACAAGCCTCAGATTGGGGGCCAATGGTTAGGGAGGTGGTCTGAAGATCAGAGAGTTGAAGCCGGTTCCAATTCCACCCTTAACTCTCCCTGAAGTGCCCTTGAGCAAGGCACCTAACTCTACCTTGCTCCAGGGGCCGCAACATTTACCGTAACAAAAATTACCCTGTAAATGACTTTGGATAAAAGTGTGTAATGTAATGTAATGTAATGTAATGTAATCAGAAAAAACTTCCCCTGTGTGTACACACATGTATACCTTTCATTCCAACTGATGTGAAGTCATGTTGCTGTGTTAACTTTCTTTCATTGACATTCTAGGAAGTCCCAGGATACAGGGCAACCCCAAGCCAGGAAACCACACAAGGTCCAATTTAAAAGAGCTTATAAGGTATGTGTTAATAATGTCCATGTGTGCTGATTTGTTCTAGATGTCCTGGTGATCCAAAGATGTTCCACTCTGTCAACATGTTCCACTCAAGACGTATTCTAGTCTGTTCTATTGTGTTCTATTCTATTCCATTCCTTTTTCTACAGCAGCAAGCCAGGAAACCCCACAAGGTCCAGTTCAAAAGAGTTAATGAGGTATCCGTTACTTTCCAGGCTGATCTAAAAATATATATTTATTACGTCACAGTTTTTTTCTTAAATCACTGCACTGCCATACAATTTTTTCTTATTTTACCTTCACTTCACAGGTCAGTCAGCCCAGTTCCCCTTCGTCAGAGCACTTCCACACTGCCCTCTCAGATTCCCTCCACAATGATGCAACATCAGCACAGAGAAGGCTTTCGTTGAGGTCATCAGTTAGACTAGAGGACTGGGGACCCAAACTCAACCCAGATGGAGTGCTTTTGTTACCACCAGTGGAGCATGAGGATGAGGTTGATGACATCAATGATAATGATTACATCCCTGATGAAGCTGATGACGTTATTGACATCAATGACGATAATGATGACACTGGTGACCGTAAGTTCCGAGTTTTTTTCTTTTTGTCTGTCTCAGTTCTCTTAATAATAGATATGTTGTGAATCACATTTACAGTCTTCCGATAGCAATATTATAGCACTTTTTTGTCATTGCACTTAGGAATGTTCTGCCACACACAGTTTTCATTTCTGTCATTCATCATTTCTATCATTCAAGTACATAACCAGGGGCATCATTACCCTTTCAAGTGGGAGCCCTACTAGCTTGCCCAGAGGTGACAGGCCTGTTGGTACTCAATGTTTGGGAGTACAGAATTGGAAAAAGGTCTGCAAAACTCCCAATAAGGAAAGCAGTTTCTGACAGACCTGACGACCTGTAATTGGCACCTTTTTTCTCTTCATAGAGCATAAAACCTTGTTATCATGTTTCTTTTGACGCATTGAATACCGAAAGCACAATTTTACATTTTTTTGTTCCTGACCTGTGTATGGGATGAATGGTGCCCCAGGTGCGCCATACACTACTCTCCCCAACATAGAATTTCTTTGGCTTATACATTTTTCCAAATGCAATGTTAAGAAACTAAATGCACTTTTATATCAAAATAAACATTTTTAAAGTGTTTATGTCTGTCTTTTTTCCCCCAGATCATAGGACACCGAGAAGGCCACTGCTGGCGGCCAGACTACCAAAGCACAAAGAGAAGCACAAAGAAGCACAAGGCATAAAGAGGACTTCCATTAAAACCAGAGGCCATGAATGCAGCACGTGCGGAAAATGGTTTGCAAAACCATGTCTCCTCCGCAAGCATGAACCTGTACATTCTAAAGAGAAACCATATCCTTGCGAACTTTGTGGAAAATCCTTCAGTCAAGCGCGTTACGCCAAGCTGCACTTTAAGAGGCGCCATAGCAGTGAGACCCGTGTCGTGAAAGAGAAGACTCATCAGTGTCAGGACTGCGGGAAAATGTTTTCCTCCAGTAGCAACCTGAAAACTCATCAGATAAGGCACACTGGAGACAGGGCCTATTCCTGTAAACTGTGTGACAAGAGGTATTTCACCCTGGGTAGCCTGCGAAACCATGAAAACGCACATGCTGGCGTTAGACCCTTCATGTGTTCGGACTGCGGGCAGTCGTTTACTTCTTCTTCGCAACTAACAATACACATGCGCAGGCATACGGGTGAGAGGCCATATCCGTGCTCTCAGTGTCCTAAGGCATTCGCTAGCACAGCCATTCTGAGGTCACACCTCTTGACCCACTCTGGTGAAAAGCCACACGTCTGCCCGGACTGTGGACTGACTTTCCACAGGGTCTCGACTCTCAACAGGCACAAGATCACGCACACTGGGGTGAGGGCTCATCTCTGCCCAATTTGTGGAAAGTCGTTCGGTCAAGCAAGCGTCCTCAAGACGCACCTACGCGTTCACACCGGAGACAAACCCCACCGTTGCACCATCTGTGGGGAAAGGTTCAGCCAGGTACAGACCCTTCAATCCCACCAGAAACGGGCACACTGTGAAAAAGAACAGAAAGAGCAGGCATCCAGTACAAGACAAGAACTCAACTGCAGGAACGTGGACAACTGGGTAGTGACGTCACTAAACACCTCCCTCAGATGACTAAAACCGAGGACGGATCTGATTTGAATGGTCGACTTTAATGTTGTCGATGGCTTTGATATCCAACACCATCAATGTAGCTGAGCACTTATTATTGCTACAAATGTAATTACTTAAAGGTACACTGTGCAGGAAATGGTCTGAAAAGGTACTGCAACTATGTTGCTTATTGAAACTGGGTTGCCTATTACCAAATTTGATATTTTCATGAAGGTTTACTAAGTAATAAACTAATATTGTCTTCTATGGCCCAAGTACAGTCATCTTTCAACATTCAAAATGGCGGACCATGGAGAAGATACCCCTTTGATGTAGGCCTATGAAAAGTGCAATTTTCCCAGTCATAATGAATACTTTGAATTTGACTGTGGTGGTAAGTATTCATGAAAAAATAGTGAATGGGTAGCATGAAACCTGGAAATAAACAACTTAAAATCTTACACAGTGTACCTTTAATATATTTTTAGCATCAATTGACTGAAATGAAATGTCCACTGCGAATAATGGATGTATTGTGATCCTATAGGTACATGGTATAATGTGATCCTATTGTTTAGGTAATAATAAATATTGATGACAATAATCAGGGTCAGTCTCAAGACCGTTTTCCATGGTGTTGGTCTTGTTTTGGACTTCATAGTAGTCTTGGACTTGTCTTGGTTTTGCCAAATATATTGGTCTCAACCGAGTCTGTATGTATTTTGTTCAGAGCACCGGCTATCAAAGGTCCTACAGTAGAGTTTGATAACCAATACGTATCATTTTAATTTCTTATCTGCATGTCCTTCTGACCTCATTAATCTTTTTTTTAATATTGATTCTCTCTGCTGTGTCGTCTCTCTGACCCCAATCCCTTGACTTGCAGGCTTCCTTACAGCGGCCAGTCCTTTTTAGGAAATGGAAGAGTACAAGCGCACCTTGCCTGGTGACAAATACAGCCTCTTAGGCAAGGGACATGCTTGCTGTGTGACTTAAATTACACACACAACTGCATGTGTCCAACTGCACCGTCTGGAATCATGCAAAGACGTATTTATTTCACGGCATTGCATTCCGTGTTGAGGTGCAACATAAAATGTGCGTAGAATGCGTTCATGCACAGAAAATGCATGTGCATGCATATCCTGCAGCAAGCACATCACTGGCCTTACAATCTGATACTATTGCTAAAAGGAAGAAATCTCTTGCATTGAGGGGGAGGGAGAGGAATGGTAAGCTATGGCGTGTGTGTTGTGCAGGGGTGTCAAAAGCAAAAGCAGTAATGTATTTATGGCCCAAGTAAAACACTAGCACATGGTATTGCATAGCTCTTGCACCATGTATTCCACTGTGCCTAATGAGATAGACATGATACTGGCAAAATTTAAAAACCTGGTTCTGCCCAGAACACAGATACCACTATTGATGGCAGAAACCTGAAATGTCTGCTCTACTCTGCTCTGAGAAAAACAAAAACTCCTTGTGGTTGACCTTGTGTGTCTTATTCAGTGTGTGAACCTGCACTCACTCTGGGCTGCTCTTTTTGGGTCCATGCACCTGCCTATTTCAAACATCTACAGCGCAACAATATCCCTGTTAACTTTCAAAACCTAAAAACCAAAAAAGGAAATCCAATAAACAGAGAATCAACTGAACCCCACCCATGTGGAAAGTGAACGAATTAGATAATGTTATTTACCATCTTGTGCCGTATCCTAATTCGGACTGTGTTGTTTTATTTATCTATTTATTTTGTGTTGTCTTTCTTCTTCTAATGCTAATTTAAAAAAAAATAAAGTTAAAAAAAGAGTCACTCTCACAATTTCATAAAAACTTCATCATTCAACACCATCATTCTTGTTGAGTGATTGTCAGACAGAGGTGTGAAAAGTGAAATTAGAGGTTTATTAAAATGTGCTAGGGTTTCCTTTGCCACACTTCACTTTCTACTTTACCCTTTGACCTCTGCTGTCAGGTTTCAGGCTTCTTACCCTCAGCCATGAGTCCTGAAAACTGTGTTCATCTCAGCAAGCATAGGTTTCCGTTCTGGAATTATGTATATGTTAGTAATGTAGTACAATAATATACAAGACTGGAGGGTTGTGGGTGGGAAATGGCTTTCTGGTTGTGTCCCAATTCTTCTCAGACCTTGGACCGACCAATTTGACTTTGTAAAGGTGTGCTTGATAGTCATGTGGTTATGTGACTAATGTCTTGGCAAGTTGAAGAGAGCCAGATCCCTCTGGAAGAGTTTTAAATTGTTTTTACCTTTTGGCCAATTTTCTCAAAATACAATAATGCATACCACGTAGGCCTATAGTGTGGATTCTGGTCCCCTATTACATCCTCTCTTATACAAAGCGGATTCCAAAAAAGTTGGGACACTTTGTATGTTGTGAATAAAATCAAAATGCTGGCATTTTCAAAACTTTCAATATGTTAACAAGGTACAACATTATGTACAGACAACAAATCAGTTGTTAAAGTCAAGCAGAATTATTGTTTTGAGGTAATTATGCGATCATTTAAAATTTCACCCTTGCAACAAATCCCAAAAAAGTTGGGACAGGGCCAATAAAATGCTTTTTATATTGGATAAGACTAAACACAACACAAGGGATGAGACTGAATAGTTAAATACTTTGACTGATGGCATAATTGTATTCAAAAAATAGATATTTTGATATGCGAGACATGATTTCAGCAGCTTAACTGATAGGTGTGTTCTTCAACTTGTTTACCTTTTTGTTATGCTTAATATGTAGCATATCCTGACTGCAAGAAAACAATTTTGTGACCTGTTTACTCTTATGATGGAACCACACTGTTGGAACATAGTAGAGATTGAAATTTGCCACCATTATGGGGCAATATCTAAAGGCGGTGCTCCAAAATATAATGCCTTGGTAGCTATGTTTGCTGTTTAAAGTCTGTATGTATCATTCAACATTCATTTTTATGCTCTACATGAGTTAGAAGATCCTAACCAAGTCACCTCTGCACCCCCTTACCATCATATATGCTGTCTTTCAGACTGACCACTAAATCAAGCTGAAGTATTCATTTTCTATATAACCTGGAGGGTGCATGTCTCCATAATTTTCAAAAAGGATTAAATATTTTCCATTCTGTAATCAGAGGACAGTTTCACATGTCTCCTAGGTCCATAGAATGAGCTTTTCCGCATGCAACACTGTTTAATGTCTGCATCATGTGCATTAATCAAGTGTTGTGTTTATGGTCATTTTTTCGAGAGCTGTCACTGTTGGAGTGTCATAGTTTGCTTATTGACCACGAGTATGTCATGATCTCATAATTCGTGCAATGATTACACAGAACTCTATATTACGGAAATAGGCCTTATATGCTTGCAATTTTGATACTTCAATCTTTCTGTGTAATAGATAAGTAATTAGTCCCTCAAAATCTTCACTGCTGAGTGCCACAGCCTCTATGTGATGGTATTTTATTTGTGCATTCATGTTGCCAGTCAATATAGTTCCTTTTAAAATATTCTTCCTTGTGTAATTTTTAGAATTATCCAACTATTACAACATGTTTTGGCCCTGTCCCAACTTTTTTGAGATTTGTTGCATGGGTCAAATTTTAAATGATCACATAATTACCTCAACAAATAATTCTGCTCGACTTTAACAACTGATATGTTGTCTGTACATAATGCTCTACCTTATTAACATATTAGATGTTTTGAAAATGCCAGCATTTTGATTTTATTCACAGAATACAAAGTGTCCCAACTTTTTTGGAATCCGCTTGTATTACACAAATGTGCATTAGGCATGGGCGGATGCTTAGGCCTACATCCAACAGGTTTTCATGTTCATACACAGCTTGGATTTGAATATGCATGAAAATGACGTTATGGTTGCGTAATATTCCACATAGTGTTAACATATTGTAGGGTACCCGGTAATATTTTTTTAACACGGTTCTCTTGTTTGTCTCTGTTCTCATCACTCCATTACTTTACCTTTATTGTCAAATTATTGCGCAAGAGATTGGTAGTAGTTATTCATTATTATTATTATTATTATTATTATTATTGTTATTATTATTATTATTATTATTATTATTATTATTATTATTATTATTAGTCATTCAAGCAAAGTTAGTAGGTCAATTGGCTCTCCAGGACGCTTGGTGGCGCTACCGAAGCTGATTTAGGTACGATACACGGCTGAAGCTGAAGAGGGAACCATTAGAAAAAAATAAACAAATGTGTAAACAGGCTACACGAAGGTACACGCTCACGAAGTCGTAAATGCGTTTTAATAAAGATGAAAAACAAATAGATAGTCTTCATGGATACAGTAAGTCCCAGATTAAATGCGTGCCCTTTTTACAATGAGTAACGAAATCACTAGGGGCCTACATGATTGTTGAAACTGTTTCGGACTATCTAGCACACACAGGCACTTGATAATGGAACTCATGCGACATGCCCAATAAGCCAGTATGTTACCCACTCGTATCGACCAGGCACATACATGCATTAATTTCGTGGAACTTTATTTTGTGATCAAGTTTTGTGTAGGCGTACATCTTCATTGTGGTGGTCTCTTCGTTTCCAGTGTGCAAAAGCCATCATTGTGTTGGTCCACTGTGTTCGCGTTTTTCCTCCAGCAAAAGCGATTCGAGTAGTTGATCAAGCGGGTTGTCTGCTTGTTGCATGCAGCTAAGGATCAAATGCGTGGTGTTACAATGTAGCCTACCATATTGATGGGACTTCTGTACATGTCTGAATTGTGGTAGCCAAACAATGGTTAAAATAGCTGCTTGCAATTTAGGGCCTATTGCAAACTGCAGAATCTCTGCATTACTGATTTGGACAACCACAATCCTGTAAAAACACACAACTTTAGTTTTTCATTAGGGATTGCTCCCTCACAATTATTTCTGAAATCAAAATGTCATCTGGGGTAGCCCTTACGAAAATGGACCATGGTTTATTATTACTATAATGATCATATGGTTCTACCATGGTATGTCATGATTACTTTGGGACACTGTGTGAGATATTTAGTTGTTTATTTCCAGACTTCATGCTGCTCATTCACTAATGTTACCTTTTTCATGAATACTTACCACCACCATCAAATTCTAAGTATTCATTATGACTGGAAAAATGGCATTTTTCATACATGAAAAGGGGGATCTTCTCCATGGTCCGCCATTTTGAATTTCCAAAAATATTCATTTTTAGCTGCAAAAATGACTCTACTTGGACCATACTAGAAAATATTTGTTTATTTAGTAAACTTTCATGTAAAGATCACATTTGGCAATAGGCAGCCCAGTGTCAATGAGGTGCATGGTTAAACCATAGTCACGAACCATGATTTTCTTGTTACCCAATATAACACGAAACTTGTGAATAACAATATGTGAGTAGCCGTAGTGTAATGGCTAGGGAGTTGGACTCTAGATCACAGGATTGCAGGTTC
Organism: Engraulis encrasicolus; assembly: GCF_034702125.1. Classification (NCBI taxonomy): domain Eukaryota; kingdom Metazoa; phylum Chordata; class Actinopteri; order Clupeiformes; family Engraulidae; genus Engraulis; species Engraulis encrasicolus. Next base: position 10,675,549 of record NC_085857.1, on the reverse strand, counting down.
GAATCCTGCCCTCACCATTCCATACACCTCCATCCATGGCTGAAGTGCCCTTGAGCAAGGCACCTAACATTGATACAGACACTGTAACTAACCAATAGCCTGTAAGTCCCTTCGGATAAAAAAAGCATCAGCTCACTGTAATGTAATGAAGAACTTTTAACCATGGTTAGTTGTCAAGAGTAAAACCATGGTTCATTTTTGAGTTAAACGAAGGTAAATCCATAGTTAAATCATGGTTAAATCCATAGTTAAACCATGGGCAAATCATAGTCAAACCATGGTTGAATCATAGTTGAGCCATGGTCGAACTATAGTCAAAGTATAGTCAATCAATGGTTAAACCATAGTCACAAACCGTGCTCAAAAAAACGTGACAACTATGAGTAACTAAAACCATGGTTCAGTTCTCATGGTAAAACCATGGTCCATTTTAATAAGGGATACGATAACCGATAATTAGGCCTACCGTCTTTTCAGGGCCAATACCGATACCCGGTATGTTCACATTTTCATATTTAATATAATATATTGATATAATCTACTCCTCAGCGGTGAAGAGCGTCTTAACAGGTTCCATCATCACCTGGTAGGAACTACAAAGAATAGTGCACACACCTTTCTTCTGCACACTTGTTTTGCACCAGCCATGCGTTTCATTACAAGCAGAGGTGTCAAAAGTAAAAGTAAAAGTTAAAAAAAGAAGCACATTTACTTCCAATTCAAGTAACTTATCTGAGTAACCAGTAGACCGGTAGAATGTGGTCATCTTAGATACCATTTGACCAGTTCCCACGTTTTCATTAAATTTACCAATATTTTAATCGGTAAAACATTATATCGGGCCGATATATTTTTTAAAAAAGCCCATATCGGCAGATATTTCAGTGGACTGATATACCGGTATAGTGCATCTCTAATCTGTGGTCTTAGGCCTTGCTCTTCAACGTGCCGGCACAGGAGAGAGAGGCAGAGTCCTCCCAGACGTTGAGTGACCACACATCAGCCACCCAGCTGCTGAGGCTGCAAGTGGAAGACCTGCAGAAGAGACTGCAGGAGAAAGACCACAAACTCTCAGAGGCACAACAGGTACATGTGGACAATATATCAGATGGAACAGGACAACATAGTCCTTTTTAATGTTCATAATATACTGTAATGCTTCATAAAAATCAAACCATTAAAATTTCGGCTTCATATCTTTGTCTTCTTACATATTGCTCTTGAAATATAGCTAAACATACCAACAAAGATTTTCAATATGGCAGGTAGACCAAGAGAAGTCGTCAAGAAGTTTGTGTCACCAATGAACCAAAGTGGGATCTAGTCCAGCCTCCTAAATGGGCATGACTTTCCCATGGCATGGGGCACCTAAGTCACGCCCTCTACTTCCTGGTTCATGGGGCAGAGGGAGTCAAAAAATTGAATGGAAGTGAACGAGGTGAGTCGTGGTGGATTTGTGGTGCATAAGTGGAGGTCCAAGGTTTGGATTGGTGTCGAATGTCGAAAAACCACTCATTTCAAGCCGAGTAATTATTTTTTGACTCCCTCTGCCCCATGAACTAGGAAGTAGAGGGCGTGACTTAGGTGCCCCATGGCACTCTCCTATAATGTCCTAAAGGGGGCATGGCTGCCATAGGATAGCAGTTTAGAGCCCTACGCCATATGGACTCTCTGGAAGAAACTCCTCATGAATTGTCTCTACCTACCTTATCAATCGTCTTTATTTCTTGATCTGTCTGTCTCTTCATCTTTTTTTTTGTCCTTACACAATGACACCACGTGTGTGTGTGTGTGTGTGTGTGTGTGTGTGTGTGTGTGTGTGTGTGTGTGTGTGTGTGTGTGTGTGTGTGTGTGTGTGTGTGTAACAGGTTATCAGAGGTTTACGAGATGAGATCCTGGATCTCCAGAGGCAGCTGGAGGCTGAGAGGAGGTAGGAGTTTTGGCCATACGGAAAAATAACTTGGATTTCCAGTGACATTATTTTTTTAATCACAATAAGATACAATATAACCAGGGTCCTAAATTAAAAATTTTCACCACCAGCCAAAATGCCTAGTAGATGAGATCTTCCTAGCACACACCCACTCACTATTTGGTCAAGGTGGCTAGTAATTTGGTCGTTTCAACAAGCCAAAATGAAATTTCACCAGCATTTGGCTGGTGTTAATTCAGAGCCCTGAATATAACTTCAAATCATAGTACATTGGGCAGAATCAAATTACACATACATGGAACACATGCATGGAACATACATGGTGTGATGCACAGAAAATGAAGAAAACCTCCCCCCTTAGTATCTCTCTCTCTCTCTCTCTCTCTCTCTCTCTCTCTCTCTCTCTCTCTCTCTCTCTCTCTCTCTCTCTCTCTCTCTCTCACACACACACACACACACACACACACACACACACACACACACACACACACACACACACACACACACACACACACACACACACACACACACACAAAGTTTCATCCATATACTGATGTGTGTCAGTTCATGTTGCTGTGTTAACTGTCCGTTGTTGACCTTCCAGGAAGTCCCAGGATGCAGTGCAACAGCCAGCCAGGAAACCACACAAGGACCAACTCAAAAGAGAGGAGGAGGTATCTCTTACTATTCACTGGGTGGATTCCAATATGCGGACTCCCGTCCTCCCTTGCTCACTTGCCTGCTTGTGACCTCGTGATGACGTCACTGCAGACAATTCAATATATTGCAAAAGCACAATTCTAATGTAATTTTCTCATTTTCCCTCGGGATGGTGAATGAAAAACAGTCCCTTCAAAGTTGTTATGCCTAGGCTGACAGCGGGGAAACTTTATTGTTTTCTCCACGGAGGCAGGGCCAGAAGGCAGGTCGACGCCAGAAGCACAAGTGGAGGACGGGAGTCTGCATATTGGAATGCACCCTCTATGTGTGCTGTTTTGTGCTAGATGAGTGCTAGATGGGCCAAATACAATGGCCCACTATGATTAACAATGAAGATGTATTTTTGTTATGTTTTGTTCTATTTTAATTTATTCTATTCCTTCAAACTTGCTTCCCAGGACTGCATACCTCCTCCATCCCTATCACCAACCTACACGTCAGAACCCCTACAAACAGACCACTTTGGCACTTATGCAACAGAGGGTTCCGCACAGGATCAAGATGGGCCCAAAAGCCTGTCTATCACACCAGGGGACTGTCCTGTCCATTCACATGTAAGAACAATCACCAGAAGGGAGTTGTGGTAGTGTGAATAAATGTGTACATTAGTTTTGTCTGTACTTTCCAGAGTAGAGTGATCTCAGAGTAGAGTGATCTCAGAAAAAGGTGCATCATATCACAATTTCTGTTTTTGATTCATTACACTAACCTGCATTTACTGTGTTCCTTTCACTTCACAGGTCAGTCAGCCCAGTTCCCCTTCCTCAAAGAACCAACACACTGCCCTCTCAGATTCCCTCCACAACGATGCAACACCATCACAGCAGAGGATGTCCTTGAGAACGTTATCAGTTAGACTGGAGGACTGGGGACCCAAACTCAACCCAGATGGAGTGCTTTTGTTGCCACCAGCGGAGCATGACAACGACGACAATGAAGTTGGCGACATCAATGATGATAACGATCACATCCCTGATGATGATGACATCAATGATAGTGATGATGGTGGCCATTTTGGAAATGATGCAGATAGTGATTACACTCCTGAGCGTAAGTTCTGGAACCGTTTCCCAGTTTCACTCTTGCTGCATTTTTATGGGCCTTCAGCAAGTACTTAAAGTGATGGTTCGGACTAGATTCACCCTAATGCCATTTGAACTGTGACATCCATCCAGTAGTCCACCCTAAGAGTTTTCTGGCTTGGGCGAACATTAACAGAGTTACCGAGTTATTGTATGGTTATTTCGAATAGTTTGCCGGGCATTCGCCTTATCTCCAAACATACCCCACAAAAATCACATGTCATGACACCAAACTTCTACAGTAGTACAAATATGGTCTCTACTCACAAAACGAAGCATTTGGAAGTTTATTATTATCTCCTATTATTATTACCTGCTAAAGTCTTTGTCTTTTAATGGCTTTCTAGGTCAGAAACCACAGACAAGGCCATGTTTGCCTGTAGCACAACAAAAACAAAAGAAGGCACCCAGTAAAGCCAGAGTTCATGAATGTGGCACGTGCTGCAAACGGTTTGCTGCCCCATCTGCCCTCCGCATTCATGAAAGGGTCCATACTAAAGAAAGACCATATCCTTGCGGACTTTGTGGAAAAGCCTTCAGTACGGCAGGTAACCATAAGATGCACATTAAGAGACGGCATGGAGGCGGACAGTCCTCAGGTCAGGCATCCACAGGAAGTAGAAAAACACACGGCCAAGAGGGAGATGCGCAAACTGGAAAGAAACTGTTTGCCTCCTCTTCGCGGCTAAAGCGACACATGGGCAGGCATACGGGTGAGAAACCCCATCGTTGCTCTCAGTGTCCTATGGCGTTCACCAGCTCATCCAATCTGAAGGCACACTGTCGGACGCACACAGGTGAGAAGCCTCATGCGTGCTCGACCTGTGAGAAGCGTTTCGGCTGTAAGGAAAGTCTTCGCTATCATCAAGTGACTCACACCAACGAGAGGCCGTTTCTCTGTCCGTTATGCGGCAAGACATACAAGTATGAGAGGGACCTAAGTCGACACCAGCAGGCTCACACTGGGGACAAGCCATACACCTGCGCGGACTGTGGACAGACTTTTGGGAGGTCCTCAAACCTCACCAGGCATCGGATTACGCACACAGGAAACAGGACTCACCTGTGCGCCGTTTGTGGTAAGACCTTCCGTCGCCCAGACGACCTCAAGGTACACCAGCGTGTTCACACTGGAGAGAAACCCTACGTCTGCACCATCTGTGGGGAGAGATTCAGCTACGTACAGACCCTCCAGTCCCACCAGAAACGAGAGCACTATAGAGAAGAGAGTGAGGAGAAGAATAGCTCAACTCATGTACTAGATCCTGAACAACCGGAATAATTGATTGTGCCTTTTATGACCAAATGCCTTTTATGACCAAATCTGTCTTAATAAATATTGCTCATGAAATACGTATGTATTTTCGTGCTAATGGCCCAACATGACAATTGTGAAGATTGGATGAATGTATCGTGTTGCATTCATTATGGTTGGTACACTTGTAAAGGTTGCGCCATAAACACTACCGGTCAAAAGTTTGGGGTCACCACACCCAAAAAAATAACTGAGAAATTTAGTAGGGTGACCCCAACTTTTTGAATGGTAGTGGTAGTGTCCGACAGTTTTATGAGGTACTCATGAGAAGCTGTGATGTGTACAACATATGAACTTGAGATGAAAATTGTGAATGAAGCACACTGTGTTGTTGCTAGATTTTCTGCTAGTGTAATTACTAACAGCAAAGTTATATGGACGTTCTGCTCACATTTTTGTCTTTTGGGTAATGGTATTTAATAATGATGATAATGCTGCTGTGATATCAAAGTGCTGAGTGTGATGGAGGCCAACTAGCCGGGTGTGGCGTGGAACGTTTGTAAACCTCCCTCCCGAGGCCTCAATATAGTGCGACAGCGTTGGGCTATCGGACCGACCCTTTAGCTCAGCGGTCTCGTACTCTGCCTCCCATAGCCAAATCGATGTAGTTGTTGAGGTGGTGAGTTTGTGGCCCCGAGGGGGACGAACTGCGTGGGAACACCTCCATCACAGTGGTGCCGTTGACCCGGGATGGGAGTGAGGTTTAGGGGGCAGTGGTGGACAAAGTAAAAGTAAAAGTAAAAAAAAGAAACACAGTTTCTTACCAACACAGGTAACTTATCTGAGTAAAACTAGACCAATGTACTTGTCTTACAATAAGCTGATACTGCACAGGTTGGGTTGAGTTTGTGGTGGGTCCTTGTTGGGTTTTTACTGTTTTTCAGTAATAACAAAGTCTATCTCAATAGGTAGGTAAAATGGAGTAAACGGTGTAACAGCTATGTAATATCATGTGCTACTGTTGTAATTACACTACAAAAGTACTTTTACTTTTACTTTGTCCACCACTGCTAGGGGGGATAGTGTAACGATGGCCAACTAGCAGAGTGCCTCGCAGAATGTTAGTAAACCTCCCTCCGGAGGCCTCAATATAGTGAAGTGAAAGCCCAGTGGGAAACTCCAACTCCCATTGTCATTGTGACACAGCACCCCACAGCACACAAGTGAACACTGCACACAATGAAAATGCATTTATGCCTCACCCGTGCAAGGGGGCAGCCCTCAAAGGCACCCCTGGGGAGCAGTGCGGCAGGACGGTACCATGCTCTGGGTACCTCAGTCACTTCCTCACTACCTCAGTACCTCTACCACATGGGGATGTACTGTAATTCACTAATTATGATTCATTAATTGCCTTAATCAACAATATTTGTGCAAGTGAATCCCAGTTTCCAAGTCACATGTATTGCAAATCAGGCAAAAATATGTAATATTCCACCGAAACACCTCTGCCCCATCATCAAAAAGCAAAGCAAGTAGCAGCAAGCACAGCAATGGCTGTAGGCCTACTGCGTCTGTTGGAGGATGTTACATTGAGGCCTATCTTTTATCTGTTCTCGAATGGATTCAAGCTTCAGAGAGCATACTTCCACCATAGATAGATAGATTTTTGACTGAAGGACAACTCAATTTGTTGCTCTTTTGATTATTGATTGTCACACACAAAAATGTCTTTTGTGTATATCGGCCTAATATAGCCTAGGCCAGGGATGGGCAACTTTTATGATGAGGAGGGCCAGGTTTTTTGATAGCCACCATCGGTGGGCCACATGACCACTGATTTGACTCCAATTCACACAAGTTGGAGGTGCAGTTGGTTGCTCACTGACTGCCCATATTGTTTGGAAGGAATAGAATACTCTATACTCAATACTCCAGGGGCCAAGAGTATAATTACAACAGATTGATTCAGTAGTTGTTTTAAACTATATATGGTCATTATTTTCTTAATTAGGCCTACTGTTTTATCTACGGCCGCACTGAGTCAGGAGGCGGGCCGCATGCGGCCCCCGGGCCTCCAGTTGCCCATCCCTGGCCTAGGCTATTAGGCCTAGGGCCTATGGAATAATGATGATTCATTACTTAAAAAGCTTGCGATAAAAAAACAAGTTCTATTTCTATTACACTATAGTAATTCATTTATTCATAGTTATACTGGTAACTTCCGTTTTTCGTTGTTTTCGTGGGTCTGGAGTGGACAGTGTAGGCCTAAATGTGCGTGGTCATAAACTTTTAAGTCTTTCCAAATTTTCCCAAAAAGTGTAGTAGCCTAGGCTAACAGGCAAACATTTATCCATAGCTTTGGTACATATTTGGGAGGGTTTCTTTTTTTACTCATGAATGATAATAGGCCTAGAGCTGCCTGCATTTTACGCTGCACGTTTTCTAGAAACAAGTATTATATAGAAATTTTAGGAAGGAGCTGTGTTGTATTTTTGCATCTCACAGAGTAGGGAGCATGCGCCCAGGGTCCAGGCCAATGGAAAAATAGCAGGAGGTGACGTTTAAGGAAGTAAAATAAAATCGACCAACATGGCTGGGGTAGTGAGGAATTTGAAGAAAAAGGTAAATACCGAGTTTAATTCGCTTATCACGATGTTAAACAATACATCTTACAGTACACCACCACCAGAAAAGTATGTAGTGAAAGACACGCCTGTCATTAGACCCCAATCAGGGTCCATTTTCAGAGGAATAACGTTTTATTGTTCAGGGTTGGTTGACCACCATTGCAGGCGCGCTGCAGATGTGTTCATCAAAGATAAACACCAAGAAATATAAACGCCAAAAATAAGAAACTATTGCTCGCATTTTTCGGTTTGTAAAATTCCCTCCCGAGGGCTTTGTGTGTCAAGCACGGCTTTCGATGCCGTTTTGTAAGTGTCCTTGGAATACATCGTTTTGTTAGCCAGGGACGGTGGAGAAGGCTTGGTACCTGGAAAATGTTTGTTAGCCTTTCGCTCCAAGTCAGGACCCCGTTTCTCGAAAGCATCGCTGCTAACCAGTTAGCAACTTACTAGGTTTCCGATGAGAAATCTCATTGCAACCAAGTTATTTGCTAACTTAGTTAGCAAGTCGTCGACAAACACATCTGTCCTCCAAGGGAAATTGCAGTTGTAGCCTACAGCGGCATTTTTAGTGTTTTCATGTGCAACACTGTTCTGCAGCATTATGCAGGCAGAAATTGTGCTCCACGACAAAAAAAATCGATCGCCTATGGCCTAACTCAAAGAAGAAAAAAACAATGTCACCAGGAAAGGGCATTGCATTGGAAGCGCTCAAACTATTTCCAGCATGCACATCTTAACGTTTTACTGCCATGAATAGCCAACAGTAAATTCATTCCAGTGAATGTTTTGGAGCATGTTGTTTTGGTGCATTCGTTCAACAGAAACGGACACAGTAGCAATCAGTCACGAATGCATTAATGGGCTCAATTATTTTGCTCTGTGGTTAGATTGCCAACTCTTTTTCCAACAATGACATGGGCTCTTCACTGCAGAAATCCACAGGCACATTCTCCTCTTTCAATTTTGACTTGCACAGGCACCATCGCCTCCTGATATTGACACTAAAAAGTAGTGTGTCATTTTGAATAGTTACTGTCACATAATATTAAAATTGGCGTTTTGTAGAAGTTTAGGTGTTTATTCAGTGGCCCAATATAACCAGCTTCATTTTAAATTCCCCTAGTGCAGTGGTTCTCAACCTTTTTTTGAACAAACGCCCCCCGGACTTAATCATAAGCCTGCCAACGCCCCCCTTGACCTTACCATAAGCCTGCCATTAAAAATCTCCTTCTCACTTGGAGTGGGAACCATACTCTCAGTCTCCATCTTATTTTTCTGTGGTGTTTAGTGGCGTCTTGCCTACAATGCGCCTTCTACAGCCCTAACAAACATCTACTAGAAGATGTTTGGCGCTAAGGGAACTCCATTCATTCTCAACCTCGTCTCCTGAAGGGGCATGCACCATACGCCACCTGGATTTCTGAAAAATACCCCATGAATCCTCTCTTATCAATCATCTCTTGTCCCACCATCATTTTGAAGGAATGCCCCTTCACTGTACACTGTCTCTGACTGCATCGGTTAGTACTTGTAGTACCAGAAGTGTGACGCAAGTGTTGACTTTCAGAAAATGGAAATTACTTTTTCTTTAAAAAAAATCCAGAACTGCTAACAAGTAAATATGAACATATATTGCTGAACTTGACAAAACGGTGTGTGCAGAATTATTAGGGAAACAAGTTTTTTGACCATATCGTTCATTTTATGCATATTTTCCTTCACCAACCTCTATGGACATGCTGAACACCTATTGGGTTTAAGCATTCCAGGTCATGTGCATCTGTATAATGGTGTGATCGAAGGAGCCCTATACCCTATATCAACCAGGTGTGCATAATTAGTAGGCAACTTTGTTTTCCTCTGAGCAAAATGGGCCACAAAAGAGATCTAACAAACTCTGCAAACAAACACTAAGAACAATTTTGAAGTCTTCCAGAGGGATGTGACGGTCTTGAAATTACCCCAAGATAATGGTCACATCTATCTAATGTACCGTTACAAATAGAGATGCACCGGATCCAGATTTTTAGGATCCTGCCGGATACCGGATCCACTGCTTAAGATCCTGCCGGATCCGGAACCGGATACCGGATCCTACGAAAGGGTTGAAACACATAGCCAACTCACACACGTGGGCCCTTTTTATTACGTTGGCGCAAACTATTTTTAAGACTCATTGGCTTACTGCCACACTGCCTTCAACGGCCGCTTCCAAAGGGCTTTCTCTCCATGCAGCGATTGGGGTTGTGAAAGACTGACTGAAAAGCCTAGGCTACGTAAAAACTAGAGATGCCCCAGATCCTGATGTCTAGGTAACTGCCGGATACCAGATCCATTGCTCAAGATCCTGCCGGATCCGGATAATCTGAAAAACCCTATTAACCTGCCGGATGCGGGACCGGATCTTGGATCCGGTGCATCTCTAGTTACAAAGCCACCAGTGTCACATGAAATGTGCTCACAAAGTCACCACCAACGATTGAGAAGATTGAAGGTGAAACTACCAGGTAACTACCGGTACTGTGCTGCAGTCCTGGTATATTCCAGAACTGAAAACCTACCGGTACATTGAGCGTCCAGAAGAACATGGTATTCAGCACTCGGAGACATGGCAAAGGTAAAGCAGGCTGAAATCTGACAACCACGGGTGTAATTTCAGTTTTGGACATGTCCCCACCACTTTTTCACCAACATAATGCAAGAATAGCATACCAGGACAAATTTACGTGTTAATGTCCCCACCACTTTCAAAGCCAAACCTACACCTTTGCTGACAACAACTCAACAGCAAATATACTAATGGTTTTATGGAGTAGTGAAAGTGACTATTCATGGACAATGTAGATTAGTTCATGGCTGGATTGTTTATGTGAACAGAGTTCAACTCAGATGCCAGCAGAGTAGTGGATACATATCTTTATATTCTTGAAAGATGTACACTTTTTCCTCTATCACTGGCAATGGGTAGTAGGTTAAGTAGATGTGTTTTTGCCCCTTTCCAGCCTGAAATGGTGTTTTGCTCATCTTTAATGATGCCACACCATACTAGTAGTATCCTACCTCCATATTGGTGGCATCTTAGGGAACCTCTGGGTAGTGGGGGGTGGGGGTTAAAGGAACAATAGCAGAAAGAGCATTGGGGATATGTTTGTGCAGAATATTAATCATTTTATTGTATCTTACAGAAATGTGACACCAATGTCACACCGCAGGACACATTTTCCCAAAAATGGCAAAAAATTAGGCGAAATTCCACGAACCACTGACATTCCCATTTTTTTCTCCAATTTTCCACCCATTTTTTCAGGAATTTGAATATGTTTCCTCCTTTAAGTGTGTTACGGCCTTAAACGTCAACCACCCATATATTAAAGATCTAGCCATGAGCTCCTCCACTCTGTCTGTCAAGAGTCACTTTCACCAGTTCACAATACATTTCTAAACTCTGTCCTCAGGTATGTCTTGACTCAGTCTTGACTTAATTATCTTGTGGAATGGTTGTCAGGTTTCATGCTTTCCTACCTTGGCCATGTCTCTGAGTGCTGAATACCCTGTTCTTCTGGACACTCAATATAGGTTTCAGTTCTGGAATATGATAACACTGCGGGTAATAATAATTTGCATGTAGTTTCACCGTATATTCTTCTCAATCTTTGGCAATGACATTTGGCTTTGTAACGGTGCATTTGATACTTCTGTGTTAACGTAACCAACGTCTTGCCAATTTCAAGACGCCCACATCCCTCTAGAAGACTTGAATTATTTGTAGACTTTTCTGAGTTTGTTAGATCTATTTTGTGGTCCATTTTCCCAGAAGACACAAAAAGGGACAATGGGAGGTACTAGATTGAGGACCCGTTGTCAACTATAGCTGCTGGAGTAAATTACATTACATTGCATTACATTACATTACACTTTGCTGACATTTTAAAAATCCAAAGCGACTTAGTTATTTTAAGTGCAGGATATTGGTTCCAGTCCCTGGAGCAGTGTGGGGTTAGGTGCCATGATCATCATCCTTGGAGTGACATACTATGTTGGGAGTGGAAGGGTGTGATTCAAACCTGCAACCCTCTTATGTAAAGCCCATGTCCTTAATTACTTGGCCACTTCTGCCCATTGAGTGAATCGGAGAGGCAGGGTCCCTAGGTCGCTCTATCCAGGCTAATTCTTTGTCAAAAAGAAGTCGCACGTATTCCCATAACCTTTCTTTTCGCTCACCTCTTCACCTTGTAGGTCTGGTGATGGATGTGTGACAATATTGTCAGACGTCTTTTTAATGAACATGGCCTGCCCTGGGCAAATGCAAATCATCAGATAACCTTCATACATAGTATGCAAGTAATGTAAATATTTATTAATTCATGTATTTACTCACTGAACAAGGACCGCTCAATTTCATTGTACTTGTTTCGGTAGCAAATGAAAGCATTTTGTTCTGTTCATTTCTAATCACTCACCTTTTTTTTCCTTTTTAAAAAAAAATCCTTTTAGGTCTGGTGATCTATGCATGACATCCTTGTAAGTAAGAAGAGAAGGTTCTCACTTGGAGTTTGAACGGTGAACTGTGGAATAACTCTAAATGACAACCGCTATGGATCAATCCCATTATTGGGGTGAGGTGTGGAATCACTTTACCATGCTGAACCACCACACCATCATGTGTCTTCACTGCAACACGAGCTATAACAAGGACCCCGATGGGTCCACCTCTAGCATGTGGAGTCATCTAAGAAGTAATCATCCGGCCACGATTGCCCCCCCTGAGACCAATGAAGTAGCGGTAAGAATATTTTCAGTCTTTTAATCCAATTGAAGTGATGCTGTGCCATTTCTGGAAATAAGATCATTTTACATCTCCGTTGTAGTTTAATAAACTACTCTTCTGTTCCTCCAGCCTCTCTCATTGTCTGGTAATGTTACCAAGGGCTGCTCGATATTAGAAAAATATGCGATACACGATGGCATGACTGTATACCGTGGTATCAATATTACTTACGATGTTTAATATATACATATATTTTCCCTTCTCTACTTGCCATTTTACACTTTATCATGTATAAAACAGCTAAGAGCAATGTCTTATTTCCAAGATTATTTTTATTAGGAAAAAACATGGCAGCAACTTAATGTCAACCTTTTAATACCTTTTTCTAACCATTTCACCAAATTTGCTGTTATTAAACTTTAAAAACTAGATATTGTAATTTAATCAACTTTTGCGATGCATGTATTGCAAGCCATGATTTTGTGATGACAATACATTTTCGATATATTGTGCAGCCTCAATGTTACCTGTAGTTCCAGGCAAGCAACTAGTAGTGAATCTTGCCACTAGCTCGTCCCATAAGATTCAATGGTAATTGCTAGCTCTGAGGTTGAATTTGCGTTGCTAAACTGAGAACTTCTTGAAGAACAGGAGAAAGATAAAGCTCAATTATTTAAGTCAAGAGAGAGGTGTAAAACCCGCTTATTTCCAGGAATGTATGGTATTGCTTCAAGAAGCTGATTGTAGCTTCTTCGCAACACAACCCTTCCAATGTTAACAGAATTTAGGTTTTAAAAAAGAAAAAAAACTTGAAATGCACTGGTCTAAATTATGCTGCGAAACAATGTTTCAAAAGGGTTTTTTGTCCTGTAAAGAACTAAGAAATTGTTGTTTTGTGAAATTGGAAGCAATAAATAGTATAATTGCTGGAATCTAAAAGGTCATTCCCAGGCCCTACCGTGGCTTGCTGGTAGGGCACTCTTCTACCACTCGGCCGACCCGGGTTCAATTCCCGGCCCGGGTCCTTTGCCAGTCCTTCCCCGTCTCTCTCTCCCAACTCGCTTTCTGTCTCTGCTGCACTTTCCTGTCATTAAAAAATACAATTAAAGGCTTGCAAAGCCACCCCAAAAAGGTAATTCCATTTCAATTCACATGCCCCCTTCCCAGATGCCCCTCTTCGACTTGCCTAATTTTTTACATAGAGGTGTTTGATGCCAACCGAAAGAATACCAGCTGTTTGTATCCCATTTAATACTGTTTTGGAGAAGAAGCACCTCAAAGTGTGGGTGCCACGTCCACTTTTCAAGCCCAGGAATTGCATACAAAATGTATAAAGCAGGTTTGGACACCTCTTGCCTTAGATTCAGACCTTAAAGGTACATTGTGGGATGGTGGCAAGAGTAGGTTCAACTCTGTTCCTCATTGAAACGGTTCCTCATTGAAACGGCCTATTGCCAAATTTGATCTTTTCATGAATATTTATTAAAGGGACACTGTGCTGGAAATGGTCAAAAAAGGTACTGCAACTATGCTGCTCATTGAAACTGGACTGCCTATTGCCATTTTTGATCTTTACATGAAAGTTTACTAAGTAATAAACAATATTTTCTAGTATGGTCCAAGTACAATCATTTTTGCAGCTAAAAATTGCTATTTTTGGACCATGGAGAAGATCCAAGATGCAATTTTTCCAGTCATAATGAATATTTAGAATTTGATGCTGGTGGTAAGTATTAATGAAAAAGGTTACATTAGTGAATGGGCAGCATGAATTCTGGAAATAAACAACAAAAAATATCACACAGTGTCCTTTTAAGGAATAAACTCATATTTACTATCAATATTTGAGATTTGAGATTTGAGCTTTTTAATTAAATATGAGGGTATGTTAGAGCTGAATGAACACAATATAATGCAAGAGGAGGGTCTTGGCTTTGAACTGTAACTAATTTCCTGTTTGTATGTGCTTTGGAGGGTAACATATTTAGGATTTAATAGGCTGAGGGCACCCTTTCCCAAAAAGGCCTTACAAAATGGGTTAACCATGTTGGCACTTCATTACTCAAATGTGCTTTTAACCCCATGTGCAAAAAAAGGCAGCATGCTCAGTCAGCGTGTATTATAGAGTTCCCAAAATATGTTACATTACATTACATTGAAATTAGCTGACGCTTTCATCTATTCAAGCGACTTACAACTATTATTTTTCAGGGTATTCTGCCCTACAATCTAAGAACGCAGTAACTCTGAAAACGGCAAACTGAGAAAAAAGGCTTCAAAGTTTCCCATATGGCACGACAACTGTGTTGTCGGTAAATTGGTGGTGACACTTCCTGGTAATGCTTGTTTAGGATAGAAATTTAATGCACACACAAAAAAAACAACATTTATGTGTCTTTTTGCCACAAAAAACAGAGTTGCTGCGTTCTTGGCTGGTATTACTGCCACAAAATGGAGTTACTGCAGGAGTTACTGCGTTCTTGGCTAGTATTACTGTCTACTCCCAAACCAGTCCCATTGGAACGTGCAGCAGTAACTCGCCGACTTACTGCGTTTTTATTTTGTACGACATAACCTTTAAATACAACAAGCAGTAACTTTTTTTTTGGTCATTTTTGCACTTTCAAAATGAGTTTTCTCCAAAACGGGACGGTGTTGGACCACCATTTTTTGACACAAGACAAATGAGGTAGTTTAAAACCCATTTCCGATATAACGTTTTTTTCGACCATTTTGAGTTACTGCGTTCTTGTTTTGCACGGCAGTATTGGTTACAGTCCCTGGAGCAATGTGTGGGGTTAGGTGCACTTCAGCAATGGATGGAGATGTAGGGAGAGGTCAGGGGGAATCGTACTGGCAACACCTAGATTGAAAGACCAACTCTCTAACCACTAGGCCATGGCTGCCCTGTACAACTACTCACTAATCGTTATGTTGGTCAGAACTGTTACTACCTTAAATTAATCATTTCATAAAATTGAAATAAAATATTGCTAGGGTCTATTTTGTCTTCTCAAAGTGTTTGTTTTTTCATATCCCTATCGTCCAAATGCAAGCCTTTGCTTTCATTGGAAACAAATGTTCCAAATTACAGCAAAACAAACAGCTCACCCTTTATTTAAAAAAAAAGAAAAGTAATGTCGTGTTGTGTTTATTTTCCAGTCTGGAAATCCTGGTGTGAGTGAGTTGGAACACATGGATAGTGGAAGAGCAAGGCAATCTTCTATTGTGTGGAATCATTTTACGTTCCTGGATGCAACCGCGGTCTCCTGTCTTCACTGTAATAAGAACTTAATGAAGGACCCCAGTGGGTCCACCTCTAACATGTGGGGTCATCTAAGAAGAAATCATCCGGCCGCGATCGGCTCCCCTGAGGCCAAGGAAGTAGCGGTAAGAATATTTTCATGATGTCAAACTAATGGGCTGTTAGGGCTGGGCGATATGGGAAAAAAAATATATCACGATATGGATCACTTTATATCACGATAACGATATATATCACAATATAGCACAATTGCATATGTTTTCAGTTGTTCTCTTTGTTTGCTCTTTATTTTTTCATGTCGCAAAACAACCTTTCTTTAAAATGGTTACGGTTACATGAACTTATAATTTGTATTGTGATAACATGAAATGCAATTAAATGATATTCAATTGTATAAAACTGATAAAATTACTATCACGATAACGATATATATCGTCATATTGCCCAGCCCTATGGGCTGTCAAACTAACAGGCAGACCTCGGCTGCAGCACAGTGATTTTTCATCACAAACTATCTGCACGATTATGGAAAAAAATGGTAATCACGATTATTTGGGTCAAAATTGAAATCCTAATTGTTAATCATTATTATTAAACAAAAATAAACAACTGAATTTTGTGCAGAATGTTATTAAAATCACATTGAACATTGAATCAACAGAATTAGCACTTGTATGGCTTTTTATAGTTGGGACATGTTTTTGCCAACTTTCAAGAATCAGTGTCAACTGTTCATGACTCTGACAGGGGCCGACAGTATTCCTTCATCACAAATGATCTGTGTAACAGTGTAAAATGGAGAACCAAACCTTTCAATGGAAACAAATGTCCATTTGAGCTAAACAAACAATTTTAGCCCTTTTTGTGCCTTTATTTGTGATAGGATAGTGAGAGAGACGGGGAAAGGATCGGCAAATGACCTAGGCAGGAATTGAACAACAGGAAGTAAGCCAGTGCCCTAGCCATTAGGCAATGGTAGGGCCACAACCTACCTCTCTAAATGTAAAATGTTGATTATTTTCCAGTCTGGAAACCACGATAGGAGTGAGATGGAACACGGGAAGAGTGAAAGACCAAGGACACCCTCCATTGTGTGGAGACATTTCAGCATGCTGAATGAAGACACCGTCTCCTGTCTTCGCTGCAACAAGACCTTTAGCAAGGAGCCAAGGGGGTCCACCTCCAACTTGTGGAGTCATCTAAGAATTCATCATCCGGATGTGGACATTCCAACCAAGGAAACAGCGGTACGAATATTTTCAGTTTTTTATCCTATTTTATCTCATAATTGGTCTAAATCTACGGAGTAAGGGGTGTCGTGGTAATCGATATACCGTTAAACTGTGATTTAAAAAATAAATGCTGTACCAAACCACATAACCGTAACAAATAATTGTCTAATAGAGCAAGATACTTCAGGCTAGGACATCTCTGTTAGGAGACATTTGGAGACCTTGGGTTGAGAATAAATGGAGTTCCATTAGCGCTGTAAGATGGCCAACACCAAATACTACAAAAACAAAATTCCCCGTTAGGAGACCGAAGTTGAGCGCGCTCCTTTGCATTGGGTGGGCAGAGTTCAGATTATCTTTCTCTCATAGAAGATCGGCCTGTACTGTTTTCAAAATCTTTTCAATATTTTTTTTCAAAATTACCTTGATAACACAGAATACAAAGCTGATTTCAAGGCAGCAGTGGTAAGGATATTTTCAGTCTTTTAACCCGTTAAACAGCAGCCCTCAGCGGCCTCATGTCATTGGTCTGACAGCTTATTACTCTGACAGGGGCAGACCCCTGCTGGCTGCAGCTCTGTAAGCTTATTTCCTCATCGCAAATGATCTGAAAACAGTGTAAAATGGAGAACCAACCCTTTCAATGGAAACAAATGTCCCCTTTCAGCAAAACAAATAGCTCAGTTTTGTTTTTGTTTTTTTAAATAATTTTTTATGCTTTTATTTATGATAGTATAGTGAAAGAGATGGGGAAGGATCGGCAAATGACCCATGCAGGAATCGAACCCGGGTCATCGGCAAATTAACCCAGTGCCCTGCCATTAGGCCAGCGGTTTTTAAAGTGTGTGTGGGGGGGTGCTAGGTAGGCCATGACAAGTTTAAATGAACAGTATTGCAAGACAAAATCTCCTCATTTATTCCATAGTCAACACTGCTATATTCATTATATTTCCAGTTGTAGTTGGGTGGATTTAGGGGTGCACTTATTGACGAAAGGTGGTGCACTGAAAAAAATAGTAGCACAACCCATATCAGGGGGGCCTTGGGTAGCCAGGCTGTGCCCTCCTAGTGACGCAACAGCTTCAGTGTGGCTACCAGTCAGGTCAAGAGTAATGCAAGTACTTTCTGAGTATCGGCAAATACGGGAACTCCTCCCACTTTGTTGGGAAGCAGACAATCATTAGCAAACCAAGGGAGGCCATTTGGGAAATGCCGTTTGGGAAATGTTAATTGTTATGCTCTTGGTCAGACCAAGTCTTGAAGATATTTGAAAGTCGATGATAATCAGACTAGCCTTGGGTGGAATCTACTGGTATATAGGGGCCTTGTAATGGTCAAGTTAGGGCCACAAGTCACCTTTTTAAATGTAATATGTTGTTTATTTTCCAGTCTGGAAATCATGATGAGATGGATCATGAGATGGAACAGGCGAAGAGTGAAAGACCAAGGACATCCTCCATTGTGTGGAGTCATTTCAGCCTGCTGAGTGAAGACACCGTCTGCTGTCTTCGCTGCAACAAGACCTTTAGCAAGGACCCCAAAGGGTCCACCTCCAACTTGTTGAGGCACCTGAAAAATCATCATCCTGATGTGGACATTCCAACCAAGGAAACAGTGGTAGGAATATTTCTGTTTTTTTTTACCCCATTTTATCTCACAACGGGTCTAAATCTACAGAGTTAGGGGTGTCACGGTAATGGATATACCGTTGAACTGTGATAAGAAAAAATCTCTACCCAGTGCTTAATTTGAGGGGGAGCTAGCTCCAGATCCTCAGACGTGAGCTCCGGAACCTCCAACGTTTGCTCCGGCATTTAGACTGGATCTGGAGATCCGCCGCCTCTTTTGACAAGTGTGTGCTTTTCTTTGAGTGAGTGAGTGAGTGAGTGAGTGAGTGAGTGAGTGAGTGAGTGAGTGAGTGAGTGAGTGAGTGAGTGAGAAAGAAACTGATAGCAATTCAAACAAGAACACAGGCAGTAGTCCATTAGCCAGGCCGAGCCCTCCTAGAAGCGCAACACCTTCAGCGTTGCTTCTAGTCAGGCCAAGAGCAATACAATATAGTTTCTGAGCTCCCGAAAAATCGGGAACTCCCCCCACTTTGTAGAGAAGCATACAGCCATTAGCAAACCAAGGGAGGCAGGTTGATCATGCTGTTTGGGAAATGTTGATTGCTATGCTCTTGGTCAGACCAAGTCTCGAAGACATTTGATAGTCGATGAGAATCAGACTAGTAGTCCATAGCCTACTTTTTCTGCTGCTATGCGCCCACTCCCGAAATAATGATACAATGTCTGTCGAATTCTATAGCATGCTACCTCTAGTCAGGCATGCACAAAGAAGTCGCAATTGGAGGACAACTCCCCACATCCCTTGAATGAAAAGGCCTACATGCCTGGCATTTGCAATCATATAACTTGGGCTACAGGAGTGATAGTCGATGTGGACTAATAAAGTCATGGAATGGACAGCTGCAGACTGGTAGGTAGGGCTGCACGATTATGGAAAAAAACATAATCACGATTATTTGGGTCAAAATCATAATCACGATTATTGATTTTTCCAGATTTTTTCAAAAATTATTATAACAAAACGAAATCTAACCAAGAATGAATTACATAAGGGATGAGCAAAATAAAATAAATTGTAATAATTATGTAAAAGGCAACAGCATGAAATTTAGGTGAACAGATTTCTGGCCAGAAACACCAGCCTGTCAGTATGTTCTGGCTTCAAGGATGCTTTCGAAGATGGGTCACTATTGCCATGGTTAAATCCTGATTGAAATCATGATTTCGATATCAAGATTATATCACCATTTTCGATTATTTTCGATTAATTGTGCAGCCCTACTGGTAGGACATTGCTGATTACCTTCATCATTATACCTGCCGTGGCAAATGGTTAAACAAGAATATTTACTTTGATTTAGGGCTGGGACATTAATGTGTTAATATCAATTAATTAATCACGCATTTCGATTAATTAATTTACACGATTAAAAAAATAATCGCAGTATAATATAGCTACATAGTTCTGGATTAGACCAGTGGAGGGCAGTATTACGCCTGATGGTGAGCAGCCTGCTGAAATTGAGAAGAGTTATCTCTTCTTTTAAAAATAAATAATATTTTTAGATTCAACTTATTTGTTGTAATTATTCGAAATCTATGTGAGAAAAATATATTTTTCACTGTTCTCAAGTCAAATATTTAAATGCGATTAAAATACGATTAATTTGATTAATTAATTTCAAAGCCTATAGATTAATTCAATATTTTTTTTTATCGAGTCCCAGCCCTACTTTGTTTGCATCTGATATCATATTTTGCAAAAGGGTTACCATCGTCTGGCACTATGCATTGTGAGTATCACTACATTTGTTGTAGGCTACTGGACGGCCATCCTCGTCTGACAGTCAGTTAGCTAGCAATATGTAAATTCTCATGCAAGGCGCTCACACTTTTTTCACATGTTCTAGGAGTTGTCTTTCTGACCGCGGTTAGCAAACATCCTCGATTAACTTTGCTGTCAGCAATGCGCAGCCAGTATTTTTTGTAATATTATCTTTGTGGGTTGCATTTCACGAGGGCCATGAATAGGCTATCCTACCACGCAAATTTTCTTCTCTAAGCTCTAAGGCGTAACACCATGTTCATGGTCGAAACGTTGATTATTTTCCAGTCTGGAAGTGAGCTGGAACAGGCAAAGAGTGACGCACCAAGGACATCCTCCATTGTGTGGAATCATTTCACCATCCTGGACGAAGACTATGTCTACTGTCTTCACTGCAACACGACCTTTAGCAAGGAGCCCAGGGGGTCCACCTCCAATATGTTGAGGCACCTGAAAAGTCATCATCCGGATGTGGACGTTCCAACCAAGGAAACAGCGGTAGGAATATTTTCAGTTTTTTTGCTCGCGGACATACCAGGGTTCTATCACACCACAAAACAACGTTCTGGAATGCATCCAATCTAATGAAAAATTAAGACGAGACGCCACTTTTGCATCTTCTCTTCTCATCATCACCATATAAACGTACCCTAAGCCCTAAGGCGGAACACCATGTTCATATTCGAAACCCAGCTATTGTACATGGATTATTTATTGTACATGGATTGATTATTTTCCAGTCTGGAAATCATGATGGGCGTGAGATGGAACAGGCGAAGAGTGAAAGACCAAGGACATCCTCCATCGCGTGGAGTCATTTCAGCCTGCTGAATGAAGACACCGTCTGCTGTCTTCACTGCAACAAGACCTTTAGCAAGGAGCCAAGGGGGTCCACCTCCAATATGTTGAGGCACCTGAAAAATCATCATCCGAATGTGGACGTTCCAACCAAGGAAACAGCGGTAGGAATATTTTCAGTTTTTCGTTGCAGACATACCAGGGTTCTATCACACCACAGAACCACGTTCTAGAATGCATCCAATCGATTATCACATACTCTTGCGTCTTCATATAAGCAAAGATTTTCCCCTGAGAATGCTCATCTAAACGTGAATGAAAAAATGAATTCATCACCACCGTATAAAGTACCCTAAGCTCTAAAGCGTTAGCCTGATCAACCAGCCTAAATGTGAGATTGGGTGTGTTATTTAGTCTGGCCCCGATGAAGAGTACATCCGAAGATTGTTGATGAGAACAACCCGTTGTGTTTTAAACCATGCCTGTGCCTATAGGCCGGCACGCTGACCAATCAGCGCTATCTTTCTCGTTGATGTGCTTTCCCAACATGGCGAGCTTTGTTGTCACTCTCAAAACCCCGCCTGCTTTGATTCAAGACATATCTCTGCGTTGTGATTGGTTTGCCAGATTCTTGGCAAGCCTGGCAGACCACTCCAACGATGCGAGGCTAGACCACTTGCAGCCACAAAATTTTGGCGTCCAGCGGGTGGCGCTGGTTGACTAGGCTACTAAGTCGTAACACCATGTTCATGGTTGAAACGCAGTTATATTGTACATGGATTGTTTATTGAACATGGATTGATTATTTTCCAGTCTGGAAATCATGATGGGAGTCAGATGGAACACGGGAAGAGTGAAAGACCAAGGACATCCTCCATCGCATGGAGTCATTTCAGCCAGCTGAGTGAAGACTACGTCTGCTGTCTTCACTGCAACAAGACCTTTAATAAGGAGCCCAGGGGGTCCACCTCCAATATGTTGAGGCACCTGAAAAATCATCATCCAGATGTGGACGTTCCAACCAAGGAAACGGCAGTAAAAATATTTTCATTTTTTACCCCATTTTACCCATTTTGTTTACAAGAACCATGAGGTTTTCATACTGTGACACCCCTATACAGAGTAGAGATGTTGCTAACTGGATGAGAATAAGGTTCAGAGTGTTCAGATGGTGAATTCAGAGCTTTAGTGGAATTTTTGGTCTCATTTCCACAGCAAAACAATCAACCCATGTTGTGTCGTTTTTATTTTCCAGTCTGGAAATCATGATGGGAGTGAGATGGAACACATGGAGAGTGGAAGACAAAGGCAACCTTCCATTGTGTGGAATCATTTCACCATCCTGGATGAAGACCACGTCTCCTGTCTGCACTGCGACAAGACCTTAAATAAGGATCCCAGGGGGTCAACCTCCAACATGTTGAGGCACCTGAACAGTTATCATCCGGATGTGGACGTTCCAACCAAGGAAACGGCGGTAGGAATATTTTCAGTTTTTTGCTTGCGGACATACCAGGGTTCTATCACACCACAAAACAGCGTTCTGGAATGCATCCAATTGAATGAAAAAATTAAGACGAGACGCCACTTTTGTATGTTCTCTTCTCATCACCGTATAATCGTACCCTAAGCTCTAAGGCCTAACACCATGTTCATATTCGAAACGCAGCTGTTGTACATGGATTATTTATTGTAAATGGATTGTTTATTTTTCAGTCTGGAAATCATGATGGGAGTGAGATGGAACACATGGAGAGTAGAAGACCAAGGCAACCTTCCATTGTGTGGAATCATTTCACCATCCTGGATGAAGACCATGTCTCCTGTCTGCACTGCGACCAGATCTTTAACAAGGAACCCAGAGGGTCCACCTCCAATATGTGGAGTCATCTAAGAAGATATCATCCAACCACAATCAACCACCCTGAGGCCAAGGAAGTAGTGGTAAGAAGATTTTCACAATGTGGAACTAATGGGCTGTTGGACTAATGGGCAGACCCTGGCTTCAGTGCAGTGATTTTTCATCACAAACGATCTTGGGATTGCACGATTATTGAAAAAAATGGTAATAGTGATTATGTGCCTTCTGAGTATGTAACCTCTCGTCCAAGTCTGCCGATGTTGCCACAGAGGCACACTTAGTCACCGGTCACCAAATGTCAAAGCTGGATTCGTAGTTAAGTCGTAAACCAATTCAATCTTTCAGTCCTTCGCTTCTTCAATGAAGCGAAGGACAGTTCTCTTCAGATTTTGCTCTGTTTATTCGCCTACAAACGTTTCGGTCAAAGCCCTTCCTCAGCGTGTTTATCATGAACTCTCCTTGCACCTTTTTGGAACTATTACAATTTCCATGGGACCATCAATGTCATATGAAAACAAACAAAACACACAAACTATGTTGTGTCGCTTTTATTTTCCAGTCTGGAGATCATGATGAGAGTGAGATGGAACACGTGGAGAGTGGAAGACCAAGGCAACCTTCCATTGTGTGGAATCATTTCACCATCCTGGATGAAGACCACGTCTCCTGTCTGCACTGCGACAAGACCTTAAATAAGGATCCCAGGGGATCCACCTCCAACATGTTGAGGCACCTGAAAAGTCATCATCCGGATGTGGACGTTCCAACCAAGGAAACGGAGGTAGGAATATTTTCAGTTTTTTGCTTGCGGACATACCAGGGTCCTATCACACCACAAAACAGCGTTCTGGAATGCATCCAATTGAATGAAAAAATTAAAACGAGATGCCACTTTTGCATCTTCTCTTCTCATCATCACCATATAATCGTACCCTAAGCTCTAAGGCCTAACACCATGTTCATATTCGAAACACAGCTATTGTACATGGATTATTTATTGTACATGGATTGTTTATTTTCCAGTCTGGAGATCATGATGAGAGTGAGATGGAACACGTGGAGAGTGGAAGACCAAGGCAACCTTCCATTGTGTGGAATCATTTCACCATTCTGGACGAAGACCACGTCTCCTGTCTGCACTGCGACAAGACCTTAAATAAGGAGCCCAGGGGGTCCACCTCCAACATGTTGAGGCACCTGAAAGGTCATCATCTGGATGTGGACGTTCCAACCAAGGAAACGGCGGTAGGAATATTTTCAGTTCTTTGCTTGTGGACATACAAGGGTTCTATCACACCACAAAACAGCGTTCTGGAATGCATCCAATTGAATGAAAAAATTAAAACGAGACGCCACTTTTGCATTTTCTCTTCTCATCATCACCATATAATCGTACCCTAAGCTCTAAGGCCTAACACCATGTTCATATTCGAAACACAGCTTTTGTACAAGGATTATTTATTGTACATGGATTGTTTATTTTCCAGTCTGGAGATCATGATGGGAGTGAGATCGAACACATGGAGAGTGGAAGACCAAGGCAACCTTCCATTGTGTGGAATCATTTCACTATCCTGGACGAAGACCATGTCTCCTGTCTGCACTGCGACAAGATCTTTAACAAGGAGCCCAGGGGGTCCACCACCAACATGTTGAGACACCTGAAAAGTCATCATCCAACCACAATCAGCCACCCTGAGGCCAAGGAAGTAGTGGTGAGAAGATTTTCACAATGTCGAACTAATGGGCTGTTGGACTAATGGGCAAACCCTGGCTTCAGTGCAGTGATTTTTCATCACAAACTATTGGGACTGCACGATTATTGAAAAAAAATGATAATCGTGATTATGTGCCTTCTGGGTCATTTCACGTGAAATCAGACACTTTGGGACCCGACCGACCCGGATTTCAATCATACTTGGTGTGCCTTTTCAGTAGCAAGGTAGCACCCCAGAACTGCATTGGTTTGAATCTGACACTAATATTAAGGGAGAAACAGACTAGGAAAGGTTCACATGTGAGGGTAGGACACTATACATTCAGCCTTGAATATATCAGTCAGTGTTAGTCACAAAAAGATGCCTGTGGTGTTGTTTGAAAGCTCTTTTCTGGCTCTACATAGTACACAATCACCTTGGAATACAACTACTCTCAGAATATGAATTATGATAAATTGAAAAATTAAAAATTGAATATCTAAAAAACTCATATTTTAAAATGGCCAGTTCCTTGTCCAAATGTAGCCGGCAATGTCATGAGCAGCACCTTAAATGCTGGTGTTCGGTTTTGTTATTCATTTCAGAGAGAAGTTGACTCACAAATATGGCATCATACAGACCACTTACTAATAATATGGTAATACCATAGTAGCATCACATGACAAAACAAAAACAAAAAAAAAATGGTCAGTGTCCATGGTCCCAGGTTTCAGAAACTAAGGCAGATGTCCATTTATACACACCAAATGATGATATGTGAATGTTTGAACATTCCTTCTCTGTGTACCTGTGCCATCTTCCCTTTACCGTACTTTAAAGAGATAATCAATGGCTACACTCTCATTTTGTACTCAACCAGTGCATTTGAAGCAGCAGCTGTGTCTTTTGTAGATAATGTATAAGTACGTCCCGTTGCAGTTACAGGTTCCACTACCAGAAGCACATCCTGATGATCCATGACAGTCTATCTGGTCTGAAGGGAAAAGTGAAGGATGGAGATGGCCCATGAGGATGCAGGAAGTTCAGTTTCACCTCTCCAGTGCTCGGCATACATTCCCTCAGCACAGCTAGCCACCAGTTGCCATCATATACAGCTACAACATACCCTTTGATGCTTGAAAATGTAACACATTCCTTTACTGAGCTCACTCTTTCAACTCTGCCTTCTCTGAATGCTCAAAATGGCCTAACTTCCACTGTGTCCATTGACAATGGGCAGAAGCTGTGTAGTTTTTGAGTACCTGGAATAGTTCTTGCAGGTTTTTAACCTTTTCAACAGGTTCTCAGCTTCATGATGGTACATCTCTGTTGTGGCAAACTGGCAATGGATGTTCTTGACATTATCCTTGACAAATTCAAACAGTTGGTATGGCGTTATAATTTAATTGTCAATAGGACGTTGCAGACTTGCTCGTGCAGCAAGCCATTTAACTGTCCTCCAACGCCATCACATGGACCTTTGCCATGTGATGTGGCAAAAAAAGTGCCACTCTGCAGGTAATGTGAAAATCTGCCTCGTGGTGGCACAAATTTGTTGTAATTTTAAGGTTCTTATATTGTGCAGGAAGTCTGCAAACGTCCTATTGACAATTAAATTGTAACGCCATACCAACTGTTTGAATTTGTCAAGGATAATGTCAAGAACATCCATTGCCAGTTTGCCACAACAGATATGTACCATCATGAAGCTGAGAACTTGTTGAAAAGGTTTTGAATCTGCAAGAACTATTCCAGGTACTCAAAAACTACACAGCTTCTGCCCATTGTCAATGGACACAGTGGAAGTTAGGCCATTTTGAGCATTCAGAGAAGGCAGAGTTAAAAGAGTGAGCTCAGTAAAGGAATGTGTTACATTTTCAAGCATCAATCAAAGGGTATGTTGTAGCTGTATATGATGGCAACTGGTGGCTAGCATGTGCTGAGGAATGTATGCCGAGCACTGGAGAGGTGAAACTGAACTTCCTGCATCCTCATGGGCCATCTCCATCCTTCACTTTTCCCTTCAGACCAGATAGACTTGTCATGGATCATCAGGATGTGCTTCTGGTAGTGGAACCTGTAACTGCAACGGGACGTACTTAAACATTATCTACAAAAGACACAGCTGTTGCTTCAAATGCACTGGTAGAGTACAAAATGAGAGTGTAGCCATTGATTATCTCTTTAAAGTACGGTAAAGGGAAGATGGCACAGGTACACAGAGAAGGAATGTTCAAACATTCACATATCATCATTTGGTATGTATAAATGGACATCTGCCTTAGTTTCTGAAACCTGGGACCATGGACACTGACCATTTTTGTTTTGTTTTTTTGTTTTGTCATGTGATGCTACTATGGTATTACCATATTATTAGTAAGTGGTCTGTATGATGCCATATTTGTGAGTCAAATTCTCTCTGAAATGAATAACAAACCGAACACCAGCATTTTAGGTGCTGCTCATGACATGCCGGCTACGTTTGGACAAGGAACTGGCCATTTTAAAATATGAGTTTTTTAGATATTCAATTTTTAATTTTTCAATTTATCATAATTCATATTCTGAGAGTAGTTGTATTCCAAGGTGATTGTGTAATATGTAGAGCCAGAAAAGAGCTTTCAAACAACACCACAGGCATCTTTTTGTGACTAACACTGACTGATATATTCAAGGCTGAATGTATAGTGTCCTACCCTCACATGTGAACCTTTCCTAGTCTGTTTCTCCCTTAATATTAGTGTCAGATTCAAACCAATGCAGTTCTGGGGTGCTACCTTGCTACTGAAAAGGCACACCAAGTATGATCGAAATCCGGGTCGGTCGGGTCCCAAAGTGTCTGATTTCACGTGAAATGACCCTTCTGTGTATGTAACCTCTCATCCAAGTCTGCCAATGTTGCCACAGAGGCACACTTAGTCACCTGTCACCAAATGTCAAAGCTGGAATCGTAGTTAAGTCGTAAACCAATTCATTTGCTGCAATAAAAAGCACAGTCTGTGACCATCTCCTCCTCATAACTTCAGAATGACAAGCAATGTGTATATTGTGCCTTAAAACAGCAGAGTTTGATATGGCTGTGTCTATATTTTGAATGAATGAAGCGAAGGACAGTTCTCTTCAGATTTTGCTCTTTTTATCCGCCTACAAACGTTTCGGGCAAAGCCCTTCCTCAGCGTGTTTATCATGAACTCTCCTTGCACCTTTTTGGAACTATTACAGTTTCCATGGGACTATCAATGTCATATGAAAAGAAACAAAACACACAAACTACGTTGTGTCGTTTTTATTTTCCAGTTTGGAAATCATGATGGGAGTGAGATGGAACACGTGGAGAGTGGAAGACCAAGGCAACCTTCCATTGTGTGGAATCATTTCACCATTCTGGACGAAGACCACGTCTCCTGTCTGCACTGCGACAAGACCTTAAATAAGGAGCCCAGGGGGTCCACCTCCAACATGTTGAGGCACCTTAAAGGTCATCATCTGGATGTGGACGTTCCAACCAAGGAAACGGCGGTAGGAATATTTTCAGTTTTTTGCTTGTGGACATACAAGGGTTCTATCACACCACAAAACAGCGTTCTGGAATGCATCCAATTGAATGAAAAAATTAAAACGAGACGCTACTTTTGCATCTTCTCTTTTCATCATCACCATATAATCGTACCCTAAGCTCCAAGGCCTAACACCATGTTCATATTCGAAACACAGCTATTGTACATGGATTATTTATTGTACATGGATTGTTTATTTTCCAGTCTGGAGATCATGATGGGAGTGAGATGGAACATGTGGAGAGTGGAAGACCAAGGCAACCTTCCATTGTGTGGAATCATTTCACCATCCTGGACGAAGACCACGTCTCCTGTCTGCACTGCGACAAGATCTTTAACAAGGAGCCCAGGGAGTCCACCTCCAACATGTTAAGACACCTGAAAAGTCATCACCCAACCACAATCAACCACCCTGAGGCCAAGGAAGTAGTGGTGAGAAGATTTTCACAATGTCGAACTAATGGGCTGTTGGACTAATGGGCAGACCCTGGCTGCAGCGCAGTGATTCTTCATCACAAACTATTGGGACT
This sequence comes from Engraulis encrasicolus, assembly GCF_034702125.1. NCBI lineage: Eukaryota > Metazoa > Chordata > Actinopteri > Clupeiformes > Engraulidae > Engraulis > Engraulis encrasicolus. The sequence continues at coordinate 10,646,828 of NC_085857.1, read as the reverse complement.
GCACGCTTATTGAAAAAAATGATAATCGTGATTATGTGCCTTCTGAGTATGTAACCTCTCATCCAAGTCTGCAGATGTTGCCACAGAGGCACACTTAGTCACCTGTCACAAAATGTCTGGACTTATAGTAAAGCTGGACTTCTAGTCAAGTCATAAGCCAATTCATTTGTTGCAATACAAAGTGCAATCTGTGACCATATCCTCCTCATGACCTCAGAATGACGAGCAATTTGTGTATTGTGCCTTTAAACGTCAGATTTTGATATGGCTGTGTCTATATTTTGCAATATCATGAACTCTCCTTGCACCTTTTTGGAATTTTTACAGTTTCCATGGGACTATCAATGTCCTATGAAAGCAAACAAAACGCACAACCCATGTCTCTCGTTGTGTTTATTTTCCAGTCTGGAGATCATGATGCGAGTGAGATGGAAGAAATGGAGAGTGTAGGGACGAGGCCGCCTTCCATCGTGTGGAATCATTTCACCATCCTGGACGAAAACCACATCTCTTGTCTGCACTGTAATAAGAACTTAATGAAGGACCGCAGTGGGTCGACCTCTAACATGTTGGGTCATCTAAAGAGATATCATCCGACCGTGATCGACCAAGAGAGTGGAGGGACGAGGCCGCCTTCCATCGTGTGGAATCATTTTACCATCCTAGATGAAAACAACCTCTGCTGTCTTCACTGCGACCAGAACTTTTGCAAGGACCCAACTGGGTCCACCTCCAACATGTTGACTCATCTAAAAAGATATCATCCGACTGCGATCGGCCTGCCTGAGCCTGAGGCCAAGGAAGGAACGGTAAGAATATTTCAGTCTTTTAACCCGTTATTAAGCAGCTACCTTCAGCGGTCCCATGTCATTGGTCTGCCTGCTCAATACTCCGACAGCCCATTAGGCTACATACACACAGAGATATTCGCGTTCACTTAGCGTGTCAGGGAGCATCGTGAGTCCGAGAGGTTCGTGGGCTACCTTTCACACTGCACAGTCAACGTCCATGTTATATCCACGGGCAGCAGCCATTCATTTTCAATGGAAGCCGCTCATTGAACACAGACGTCCGTGCAGGAAAATAGACTTTCTATTTTCAAGAAGCATCGTGGACATTTCCGGTCAGGACGGACATGTCCAGTCGGGCTGGACATGCGCTGCGCTTACACCGTGCTCCTGTGTGAAAGGCATTATCTGTTTACATGGATTCTAACCGTATTGGACTGATACCAGACACGTTCAGTGGACGTCCGCTAGGGGTGGGCGATATGACAATATTATATCGTGAATCGCGATATTGAGTAAAAGATCGTCTCGAATCTGCCAAAGTGGAGAAATCGTATAGATCGTCTTGCAGTGAGGATGTTTATTATCAGTATCAGAGTGACGTTTTCTCACTTGTGTTGTTGTCTTCACTTTATTCTTTACGTTATTGTATTCCAATTGTACAATTTATGAGAGTATCATCAGTGTGTTAACATTTTATTGACTGCAAATTACAAATTGCAAGTATATGAAAGTTGTTTTTTGTTGTTTTTATTTTTTGGATGGAAGATCGTGATAAAAAATCGAAATCGAGATTTCATGTTAAAAAATCGTGATACAACATTTTTGCCATATCGCCCACCCCTAACGTCCGCGCTTGCTGTGTTTATGCACCGTTAGTCCTAATGTTCAGAGTTAGAGGTGTCCTGATATACATGTACCAGTAAACCGTGATAAAATAATGCTGTACCAAACCGGATAACCGTACTCAGTGTTGCCAAATTAGCGATTTTGTCGCTAGATCTAGCGTCTTTTTGACGTCCCTGGCGAATAAAAAACTCATCTAGTGCCTTTACCGAATTTTTGGTGCATCTGGCGACTTTTTGAAACTCACATTTTCAGTGACAAAATCCTTGTTTTTCAACATAATTGTGACTCTGCGTCGCCGTCAGAAGTGTTTCCCATGGTAAGCGGGGCTGCAGATTAGCTCTGATCTCCAAACAGTAGCTAGCACAGCCCATTTCTACTGTGAACGAAGGCATGTGGGCACGTTTTCTGTAGATCAGCGTGCCGTGCGTGACGCTGTGACCAGGCACGTGCACTCCAATACGGCAGGGGAGGCACGGCCTCACCAGCCCCAGATGATTATGATGAGATGCAGTAAGTGTGAATAATAGTTACAATAACAGCTATTGTTTTCGAGCATCTGCACCATAACTACCATTTAAGCAGTGTTTAAACTGTTTCACTCGTTTTCAGTCATTTTTGTGGCCAAAATCGTAATATTTGCCCATTTCATGTCAAATTCCTCCGAATACGCTGAATTTGGGGCAACTCTGAATTTGCCTCACCCCCGGATTGCGCAATCCCTCGTTAACAGGCTTGAGCGCATGCGCCATTTTGCTCGTTCTGTGAATGCAACCTGGTAATATTGTATTAAACGTTTTTATACATTTAATAGAAGTATGTATGGTGTGCCCTCATTTCCTGATAATTTTTTTTTTACTATTTTCTACGTGTGATTATGATTTCTTTACTCTGAAACGCCACTGAAATATACAGTGGTGAGGCCAGCAGTAGCCTGGCCGCAGACTCCTTCTGGCGTTGAGTCTTGCTGGCCAGTTACGTCATAGCGAATCTGAAATTCACAATACAGTCAGTCGGTGTTGTTGGCTAGCTTGCTCACTTTGACTGCTACAAGTGGATTTCATAACGAAACTAAGACCATTCTCAAAGTTGGATTTCCAAGGGGAAAATATGTGATAAAGAATGGAGGACCGACAGAGCTGAAGGGTTTGCTGCAGGTGACCGGTCAACTACCCGATCATTTCAAAGTGAGCGGTACAACAGAAACTATTTTTTCCGGTGTCTTGTTTGCAACCGGCGAGAATGTGTGGAAGAACATTCGCATGGGATTTCACGACTTAACAATTTACTAAGGACTAAGGAGCCTTACGAAACAAATCCTCGCGGCTACTCATATTCATATTCAATGCCAAATTGCTTTGGACGTTTGGGGCGTCTCGAATAGATGTGGCTTTGGATGAACAGCGCCGGCTGTAACGTTAGCATGCGCAACGCCAAAAGTGAAGGAAAAGAGCGGCGCCTGGACCTGATGTACAAGTTAAAGGTAAGATCAGTGTTTCCTATGTGTGTGAAGCCTGTGTTTGTGAGACTCGTGGGGAGATAAAGAATCCGCCGTGATTCTGTCTGGTATGGTGGTAGCTTTTGTGATCTGAACAGGATTCTCATGTGCCCTGTAACTGTTTGTAAAGTTGAGTACAGGGCGTTGAGGTAAATCAAATATACCCGTGTAGCCTAACTACAAGACTCTGATCTAATTCCAAAGTGTAGGCATAACATAAATGACAGTCCCAAAATATTTGGTGACCATATCGAAGCTTGTGTAGTAATCTCTGTTTAAATGTTGACATTCGCTTCCTGCCACACCTTTGTCCCACATCGTTTGCTGTAGCCTCGTACAAGTAGATGTAGGCCTACATTTGCACGAGAATCCGGTGCTTATAACAAAAGCTACCACACCAGTTTGTTCGCCGTATATGACACCATGTTTTGAATCCTGTGTGTGTGTGTGTCTTTCATTGAGCATCCGCCCTGATGTGGTTTATGTGAGACCACTGTTTGAACCCTGTGTGTGTGAGAGCAGTGGGCTGTGAAGGAGCTACACTCTTCACTACTCTCCTCTCCTCTCCTTTCCTTTCCTTTCCTTTCCTTTCCTTTCCTTTCCTCTCCTCTCCTCTCCTCTCCTCTCCTCTCCTCTCTTTTCCCATCTCCTCTCCTCTCCTCTCCTCTCCTCCCCTCTCTTCTCCTCTCCTCTCCTCTCTTTTCCCATCTCCTCTCCTCTCCTCTCCTCTCCTCTCCTCTCCTCTCCCCTCTCTCCTCTCCTCTCTCTCTCCTCTCCTCTCCTCTCCTCTCCTCTCCTCTCCTCTCCTCTCCTCTCCTCTCCTCTCCTCTCCCCTCCTCTCTCTCCTCTCCTCTCCACTACTCTCCTCTCCTCTGCTCTGCTCTCCAGCTCTCTCTACCGTGATGCTTCTGTTTGTCCACATTGCTGCTGTGTGGTTCACGTGAGACCACTGTTTGAATCCTGTGTGTGTGTGTGTGTGTGTGTGTGTGTGTGTGTGTGTGTGTGTGTGTGTGTGTGTGTGTGTGTGTGTGTGTGAGAGAGAGAGAGAGAGAGTGAGAGATCTAATAACATGTTCTCTACGGAAATGCAGCATGTTTTATTTTGTAGGCCTACCTTATGTTAAGAAAGCTATGACATATGAAACTTATCAGTAGGCGTATTTGGTAAATTTACAAAAATGTACTTATACTGTAGCTGTAGTATTATATATTTGAAAATCTGATATTGGAAAAGTCAGTGCCTCACCAGCCATAAAGTTGACCGCACGTTACTGGCTGTGACGTCATGCGTAACGTCATGACGTCATCTAGCGGCTTTTCAGCCAGCCAATAGCGACTTTGGCTGATTTTCTTTAGGCAACACTGACCGTACTGTACACAGTGACCTTCATGAGCCTTTGCAACCTCTCATGAACTTTCCTTGCACCTTTTTGGAACTAATAGAGTTTCCATGGGGCTATCAACGTCCAATGAAAACAAAAAACTCATGTCATGTTGTGTTTATTTGTTGTGTTTATTTTCCAGTCTGTAGATCATGATGCGAGTGAGCTGGAAGAAATGGAGAGTGGAAGGAAAAGGCAGCCTTCCATCGTGTGGAACCATTTTACGTTTCTGGACGAAAGCAACCTCTCGTGTAACTACTGTAATAAGAACTTCATGAAGGACCCCGGCGGGTCCACCTCGAACATGTGGAGTCATCTGAGAAGAAATCATCCCACTGCGATCGACCACGCCGATTCCAAGGCAGCAGAGGTAAGATTATTTTCAGTCTTTTTTACCCATTAATTCATTGGCCTGACGGGTCATTACTTGCCATTTTCCTGTATCGATTCGATTTCGGGCTTTAAATCGATTAATTTCGAATCATTCCGAATCCATTCAATCCGTTCCCTTCTTGGTGGCAGGATTTTCCCTAAAAGATGCTATAGCTACAATGCCGCAAAGGCTTGGAACAGCCTGCCTGAGAGCACAAAAACTGCTCCAACGACGAACTGTTTTAAAACCAGGCTAAAGGCGTACCTCTTCTCCCTTGCCTATCCTTAGGTCTTTCCATCCCAACAGCCCCTGGGTTACGGATTTTTAAACCTTTTTATGGTTTTATTTTTTATCTCGGCATTGCTCTTACTCAAATGTATTTTTAAATTCTATTTATATATTATTTTAAAACATTGAATACAGTGGGTGTTTTCAGAATTATGTCGTAGGCTCCCAGCGTTCTAAACCATTTTTAGGTGTTTTTTGTACAGTCATAGCATATTATGTGACGGGGCCACTGAAACATGTTATGGCTCGTTTGAAAGGTGAGACTATCTCCTCTTAGTGCGTGAAATCCGCATGTCTGTACGTGCTTTCATTGCCGAGCTAAACCGTGAGTTAAACCAAGGCCGGTATCTGCCAAAATCAGCATGGAATGGAGATATTGAGGCTTTCGTCAACCATGCGCCGTTTCAGAATCTTGCGCTTATATAATATTGGTGTACTAGACACATCTCTCCTGCTCTGACACCTCCCCCTCCAAATGTATCGACCAACCAAACACATTTTCGCCTCCGGAAGTACGTTTCAGTTCCTTGTGTACAGTCTGTTCCTGCACAACTAATCTTTGCACACACACCACACGAAACGGCTCGTAGTCACACAGTGACATATTCAAAAACACGTCACTAAAGGCATTTAGTCCAACGTCAACAACAAAATTCGTTAATCGGATGCGTTAATGTCTCCGATCCTTGTGTGGGGAAACAGCTGTTGTGCTGTGCCATGCATGCGTGCTACTGTTTACATAGCAATGCTAGCTTCACCGACAGTAGCAGCCAGCTTCTGTTCACTACAGTGTCAATTTCATCATGGGGGTATAACAGAACAAAATGAAGAATACAACTTATCTGGTTGCCGATCAAATCCGAGGTAAGGGTAATAATCCAATCACAGTTCACAATGTGTAGGGCAGTAGGATCTGGCCAAGGTTTGCATTATTCCCCAGGTGTGTTCAGTTGAAGTGGAAATGTTGTCTTCTGTAGGCTAATTATTGTGTGAAGCATACTATAAAGCGCCATAGAGTGGACGTTGACTGTAGCCTACTGTAGCACTAAGGAAACCGCATACAAACACGATCCTTGTGTTTATAAAGATGACCGCATCGCAGACACTTGGCAAGGTGTAGGATACACAGAGAGGGGAAAGGGCGCAACAGTGACGTCACCGACACAGACCAACAGTTCCATACAGTAGGCTACAGTTATGAAAAATATTCTTGGGTTGGCGCCGATCCTGGCGTGGTGATTAAAATATCCAGATGATGACACAACATTTTGACTGTCATCTATGTCTGTTCTACTTATCACAGAGCTCCCAAAATCACACACAATAAGCATTGAAGTGTATAGTTATGAAATATGCAATAAAAACTCAAAAACGACGCATGGGAAGTAAAAACGGGTTTCCCCGTGATTTGGTAGTCAATTCCAATTTTTGCCCTTTCCAATTTTTACTTTTTATTTTACTTTTATTTTGTCCTGTGTGTGAAGCACTTTGGGTTGCTTTTGTATGAAAATGTGCTATACAAATAAATTTGCCTTGCCTTGCCTATAGTCTATTTTTATATACAAATTTCAAAGGGATGTGGCTTCAGTGTTAACAGATTGCTAATTTGTAATTAGTAGGCCTAGGCCTAATTGACTAATACTTACTGTGTATTTTCCATAGACCTAAATTAAAGAAAAAGAAAAAGAACTAAAAAAATTAGTTTTGTGCCCTGTGAATCGATTATGTGAATTTTGAATGATATCGATTCAGAATTGATTAAATCGATTATTTTACCCAGCCCTAGTCATTACTATGAAAGCCCATTAGTCCTAATGTTCCTCCTCCTAACTTAAGAATGACTAGCAGTTAATTTTTTTTGCCTTGGGATTTTTGATGCTTTTTCTTTATTTTTGATGCTTTTTCTTTATTTTTGTAATGAACACTCCTTGCAGCCTTTTGAACTATTACAGGTTTCACAGGACGACCAAATGCTTTAACACATTCAATACATTACTGACCTTGGTAATACAGAGAAATTTGGTCACAACAATTAAGTTTACCTTCAGGTTAGGTTTGTATACACAGTAGAAACAAAGCTAACTGGCTGAGAATAACGGTCGTAAATTTCCGTGAAATTTTCACTCGTCTCATTTTCGAAGCACACACTGCAAGTGAAAGTAGTTGCTGGTCAGACTGATGTCAGTGTTGCCAAATCTTGGAGGAGAAATAAGCGTCCTGAAAACAAACCCAAAAGAAGCGACCGAATACTTTAGGGAAAAGAACATGTGGGTGGGTCGTCAGCCGCGTGCCTTGTCAGAGATGGCCTTGGTCTTTGCGAGCATCTGCGTGGTAGCTAAAATCCACTTAAAGGTATACTGTGCAGGAAATGGTCAAAAAAGATACTGCAACTATGCTGCTCATTGTCAAATTTGATCGTTTAATGAAAGTTTTCTAAGTAATCAACTTATATTTTCTAGTATGGCCCAAGTACAGTCATTTTTGCAGCTACAAATGGCTATTTCTGGAAATTCAAAATGGCGGACCATAGAGAAGATCCCCCTTTTCATGTATGAAAAGTGCAATTTTTCCAGTCATAGTGTGAATACTTAGAGCTTGATGGTGGTGGTAAGTATTCATGAAAAAGGTAACATTAGTGAATGGGTAGCATGAATTCTGGAAATAAACAACTTAATATCTTGCACACTGTACCTTTAACCCATTGGCGCCTGAGCCAGTTTTTAGAAAAGGTCCCCAATGCCTGAGGTTTTTTGAGATAAGAAAATTTGGTTGAAAACTCCGATGAAAAATTCAATATCTCAGCCTCTGGAACACATAGGGACATGGGACAAATTGCATTGAAAAGGTAAAATCCTCTGCTGTCACGGGATTATGATCATTCAGCATTAACACTAACACATATTCCTTAAAAAAAATCATATCTCATAATCAAATGATTGAAAGAAATGTCATGTGCTTTCAGGATAATGCTTGATGCTGCTATTTATTATAGGCTATTTATTGCTACTGTTACAATAGCCGACTATAACTAAATCATAATAATCATTATTATTATAATTATTAGGCAGTCATTTCTGCCATAAATCAGGGGACATTTGTCTGATACAGCCACTTCCTCTCCCACCGGCGAGTATGGCCGTTTTATTCCTCCAAACGTTATGCAGAGACCGATGAGCTATTTCATATCATATTTTGAGACGGGCTCTCCACTTTGAGCTGGATGTGTGGCCGCGCGTCTATAATCCGCATGTCTACCGTTGTCTGCCTCACCAATAGGATATCACCATATCCGAAAGTTCTTCAGTGAAAATGTTCTGAAATATCTAAAGGACGTGCTTCCTCTGATATTGGCAACTTCGCCAATTGCCCCGAGTGTCGAAGTGAACTTTTGGTAATGTCGGGGGCGAAATCTAGTTGACTGTCTATTTGGAAGCCACTCGCCCACCTCTTCATGCGGCCGCGGCAAATCACACTCCTGCTCTCTATCTAAAGGGTCTTCAATCATATTTCCTTTCCTCGATCGAAATCTGTTCATTACCTTTCAACTGAACGTCACGTTCGCTGTAACAGCATGTCTCGCGAACCACAGCCTTTTTTTTTTTTTTTTTTTTACCTGTGTGAAATGACTAAACAATCCACGTCTGCAGAAGCGAGCATGGTTGATTTCGTTTGACATTTTTGTCGACAAATCAAACTTTTTTTTTGCCACATGATCTTTAAAAAATCGAGAACACCCACCTCTTGTGTATTTGAACAAAACATTATGGATTGCATCGCCCATGCGTCTTGAAAATATTGACAAATCAATAATGTTGCGTAACGCAACAACCGGCATCAGGGCCAATGTTGCGTAACGCAACAACCGGCGTCAATGGGTTAAGGGGCCCGAGGCAGACACAGCGAGTGGGACTTAAAGGAACAGCCCACCATTTTTTGATTTTAACATATTTGCAGTATTTCCCAGCATTATTCATGCATGTGCATATAATTTTCGTCTATGTGTTTCCATTGCCTAGTTTAACATTATAGCCAAATTAAGCATAGCAATGCAAGTCCATGGGGGCAAACAAAACATCAAATGTGCTTATAAAATACTTTAAAATTAATGTGATCATTTGGAAATACTGCAATTATGTGAAAATCAAAAAAGGATGGACTGTTCCTTTAAAGGTACATTGTGTAAGATTTTTAGAAAATGTTTAGAATGCCTTTATTGTGACTGTTTGGTCATACTAGACATTTAAAAGAGCCCAACGCGTTTCGGCAGTCATGCGTTCTTCAGGGAGTCAAAAAGAACAAAACAGAAGAGCATAAGTCCCACATTACAGCAAAACAAACAACCTATGATGTCATGTTGTGTTTATTTTCCAGTCTGGAGGTTATGAGGCGACTGAGATGCAACAGAGGGAGAGTGGAGGGACGAGGCCGCCTTCCATCGTGTGGAGTCATTTTACCATCCTAGATGGAAACAACCTCTGCTGTCTTCACTGCGACCAGAACTTTTGCAAGGACCCAACTGGGTCCACCTCCAACATGTTGACTCATCTAAAAAGATATCATCCGACTGCGATCGGCCTGCCTGAGCCTGAGGCCAAGGAAGGAACGGTAAGAATATGTCTGTCTTTTAACCCGTTATCAAACAGCTGCAGCCCCATGAGACAGCTCATCGCTCTGACGGTGCAGTCACACAAACGGCGCGGACATCCACAGTACGTCCACAGAACGTGTCCGTTATCAGTCCGAAACGGTTAGAATGCATGAAAACAAATCATGCCTTGCACACAGGAACGCGGTGTAAGCGCGGTGCATGTCCGTCCTGACCGGACATGTCCGCGTTGCTCCTTGAAAATAGAACTCGAGTCTATTTTCCTGCGCGGACGTCCGCGTTCAATGCGCGGCTCCCATTGAAAATGAATGGCTGCTGCCTGCGGATAGAACGTGGACGTTGACTGTGCAGTGTGAAAGGCAGCCCGCGAACCTCTCGGACTCGCACTGCTCACAGAGACGTTAAGGAAACGTGCCGTCCCTGTGTGCATGTACCGTGACAGCCCATTAGTTTGTATGTCCAGAGTTAGAACATGTTCAGACATAGAACATTTGACTGTCAAACAACTTTCTTGGCGGAGGTCTGCACTCCGAGTGCATCTTTTTTTTTTTTTTTTTTCAATTTTTTCTTTATTAAAGTTTTTAGTTTACACACAAACACAACTCCAGCCCCAAGGCACATACAAAACAAATAAACCAACGTCTAAACCCCCCCCCCCCCAAAAAAAAAACAATACAATAATAAAATAGCTAAATTTCAAATCCTCACTGCATTTCAGCCCTCCACTACCACATTAGAGTGCATCTAGTTTAACATAAAATCTCAGTCGTTTTTTTTTTTTTTTTTTTTAAACCATGCAATTAGGACTCATCTTTTCACATGACTTAAATATGACTGCATAGTGAAATTTGTTTTTTAGATGCGTTCCACACATAAGAGGCTTTGTCTGTCCGTTGGTCCGTCTATCCGTCCGCTGTGATGCCTGTTTCTAAATCGAGATTCCCTGAAAAATCAGAAAAACGCCTATGCTCTAGCAGTGTGCTGTGTGTAAAAGCTGCCATTAAGTCATAAAGACCATGATTCACCCCAACAGATTTATTATTCGACAATGTTTAGATTCTTTCCTAATGCTGAATGGCGTGATACTAATGGTTGATAGGCTACATACTAACTGCCAACTATTATGTCTGGTAATGTGTAATTTACTTGATATATTTGAAACCCTATGGTACTTTTTTCAAAGCCAGGCTTATACGTGGTAAGCTTATTGATAAATGGCCTTGACAGGTTATGAGGAGGCCAGGGGGTGTGTTTGGGTAAAAAAGGTTGAGAACCACGGGCATTGACGGACACATCTGTTGTCCGCCTGTCGGACTTGTTATTTTTTTTTTTATGTCACTGATGTGTTGTGTCATTTGTCCATACTTGCTGTCACTTATTTGAAGGGATGCTGGTTTGGGATTCAATGGAGGACTTTTATATACCTATGTGGGAAGTAGACAGAGACAGGACACCACTGGACACTGTCAGGGTTCCCACACGTCCTGGAAAACCTGGAAAACCTGGAAATTTAGAGATGTGTTTTCAAGTCCTTGAAAGTCCTGGAAATTCACCAAATGTCCTGGAAAAAAATATTTGTCCTGGATTTTTTTTCCTTCAACTTTTTCCCGATTTTGTTTGTGGTATAATTTTTACTCTTCTCCGAGTCTAGACATGACGATTCAATTTATATCCACCTATTGAATACATTATTGTCCACACACACACACACAGTTTGGTCAGGTTGCCATCTTTGATTGCACTTATACAGTCATATTCTTTGACTCAGTGTTGCCAAAAGTCGCTAGTTGGCTTGCTGTAAAGTCGCTAGCTGATATCATGGCGTTATATATCTCTCGAAAACCTGCTTACGGTCATAATAGGCCTACAAATAGGCAGTGCTAGCACTTCCTTACAAAAAATTGTACTGCTATCTTTTTTAGAGATCAGAGCTTTCAGTCTCACTAGCCACTTTGAAAGCTAGTTTGATCTTTGGTGTGACAAATCACAGTAGTCGCATCAATTGTTTGTATGCAAGAATATTCCAGAGAAAAAGAAACTGGCAACAAAACTGGCTTGCAGAAAGACAGAAACCACTGGCCACAATGGTTGGTGAGCAAAAAAGTCAAAGTCAAGTCTTGTGGAGAATGCATTTAAATCCAAGTAGCCTACACTATTTTTTGCGATAAGAGAGAGACTATTAAAGGGACACTGTGCAGGAAATGGTCAAAAAAGGTACTGCAATTATGCTGCTCAATGAAACTGGGTTGGTTATCGCCAAATTTGATCTTTACATGAAGGTTTACTAAGTAATAAACAAATATTTTCTAGTATGTTCCAAGAGTAAGTTTCGCAGCTAAAAATGTCTATTTCTGGAAATTCAAAATGGAAGACATGGAAAAGATCCACCTGTTCATGTATGAAAAGTCATAATGAATACTACTTTGATGGTAGTGGTAATTATCCTTGGAAAGGGTAATACTAGTTAATGGGCAGCATGAATTCTGGAAATAAACAACTAAAAATCTCACACAGTGTCCCTTTAAGGTATTAATTTCTGAGATAATGTGACATTAATGTGAGTTTACATTGCACTTTCATTTAATTCCGAATAAACGTTTTGTGGATCAGAAAGCATTTCAATTGAACAGAGGCTGCATGTGCTGGGCTTGCGAAATTCGACATAAGGGTGTGGTCGCCAAGCTCCAGCAGATTTCTACTAGCGGGACAGCTGGTGATCTTCAACCGCAACCCAGGTCAATACCTTTGGACAAAGAACATAGAATGGATAAGAACGCTTATTCGCAGGAAATTGCATTGGCCACGGTGTAGTACGGGGGCGTAGCCCGGGGACACCAATGCGCAGTGGATGCAAGGCCATGATCGATAAAAATTGTGACACTGGAAACTCCGCAATTTGAATTGCATTGTGGGTGCGAGAAGCTGCAGCTAGTTCCGGCCCGGTCAAAATAGGATGTCCTGTCGTCAATGTTCAGTTTGTGGTTAAATTACAGCTGTCATTCAGCCTTAATTACAGCTGACACAAATTCACTATGTCCTATGACCTGTTCCATACTCCAGCCCTGGCGGTAGTGGCTTTGCATTTTGCCAGCACTAAGCAAATAACGTACATTGGATAAGAAGTATCACTCAATGGAAAATGCATTGGGTTAGGTGTAGTCCGAGGACATTGCTAAAGACCCTGTGCTCATGGTCAGTGGGTGCAACACCATAATGGACAAAATCTGAACTCTGTAACTTTGCAAAATTGGTCAAGAGAGGAGATCCAGTTGTCAGTGTTTAATGTAATCCCTCCTATCACTAGTCTCCTTAGTACTATCTGCAGAAGAAGAAAGTGACACCCCTTGCGGCCATGCCATACTATGCTCTTATGACTTCTTGGGACGTACCCTCTTCCCTAACACACTGTACTCATTCATTACAACTCATTTTCAACCTTAAAGTCACATTGTCTCTACAGTAAAATGCATTGTGTGTCGCTGTGTATGTCCAAATTGTGGGTCCGACGGATGAAATATCCGTCCTGAATTATCCAAAAATAGTCCTGGAAATGTCCTGGAAATATCCTGGAAAATGATTTTTGAAAAAGTGTGGGAACCCTGCACTGTGAAAGGCAGAGTAGAAAACACTGGCCCAAAACTAAGCAGAAAAGACCTCAATCGTCTCTCTTTCGTTCTGTTCCACCTTGGTGTGTCTGACGCCTAACTCTCCCTTTCTCGCACTGAGCCAGTGCCAGTGTTTGGTCGTTCTTCATGATTTATTATTGTCAGATTGGACATCCCTAGGCTTTGTGTTTTATTCCTAAATATCTTGCACCCGTTTTGGAACTATTACAGTTGTCATTCATAGAATATCAGTGTCTTATGAAAACGAACAACCCATGTCATGTTGTGGTTATTTTCCAGTCTCGAGATCATGGTGGGAGTGGGATGGAACACATGCCAACCACAAGGCAACAACCCTCCATTGTGTGGGATCATTTTACGTTCCTGAACGAAGACACAGTCGCTTGTCGTCACTGCAACAAGACCCAGCCAAAGGGGCGCGGTGGGTGCACCTCAAACATGCTGAAACATATAAGAAAATATCATTCGGCTTTGATCGATCACGCCGAGGCCAAGGAAGTGGCGGTAAGAATATTTTCAGTCTTTTAACCCGTTAAGCAGCTGATTGCAGCAAAGTATTTTTTCATCAAAATCTATCTGGAAACAGTGCATGATGGCAACCTAACTCAATAAAAAATGCCTTGCATTACAGCAAAACAAACAACCACCTTTTTTTAAAGAATGTCACGTAATTTGTTGTGTTGATTTTCCAGTCTGGTAGTTATGAGGAGAGTGTGATGGAAGAAATGGAGAGTGGAATGCAACCTTCCATGGTGTGGAAACATTTTACATTCGTGAACGAAAACACAGTCTCCTGTCTTCACTGCGACATTACCCAGCCCATGAAGCCAAATGGGTCCACCGTCAATATGTGGAGTCATCTAAGAAATAGTCATCCAAGCGTGATCGACAGCCCAGAGACCGAGGAAGAAGCGGTAAGAATATTGTCGTGATGTCGGACTAATGGGCTGTTGCACTAATGGGCTGACCAATGGGAGGAGTTCCTGTTTTTTCGGGGACTCAGAAAGTACTTGCATTGCTCTTGACCTGACTAGTTGCAACGCTGTGTTGCGTCACTAGGAGGGCACAGCCTGGGTAGGTCTGGCCTACATGTTCATTGGTCTTCCCAGCCAATTATTCCCAACAATTGTTCATGTACAACATGCTCCATGAAAGTAATCTAGATTTCTAGAAATTATTTGTACAGTATGAATTCTGATTTAAGGTTCCAAATGTCCTCCCTAATAATCACCATTGACACTAGACCATATTCCAAAGAAGCAGTCTAGAACACCGGGGATGAAGTCTGGGGCTTTGCCTATCCTTGCAATAGGTGGTGTTCCAAACTCTTGTCTGTTATTCGTACCCTTTCAATAGAAACACATGTCTCACATCATAACAAACAACTCACCGATGTAAGTGAAAAATGTTGTGTTTATTTTTCAGTCTGATAATCATGTTGCGAGTGAGATGCAGTACACGGAGAGTGACGGTTCAAGGCCGCGTTCCATTGTGTGGAGTCATTTTGCGTTCCTGGATGAAATGACAGTCTCCTGTCTTCACTGCGACAAGACCCAGACAAACTGTGGGAACACCACAAACATGATGGCACACCTGAAGAAATATCATCCAGAGGAATTAGGGGTAAGAGTATTTAACCTTTAAGAATGTGGGTTTTTGAACATTCTAAAAAAAAGAATGAGTTCTATAACAATGCAAGATTCTAAAATTCCAAATTGTATTGAATGGTTCCCAGAATTCTATAGAACTTTCACTGCCCGAACATTCACGTGACTCTTAAAGTGAGTCTTTTAGGTAAGAGTACAAGTACCGGTTTGTTTCTTTTTTTCCCTCTCGTGGAGACTTGTGTCGACGTGTGTCTTTTTGACACTTGTGATACACTTTTTTGCCAAAACCTACGATTTTGCTACCTACCTTCTGCTATACTAACAAGTGTTTTGTCTCTGGTCGTTTGTTTATGATTCCTCTGTGAGTCGCGACCACTCAACAAGTCTTGCAATCCAGTTGCGTTTGTAACACAGCGTCATTGTTGCAAAATTCAAATAGCGCCAAATGATGGAAGCTGTTCTAGCCTCCATTTGATCCCAGTAGTTTGCTTCGCAACATTCAATAGCCTTTTCTTCATCACAGATGATCTGATAGCAGTTTGAAATGGCGAAAACTCTTTTAATTGAAACAAATGTCTCACATTACAGCAAAAAAAAAGAAAAGAAAAAAAGGCAAACTAATAAAACTGTGACGTGTTTATTTTCCAGCCTGGTTACCTTGAAGAGAGAGAGATGGAAGACGCAGGGAGATCAAAAACAAGGAAACCTTCCATTGTGTGGAATCATTGGACGATCCTGGACGAAGACACTGTTTCCTGTCTCCACTGCGACAAGACCCAACCTAAGAGGGACAACACCACCAACATGATGATGCATCTGAGAAAATATCATCCTGAGGAAATAGGGGTAAGAAATGGATCCTTTTAGCAGTATAGTCTCTACTACTACTACCACCACTACTACTACTACCACTACTACTACTGCTACTGCTACTACTACTACTACTACTACTACTACTACTACTACTACTACTACTACTACTACTACTAATAATAATAATAATAATAATTAGCCTGAGGAATTAGGGTTAAGAAATGGATCCTTTTAGCAATATAGTGTATACTACTACTACTACTACTAGTACTACTACTACCAGGGCTCTAAATTAACACACGCCAACCCGCCAAACACGGGTGAAAATTAATTTTGGCTAGTAGGAAAGAGTACCCACTCGCCATTTTGGCTAGTAGCGCCCGAGTACAGTAAATTATGAATGGTAAACCGCTGATATGACGAACGTTAGACGGCGAGATTTCCTACATTACCCATGGACACTAGCGTCACG